>NW_027518079.1:320505-641011 GCF_048772815.1 Callospermophilus lateralis
CCTAAAAGCTTTTTGAGAAACTGCCTCTGAGATAGGGCACTTGAAATATATGTTGTTTTCAGGAGATTTGGCTTTCTTTGTAGTGAGACAATCAAAGCTGGGTCTGCATCTATGAGACCTGGAAGACATTGTTTCTGATTTTTCAATGAACATGAGGCAGCAGTGCTGATATTTTTCTTTTTAAGTAAACTGTGGCCTCTGGGGTCTAAGTGTCTCCCCGTTGAACTGTGAAGCCATTTGGCCCTCCTACACTTTTTGTGGGGTTTTTGCTGCTGCACTGGTAGTTTGGTGTTTGTTTCATAAAATAGAAGGAGTTCAACTGGGACACAGTGCAGGAGGGAGTTCTATCACGTGTGGTGGGTCAGGGACAGCAGAAAAATGCACCAACCAATCTTCTATCCCTCAAAGCTTGCCCCATTGCATCGTTGTCCATAGCAACCTGATTCTGAACATTGCCCTGAATCCTCTCCATATAACAAGATGCCTTTACTTATAAGGGTCTGCTTGCTGCACCATGTAAGCCACAATCCATTTGTAAGCCAATGGAAGATCCAAATTGCTCCAACACAGAAGTTTTATCACACTCCTGCCCACCACAACTCTAGGCCCACTTCTCAGGAGGCTGCAACTTACTGGGACCTCTGTTCTACACCATTTTCATAAAACCCAGTCAAGCAAGGCACTGTCAGGTACATCCATGATCAGCAGCAGGACATACAAAGGTTCTCTAGTGCAACCTAGTCATGGGATTTTCAAAAAATTCACGGTATTTATCTAGAAATTTTTCAAGGATGAAGTTGGAGGCACTGTGGGTTTCAATTTATTCAGAAACCATTAAATGGAGAGGAAGATTATTTCAATGAAAGCTCTGGAGAACCCTCACAGGCAAGGCTTCTCAAAGAGTGGACAAAAGGTCACATTTAGCCAGGCCCATTGAGGTCTACAATTTGAGGTCCATGTGTGTTTTGACTCTCAAATATGGATGCCAAGTCTTTCGAATGAAATCATGTGATACCTTGGCTGAGATTCCCAGTTCTCTGTGCAAAGCCACTCTGGCGCTAGTTCTCAGTTTCCAAGGGTGACTCTCATACATGGCCTCTTTAATCCCAACACAATACATGGCAATACTTTTCTGAGGTCAGATTCTGAACTCAGTCTCTAAGGGGTATCACACCAAAGTTCAAGCCCAGGTAGACCCAGTTATGTCTTCCAACTGCCACACAAATATCCACAATTAAATCCAAAACACTCCCACATGTCACTCATCTTTTCTAAATAAACACTCATCATAACCTCTGGCTGGAGGTTTCCATGAGGGGTGCGGCCCAAGACAGTGTCCAAAATAACCACCCTTGCCCCTCATTTGCCTAAAATCAGGGTGGCCTGGACATCCTTCCAGTGAACCAGGAGTGATCAAATTGGCCGGCCATTAAGATGGCACTGCTTCTCCAATTTGAAGCCTACTGACTGTGGGGCTTAGAGTCTTTATGTGATTTGGAGTCATGAGAAAAATCAAGCACTTATGGGCTATCCTCTGCAGGGTTCTGAGGAACACATTTGAACCAAATGATCACTATTCTCACTTGATGAAGGTCAGGAACCTTACAGAGGAATGTGAGAGACTTCATCCAAAATGAATGCTCTATTGTCCATTTTGGTTTTGGATGCACACATGGGATCTTTCTTTAGATCCATCAGGTGCTAAAAATCTAAGCCGCAGCCTCACACAGGGCCAAAAAGCTGATTCAGACACATCCCTTTCCAAAGCAAATAAGCAAAGAGCCAGAGGTGATGCCCTTTCATTTCTGTTTGAAAACTATTTCTTTTGGCTCTACAAAGATGTGGCCTGAGGCAAAGATGTTCCGGACATTCAGGGCAACAGAACAATTGGTAAGCAAAAGGCCCAAAGCAGGGTTTCTCCATTAGAATTTTCTGGTCACTCTCATATCTGAGTTTTCTGAGATGCTCCCATTCCCTTCAGCTATCCAGTACATGGCCAAGTCTCAGAGCTTGGAGGTGGTACATATTTTGGACACAAAAAAATGAGCCTATTCTGGAAATTGGCGAGGATTCAGGAAGAAAACAGGAACTTAGCAAGATTGTAGGAGTTGCCCACGCATAAGTCAAGCCACAGTCCATTCATAAATTGGGCAAGATGAATCTTGGGAAGCTTTCTACTAGTCAGGACACATACAATGATTCATTCTCTTTTCTAATGTCTAAAACCCCGGACACAGTGGGATACACAGACATGGAGACACTGGCCTTGTCAAACGACTTACCAGAAACAGTTCACTCCAAAACAAATAAACTGCCTTTCCTACCTATTCTCAGAACATGAGACAAAACCTCAAACCTACACCCACACACACAAAGGCAGCTCCTTCCCCCAAGTAGGTCTGTGACTATCAGGAGTGTCCTCTGACTGGTGGGCCATACTATGTTCTGATGAAATCGCCTGTCCTGTGTCAGATATGGTCTCATTGGCCCAATCTGTGAAGTTGTCACTAGCCAGCTGTGAGCCACTACCTGCTTTCTCAGGAAAGGCCTCTCTTCAGAGCTTTCCTGACATTTGTCCATCCTCACATCAGTAGGTACTCAGAAAGACTGACTCTGTCCTTGTTAAATCCAAACAAGTGAGACCACTGGGACTGGGAATGGGACTGGTTCTGCGTGCCTGGCTTCCCGGATCCCAAGTTCAGAGAGTTTCATCACCAAGGAAGTGAGGTGAGATTAATCTCTTCAGGAATTTAATGAGGTCACTGCCTTGGCAACCACTTTGTCCTAACAGTTGCTTCCAATAGTCCTATGAGATGGAGGCAGCCCTTACTTCCTGTGACACTTTCAAAAGTTAGAATGGTATATCAACCATAGGCACCCAGGAACAGCTCTCCACACATGCCTGGTATGGTCCATCTTCTCTACATTAAGAAGAGAGAGGCTTATTCAGACAAAACCCTTCATCTTGGAAAGGTTGTTTGAGATGGAAGATAACTTTTTCTCTCTCAGGTCCTTCATAGCTGCCTAATCTTCTCCAGGGATCAAACCTGCATGGACCTTTGAGGTTCTCAGCAGGAGGCAGATCCCCTACATTCCTGTATTGTAAGACGAACTCTGTCCCTGCTCTTCTGTAAAGTTAGGTTGAGGGAAGAGTGTATGGTTAGGGTTATTAACATGTTTGATTTGGATTACGAATCCTTCTGCAGGATGATTAATAGTATTGGGAACCTGTGATATTTATAAGATTATAGAGGTGAAATATAAGTATGAAAACAGAAATGTTGGTAAGATTTGAAGCCCAGAAGGGCATCAGGCCCTTGATTGGGATACTTAGCTTTTAATTACGTTCTACACAGATGTCTCAGATAAATTGATAATCAATGGCATAGGACCTTATACCTTGGATGTTTGATTTTAGAAGAGAACATCCACTCAAATTGAGATAGTCGGTGGGATTAGGAAGATAGTCGGGAGGTTTATAAAAAAAGAGTGAGTATAAAAATTGGACAAAAAGTTCTGTAGCATTAGGGTTTCGGTTATAGAGTGAATATAAATGTCAGCACATGTGAAGAGTCAGTCACAATGATTAACTGGGGAAAATATGTAGGAAGGAAAATATCAATAGAGACATTACGAAATGAGGCAATTATATAGTGAGTGATAGGATTAGACATTTTCAACAGGGTTGAGATTGAATACATAATCTTAGGAAGAAACAAATATGTAGTCACCAATAGGAATGACATTTGAAAGCATTAGGCAACCTGGACATGGATGTTTTTAGTAAGCCATGTTCACTTTCAATTTAGGATTTGGTACAATCATAAGTGTGACCTTTGCATTTTGTGCCCAGAAAATTATTGTGATCAAATATATATGTAGATCATATGATGTGTGTATTCCTTCCACCATTTCTGGGAGCAATATTTGAGGACACATAAATTAGTATTGTGGGTACCAAGTGGTGTACCCTGTGTCAATGAATATAGAGATAATGCATGAATAGACCATAGTGTGAATAAATAATATAACTTTTTTCTCTTTAAATAATGGATTGAATTGATATCTTAAAATATATAGGAAATCATATATTGACATACAATCATTCACTCCAACCAGTTACATATATAATGGTAATCTTAGGGTTATTGTTTATCATGAAGTGTGTGTGAGTTTTGTTTCAAAAGTGTTTATGGAAATCGAAAATAATGTGTTTGGAAAGAAGTCTCATGAAAAGACCAGTCAAGAAATATGGAGGAATCCATGTGTTCTGAAGCTGGAATTGATTGAAAGTGAAACAAATGCCTATAACTTTCCTAAATTGTGGATGAAATGTATATCCTGTGATGTGCATAAACTGATGAAATAGTAATGTACCAGTGTTGAATAAAAATGAAGGTCAAAGTACACATCATGTCCCATAGGAATCTACTTGCATTGATGTTAAACTGGGTCAGTTACTGTAGAAATATTAGGATTGCATGCATTATTCACCGTAGTTAGTTTTATTTCATTTTTATTTATGGTTGTTCAAAACATTACATAGTTGTTGTTATAACATATTTCACACTTTGATTCAAGTGCGTTATAAACTCCCATTTTTACCCCGTGTACAGATTACAGAATCACATCAGTTACACATCTATTGATTCACATATTGCCATACTAGTGTCTATTGAATTCTGCTGCCTTTCCTATCCTCTACTATCCCCCCTCCCCTCCCCGCCCCTCCCCTCTTCTCTCTCTACCCCTTCTACTGTAATAAATTTGTCCCCCTTGTATTATTTTTCTCTTTATCCTCACTTTCTCTTGTATGTAATTTTGTATAACCCTGAGGGTCTCCTTCCAATTCCATGCAATTTTCCTTTCTCTCCCTTTCCTTTCCACCTCTCATCCCGCTTTAATGTTAATCATCTTGTCATGCTCTTCGTCTCTCCTCTGTTCTTAGTTACTCTCCGTATATCAAAGATGACATTTGGCATTTGTTTTTTAAGGATTGGTTAGCTTCACTTAGCATAATCTGCTCTAATGCCATCCATTTCCCTCCAAATTCTATGATTTTTTTAATTTTTCAATGCAGAGTAATTCTCCATTGTGTATAAATGCCACAGTATTTTATCCATTCTTTCATTGAAGGTTATCTAAGTTGGTTTCACAGTCTTGCTGTTGTGAATTGTTCTGCTATGAACATCGATGTAGCAGTGTCCCTGTAGCATGCTGTTTTTAGGTCTTTAGTGAATAGACTGAGTAGGGGAATAGCTGGGTCAAATGGTGGTTCCATTCCCAGCTTTCCAAGAAATTTTCATACTGCTTTCCAAATTGGCTGCACCAATTTGCAGTCCCACCAGCAATGAAGAAGTGTACCTGTTTCCCCACATCATTGCCAGAACTTGTTGTTTGACTTCATAATGGCTGCCAATCTTACTGGAGTGAGATGGTATCTTAGGGTGGTTTCGATTTGCATTTCTCTGACTGCTGGAGATGGTGAGCATTTTTTCATGTACTTGTTGATTGATTGTAAGTCCTCATCTGATAAGTGTCTGTTGAGGTCCTCAGCCCATTTGTTGATTGGGTTATTTGTTATCTTATTGTCTAATTTTTTGAGTTTTTTGTATACTCTGGATATTAGGGCTCTATCTGAAGTGTGAGGAGTAAAGATTTCTTCCCAGGATGTAGGCTCCCTATTTACCTCTCTTATTGTTTCTTTTGCTGAGAAAAAACTTTTTAGTTTGAGTAAGTCCCATTTGTTGATTCTAGTTATTAACTCTTGTGCTATGGGTGTCCTATTGTGGAATTTGGAGCCCGACCCCACAATATGTACATCGTAAGCAAATTTTTCTTCTATCAGACACTGTGTCTCTGATTTGATATCAAGCTCCTTGATCCATTTTGAGTTAACTTTTGTGCATGGCAAGAGAAAGGGATTCAGTTTCAATTTGTTACATATGGATTTCCAGTTTTCCCAACACCATTTGTTGAAGATGCTATCCTTCCTCCATTGCATGCTTTTAGCCCCTTTATCAAATATAAGATAGTTGTAGTTTTGTGGATTGGTTTCTGTGTCCTCTATTCAGTACCATTGGTCCACAAGCCTGTTTTGGTACCAATACCATGCTATTGTTGTTACTATTGCTCTGTAGTATAGTTTGAAGTCTGGTATCGCTCTACCGCCTGATTCACACTTCCTGCCTAGCATTGTTTTTGCTCTTCTGGGACTTTTATTTTTCCATATGTATTTCATGATTGCTTTCTTTATTTCTACAAGAAATGCCTTTGGGATTTGATTGGCATTGCATTAAACCTATAGAGAAATTTTGGTAATATCACCATTTTGATGATGTTAGTTCTGCCTTTCCATGAACAGGGTATATTTTTACATCTTCTAAGATCTTCTTATATTTCTCTCTTTAGGGTTGTGTAGTTTTCATTGTATGAGACTTTCCCCTCTTTTGTTAGGTTGATTCCCAACTTTTTTTTTTTTAGGATATTGTGAATGGAGTGGTTGTTCTCATTTCCATTTCAGAGGATTTGTCCCTGATATAGAGGAATGCCTTTGATTTATGCGTGTTGATTTTATATCCTGCCACTTTGCTGCATTCATTTATTAGCTCTATTAGTTTCTTTGTAGACCCTTTTGGGTCTGCTAGGTATAGAATCATGTCATCTGCAATAGTAATAATTTAAGTTGTTCTTTTCCTATTTTTATGCCTTTAATTTCTTCCGTCTGTCTAATTGCTCTGGCCAGTGTTTCGAGAACTGTATTGAACAGAAGTAGTGAGAGAGGGCATCCCATTCTTGTTCCAGATTTTAGAGGGAATGCCTTCAATTTTTCTAGATTCAGAATGATGCTAGCTTGAGGATTAGCATAGATTGCTTTTACAATATTGAGGTATGATCCTGTTATTCCTAGTTTTTCTAGAGTTTTGAAGATAAATGGATGCTGTACTTTGTCGAATGCTTTTTGTGCATCTATCGAGATGATCATATGGTTCTTATTTTTAAGTCTATTGATGTGGTGAATAACATTTATTGATTTTCGTATATTGAACAAGCCTTGCATTCCATGGATGAATCCTACTTGATCATGGTGCACAATTTTTTTAATATGTTTTTGTATCTGATTCGCCAGAATTTAATTAGGGATTTTTGCATTTAGATTCCTTAGGGATATTGGTCTGTAGTTTTCTTTGTTTGAAGTGTTTATGTCTGGTGTAGAAATCAGGGTGATATTGGCCTGGTAGAATGAATTTCGAAGATCTCCCTCTTTTTCAATTTCCTGAAATAGCTTGAAAAGTATTGGTATTAGTTCATATTTAAAGGGTTTGTAAAACTCTGCTGTATACCCATACTGTCCTGGTCTTTTCTTAGTTATTAATCTTTGGATGGTTTCTTCTATTTCCTCAATTGATACTGGTCTGTTTAGGTTGTCTATATCCTCCTGACTCAATCTGGACAGATCATATGACTTAAGAAATTTTTCGATGCTTTCACTATCTTCTATTATATTGGAGTATAACGAATCAAATTAATTTCTGATTATCTTCTGTATTTCAGAAATATCTGCTGTGATTGCCAGGGGGTGACAAATAACTTGTGTAGATTGATACAGCAGGAATGGAAGCCGTTTATTGTAGCATCTGAGCGATATGTATACATTTTGTATAGCTTATCTAATTAGCATAAAATAGATCCAGCAGTCAACCAATAAAGAATCTCCACACTTAATGGCTTGCTTTTGTTACTTCACAAACCACTCTCTATGGCATTTTTCCAGGCGCCATCCAGACTTGTTTACAGACCCTAACATTTCTCTGGCAAAATACCAGGTGCCATCCTGACTTGTTTATATACCTTAACATGTGATGTTGCCCTTTTCATCCCGTATGCTAGTAATTTGAGTTTTCTCTCTTCTCCTCTTCATTAGCATGGCTAAGGGTCTGTTGATTTTATTTATTTTTCCAAAGAACCAACTGTAATTTTTCTCAATTTTTTCAATTGTTTCTTTTGTTTCGATTTCATTAATTTCAGCTTTGATTTTAATTAAATCTTACCTTCTACTTATTTTGCTGTTGTTTTCCTCTTCTTTTTCTAGGATTCTGAGATGAAGTATGACATCATTTATTTGTTTTTTTTTTTTCTTTTTTTAAGGAATGAAATCCAAGCAATGAATTTTCCTCTTAGAACGGATTTCAGTGTGTCCCATAGATTCTGATATGTTGTGCCTGTGTTTTCATTTATCTCTAAGAATTTTTTAATTTCCTCCTTGATGTCTTCTATAACCCATTGATCATTCAGTAACCTATTGTTCATTCTCCAAGTGATGCATGATTTTTCCTTCCTTCGTTTATCATTGATTTTTAGTTTATATTAGATTATGATCAGATAAGATGCATGGTATTATCTCTACTTCTTTATATTGTCTAAGAATTGCCCTGTGACATAATATATGATCTATTTTTGAGAAGGATCCATGTGCTGCTGAGGAAAAATGTAACTGCTTGATGTTGAGGAGTATATTCGATATATGTCAATTAAGTCTAGGTTATTAATTGTGTTATTGAGTTCTATAGTTTTCTATTTCAACTTTTGTTTGGAAGACCTGTCCAGTGGTGAGAGAGGTGTGTTGAAGTCTCCCATGATTATTGTATGGTGGTCTATTAGACTCTTGATCTTGAGAAAAGTTTGTTTGATGGACATAGCTGCACCATTGTTTTTGGCATATATATATTTATAATGGTTATGTCTTGTTGGTGTATGGTTCTCTTGAGCAGTATGTAGTGTCCCTCTTTATCCCTTTTGATTAACTTTGGCTTGAAATCTATTTTATTTGATATGAGTATATACACTCCTGCTTGTTTCCGAAGTCCATATAAGTGATATGATTTTTCCCAACCTTTCACCTTCAGTCTATGTATGTCTTTTCCTATCAAATGCGTCTCCTCTAGGCAGCATATTATTGGGTCTTGTGTTGTGATCCATTCTACTAGCCTGTGACTCTTAATTGGTGAGTTTAAGCCATTAACATTTACGGTTATTATTGAGATAATGGTTGTTCTTCCAGCCCTATTTGTTTATTTATGTTATTAAACATGGATTGTTTTCTACATTGATTATTTCCCCCTTTTACTGTACTACCTCCCACTGTTGGTTTTTATTGTTATTTTCCATTTCCTCTTCCTGTAATATTTTGCCGATGATGTTATGAAGAGATGGTTTTCTAGCTACAATTTATTTTAACTTTTTTTTTAACATAGAAGGTTATGATTTTATCTTCCATCCTGATGCTTAATTTCGCTGGATACACAATTCTTGGTTGGAATGCATTTTCTTTCAGTGTTTGAAAAATGTTAATCCAGGATCTTCTAGCTTTCAGAGTCTGTGTTGAAAGATCAGCTGTTATCCTGATTGGTTTACCCCTAAATGTAATCTGCTTTTTTTTCTCTTGTAGCATTTAAAATTCTCTCCTTATTGTGTACGTTGGGCATCTTCATTATAATGTGTCTAGGTGTGGATCTCTTATGATTTGCAAATTCGGCGTCCTGTAGGCTTCTAGGACTTGGGAGTCAGTCTGATTCTTCAAGTCTGGGAAGTTTTCTCGTATTATTTCATTGAATACATTGCTCATTGCTTTGGTTTGGACCTCTATACCTTCCTGTATTCCAATGACTCTTAAGTTTGGTCTCTTTATGTTATCCCGTATTTCTTGGATATTCTGTTCATGGTTTCTTAACAGTCTTGCTGAGCTGTCTATGTTCTTTTCAAGTTGGAATACTTTGTCTTCATTGTCTGATGTTCTATCTTCTAAGTGTTCTACTCTGCTGGTAGTATTCTCAATTGAGTTTTTAAGTTGGTTTATTGCTTTCTGCATTTCTAGGATTTCTGTTTGTTATTTTTTACAACCTCTATCTCCCTGTATAGCTGATCTTTTGCTTCTTGGATTTGCTTATGTAATTCATTGTCGAAGTGATTTTTCATTGTCTGATTTTGCTGTCTAATGTCTTCCTTGAGACTCCAGATCATCTGAAGCATGTATATTCTGAGTTCTTTATCTGACATTCCATTTACTGCAGCTATTACCTCTTCTAAAGTTGTGCTGACCTGCATTGCTTGTGGTCCTTTTTTCCTTGTCTTATCATACTGCTCGCTTTTCTTTCTGCTTGGTGAAACTGTTGTGATTTTGAAATTTTCCTCCTATATATTTATATTGCTCTTGTATAGTTGCAAAGTCTCCCTTGCATGGGCGCAGGGGGGCTGTGCTGCTCCTCCAATTAGGGTGATCTAACTACCTTGCTGACGGGCCGCTGGGCTTGTTTTCCTGATCGGTTGCAGGTCTGCCTACCATGCAGGCACGGGAGGCGGCTCTGCTCTGCCCCTCCTCCAATTGGTGTCACGTGTCTACCAGGCCCGTGGACCCCTGGGGTGTTCTGCCGATCAGTCGCAGGTCTGCCTACCTTGTAGGTGCTGGCGGCGGCTCTGCTCTTCCCCTACTCCAATTGGGGTGACGTGACTACCATGCAGGTGTGTTGCTGGGCCTGTTCCGCCAGTTTGTCGCAGGTCTGCCTACCTTGCGGGCACGGGCAACGGATCTGCTCTGCTCCTATTCCAAATGGGGTGAAGTGTCTGCCGCTCAGGCAGGGCGATGGGCCTCTTCTGCCAGTCAGGTGCAGGTGTGCCTACCTTGCGGGTGCGGGTGATGGCTCTGCTCTGCCACTACTCCATTTGGGGGGTCGTGACTACCATGCCGGCAGGTTGTTGGCCCTGTTCTGGGTGCGGGCGAAGGCTCTGCTCTGCCCCTACTAATATTGGGGTGACCTGACTACCATGCCGGTGGGCCACTGGGATTGTACTAGGTGAGGAGAAGGCTCTGCTCTGCAACTATTCCAATTCGGGTGATTTGACTACCACGCCTGCGGGTCACTGGGCCTGTTCTGGGCAAGGGCGGCGGCTCTGCTCTGCCTCTATTCCAATTGGGGTGACGTGACTACCATGCAGGTGTGTCGCTGGGCCTGTTCCGGGCGTGGGCGGTGGCTCTGCTCTGCCCCTCTGGCTTGATGACAAAGTGAGAGAGACCCGGGTGTTTGTGACTCACTTTCTTTACCAGGAGACCAACTGTTACTGTCACCGATGGTATCAATGAAGTTATCTCCTCTGCTGCTTTCTGATGACATCAGATCTCTGCCATGTTGGTATCCCATGCAAAAGGCAGCATTTTGTTCCCTTTGCTGGGTGACTAAAGCAATGGGTGAGTTCTGACCGGCACTCACAAGCCCCGTCTCAATCCTGTTGCACTCCCTATGAAGGCTCGGTTGATATTTACCTCCACAGTATTCAGCAAGACCCGGACCGAGAAGCAGTTTCCGCAGGTTCTTTAGCCCAGGGCCAGATCAGTTCCGGGAGGCGGAATTCGGCCGCTCTGGGCTCGGTGTATGTTCTAATAGAAGCAGGCTCCAAGACGCAGTTTCTGCGGGTTCTTTAGCACTGAGCCTGAGTAATTTGTCTGCAAGACAAAGGTGAATGGCATCCTGAAATTACCGGTTCTATAGTTGAATAAGCTGCGATCAGTCGAAAACAGGGATGGTGACGTCACCTCTCCAAGATGGTGGCCGCTGGGTTCCTCTGTGGTCTGACTGGTGCGGAGAAACGAGTTGGACTGCATGCTTCCCCGTCTCAAACCCAGAATTCAGCACTGAGCACAGTGATTGCATACCTGGCAGGAGCCCACAGTATCTGCACCACTGTATATTTGCGTTGCTATCTCGTCGTTTCCAGGCACGCACCACAGACTCTAGCCACGGAGCGATTTCCTGAATAAGCCACATGACCTTCTGTGAGGACAAATCACTCGCGTTTGAGTTCCCGTAGCTGATCCTCGTGAGATGGAAATATGTACACTAGGTTTTGGAGAACCACAATTTTGCTGGAAATTCCTAACAAGATAGGTTTTAGCCATTCTAACTCGTCATTCTCCCACACAGTGACGCGGTATATGGGGGTGATGCACTCCCTTCGCAGCCATCATATGATCCCCTGAAGTTAGTTTTCAGTACTAGGAAACAAATAAGTATTTCAGGTGGATGAATATTTCTGAGAAAAATCTTTTGAAAAGTTGATTATAAATCCACATACATGAATATGAATGAATTTAGGGAGTGTATAATAAGAAAAATATACTTCATATTTTGAAAAATCTGCAGAGTAAAAAAAATATATATATATATATATGTATATATATACATACACACAGAGACATTAAAAAAGTAGCATTATGTATGCCAATCGAAATTCACCATGAAATATATATCATCCACAGATCCAAAAATATTCATTTTAATGAACATGGATTTATGTCGTTCAACTAAGAAGCTCACCCGTATCTTGAATTTTCGGTTCCAACAGCATTTAGTAGGAGTGATCTCTTCTCACAATTTGTATCTGCCAAGCCAGCCACCTCACAAAATGTACGAGTTATACCAGGTAGAATTCGATATGTGCATATAAAAATACATGTGATGAATAGGCTACAGAGAAAGGGAGACAGTTATTCACATATTTGTTAACTTATAAAACACATGGAGGACTATTTCAATTAAAATTCGCTAGATTTATAACACCTACCATTTATCATACGAAAGGCAAGTCCAACTATACACCATGCCTCCTGTGAACCTCTTGTATTTCTATTCTGTTTGGGTTATTTTTATCCATAATATTAGAATTAGAAGTCAAAGTCTATTAGGGTATGTGTTAGTGTCAGGGATTCAGTATTTCGATAGGAAAATTTGAAAATGTATCCAATGTATATGCAAATATGTGCTACACAAAAAACTTCCCACTCTCATTCATAACAATGCCTTGACATTACCTTCGCCCCACAAAAGACACAATTAGAGGAGAGGAGTTAGAAAATCTGTGAATACATATGTGGAATGGAAAATGCTCAGGAGTTCACAAATTTGGAGGTGGTAGAGGAGTTTCCAAAAGTAAGGGACAGGGTAAACACTCCACAAACATGAAGTTCTGCCAGCCTGACATCTGGAGAAACTGCCTCTAAGGTTGGGCAATGAAATATATGCTGTTGTCAGGAGCATTAGCTTCATTTGGAGTGAGACCATCAAAGCTGGGTCTTCATCTATGTGACATGAATGACATTGTTTCTTATTTTCCAATGAACATGAGGCATCAGTGCTGAATTTTCTATTTGTATGTAACTTGTGGCCACTGGGGTCTAAGTGTCTCCCCGTGTGGACTGTAAATCCATTAGGTCATCCTCCACTATTCGTGGTGTTTCTTGCTGCTGCACTTGGAGTTTGGAATTTGCTTCATGAAATACAAGGAGTTCAACAGGGACACAGTGCTGAAGTGAGTTCTGTCAATTGTGGTGGGTCGGGTTCTGCAGGAGAATGCACCAACCAGGCTTCTATCCCACATTGCTTGCCCCATTGACCATAGCAACATGATTCTGAACATTGCCCTGAAACCTCTCCATATAACAATATGCTTTTACATATAAGAGTCTACTGGCTTCAAAATGTCAGTCACAATCCATTTGCAAGCCAATGGCAGATCCACATGGCCCAACACAGATGTTTTATCACACACCTGCCAACCACTGCTCTAGGACAACTACTCAACAGGATCCAACTTACTGGCATCTCTGTTCTACACCATTTTCATAAAACCAAGTCATTCAAGGCACTGTCTTACATACTCATGATCAGCAACAGGACATCCAAATGTTCTCCAGTGCCACCCAGTCATGGGAATTTCAAAAATTTTTATGGTATTTATCTAGCCAATTTTCAAGGAAGAAGTTGGAGGCACTGTGGGTTTCAATTTATTCAGGAACCATTAAATGGTGAGTAAGTTCATTTCAATGAAAAATCTGGAGAATTCTCACAGGCAAGGCTTCCCAAAGAGTGGCCAAAATGTCAGATTAAGCCAGGCCCATTGAGGTCTACAATGTGAGGTCCATGTGTGTTTTGACTCTCAAAAATGGCTGCCAAGTCTTTAAGAATAAAATCATGTGATCTCCTGGCTGAGATTCCCTGTGATCTGTGGAAAGTCAACTTGGGCCTAGATGTCTTTCCAAGGGCAACTCTCATGCATGGCCATCTAAAATCCCAACACAATTCATGGCAATACTTCTCTGAGATCAGTACCACAACTCAGTCTCTAAGGGGAATCCCACCAGGGTGCAAGCCCACGTGGACCCAGTCATCTCTTCAAACCACCCTTCAAATGTTCACAATTAAAACCCAAACACTCCCACATGGCCCAAATCTTCTTTCATATATACACTCATCATAACCTGTGGCTGGAGGTTTCCATGAGGGGAGCAGCCCACGTCAGTGTCCAAAATAAGCTTCCTGCACCTCATTTGCCTAAAGTCAGGGTGGCATGGACACCCTTCCTGTAAACCAGGAGTGATCAAATAGGCCTTCCTTTAATACTGCTTAGCTTCTCCAACTTGAGGCCTACTGACTTTGAGGTTTAGATTCTTTAAGTGAATTGGAGTCATGAGAAAAACAAGCACCTATGGGCTAGCCTCTGCTGGGTTTTGAAGAACTCATTTGACCCAAAGGATCCCTGTTCTCACTTGATGGATGTCAGGAACCTACCAGAGGAAGGCAAGAGAGTTAATCAACAATATCTGATCTTTTTGCCATTTTGGTTTTCGATGCATACATGGGATGTATCTTTAGATCCATCAGGTGCTGAGAATCTAAGCCTCAGCCTCACACAGGGCCAAGAGACTGATTCAGACATATCCCTTTTCAAAGCAATTAAGCATGGATCCACACGTGATGCCCATTCTTTTGCATTTGAAAACTGTTTTCTTCAGGCTTCACAAAGTGGTGGCTTGAGGCTAAGTTCTTCCTGACATTCAGGGCAACAGAACAATAGGTAAGCAAAAGGACCAAAGCAGGGTTTCTCCACTGAGACTTTCCTGGTCAACTGATATCTGAGATTTCTGAGATGCTAGCCATTCCCTTCAACTATCTAGTACATGGCCATGTCACAGATATTGGAGGTGGTACATATCTTGGACACAAAACCATGATACTATTCTGGAGTGTTGCCAGAATTGAAGGAGAAAACAGGAAATTATGAAGCTAGTAGGTGTTGCCCATCCATAATGCAAGCCTGATTCCACTCATATATTGGGCACAATGAATGCTGGCAAGCTTTCTAGTAGACAGGAAACATCCATTGATGCCTTCTCTCTTCTAATGTCTACAATCATGAACAAAGTGGGATACACAGACACTCGCCTTGTCAAAGGACTTACTAAAAGTAGTCCACTCCAAACCAAACAAACTGCCTTTCCCACCTATTCTGAGAACTTGAGACAAAACAACAAAATCACACCCACACCCACAAAGGCACCTCCTTCCCCCAAGTAGGTCTGTGACTCTCCGGAGTGTCCTCTGACTGGTGGGCCATACTATGTTTCCCCAAAATGACCTCTCCTGTCTCAGTTCTGGTCTGCTTGGTCAACTCTGTGAAGTTGTCAAGAGCCAGTGGTGAGACACTACCTGCTTTCTGAGGAAAAGCCCCTCTTCAAAGGTTTCCTGGCATTTGGCCATCCTCACATCTGTTGGTTCAAAGAAAGACTGACTCTGTCCTTGTTAAATCCAAACATATGAGACCGCTGGGACTGGGACAGGGACTGTGTCTGGGTTCCTGGCTTCCTGGATCCCAAGTTCAGAGAGTTTCATCACCAAGGAAGTGAGGTGAGGTCACTTCCTTCAGGATCTGAATTACATCACTTCCTTGGCAACCACTTTGCCCTAACAGTTGCTTCCAAAAGTCCCATTAGGTGGAGGCTGCCCCTGTTTTCCTGTAACACTTTCACAAGTTAGAATGTTATACCAATTATAAGCACCCTGGAACAGCTCTCCACACAGAACTGGTTTGGTCCATCTTGTATACATTAAGAAGAGAGAGTGATTCAGACACAACCCTTCAACCCGACCAGGATGACTGCCATGGAAGATGACTTTTGCTTTCTGAGGTATTTCATAGCTGCCTTCATCTTCACCAGGGATCATTTCTGCATGAACATTTGAGGTTCTCAGCAGGTGAAGATACCCTACATTCCTGTATTTTAAAACCAACTCTGTCCCTGCTCTTCGGTAAAGTGAGTGTATGGTTAGGGTTCATTATATGTTTGATTTGGGTTAGGAATCATTCTGCAGGATGAATAAAGGGATTGGGTACCTGCGATATTTATAAGAATATATAAGTGAAATATATGTATGAAAACGGAAATCTAAGAAAGATTTGAAGCCCAGAAGGGAATTGGGCCCTTGATTGGGATACATAGTGTTGAATTACGTTCTGTACAATTGTCTCAGTTAAATCGATATACAATGGTATAGGACCTTGTACCTTGGATGATTGAATGTAGAAGAGAACATCCAGTTAAAAAGGGATAGTCGGTAGGATTAGAAAGATAGTCGGTAGGTTTAGGAAGAAGAGTGAGAATTTGATTTGAAATAAAAAGCTTCTTTAGCAATAGGGTTTCGTTTAGAGAGTGAATGTAAATGTCAGTACATGTGAAGAGTCTTTCACAATGATGAACTGGGGAAATTATGTAGAAAAGCAGGTATCAATAGAGACATAATGAAATCAGGCAAAGTATAAATGAGTGATAGGATTAGACATTTTCAACAGGGTTGAGTTTGAATATATAATCATAGGAAAAAACAAATATGTTGTCACCAATGGGATTGACATTTGAGAGCATTAGGCAACATGGACACGGATGTTATTACTTATCCATGTTCACTTTCCTTTTAGGCTTTGGTACAATCATAAGTGTGACCTTTACATTTTTTTTTGTTCAGAATATTTCGGTGTTAAAGTGTATATGTAGATCAGGTAACATGAGTATTTCTTTCACCATGTCTGGGAGCAATATTTTGAAGACATATACATTAGTATTAGGGGTACAAAGAGGTGTACCCTGTGTCTATGAATATAGAGATAATGCATGAATAGACGATAATATGAATAAATAATGTATCTGGTTCCACTTTAAATAATGGATTGAATTGAAATCTGAAAATATATAAGAAATCTTATATTGATATATAATCATTCATTTCAACCAGTTATATATCTAATGGTAATATTAGGATTATTGTTTATCATGAAGGGTGTTTGAGTTTTGCTTTATAAGTGATGATGTTAAACGAAAATAATGTGTTTGGAAAGAAGTCTCATGAAAAGACCAGTCAAGAAACATAGAAGAATCATGTGTTCTGAATCAGAAAGTGATTGATCGTGAAACAAATGCCTATAAATTTTCTAACTTTTGAATGAAATATATATCCTATGATGTGCATAAACTGAAGACATCGTAACGTATAAGTGTTGAATAAAAATGAAAATCAAAATACACATCATGTCCCCTAAGAATATACTTGCATTGATGTTAAACTAGCTCAGTAACTGTAGAAATATTAGGTTTTGTTTGCACCTTTCACTGAATTTAGTTTTCAGTACTAGAAAACAAATATGTATTTCAGGTGGATGATTATTTCTGAGAATAATCTTGTGGAAAGTTGATTATAAATACACATATATGAATATGAATGAATTTAGGGAGTGTATAATAAGACACATATATTTCATATTTTAAAAAATCTGGAGAGTGTATATATATATATATATATATATATATATATATATATATATACACTCTCATACATACACACTCACATGCACAGATATAAAAAAGTAGCAATACAGGAAATCCATCATGAAGGCAGGCATGGAAAAATCAAGTCTCTGACCTCTTCAGCTGCGCGGGCATCGGGAGTCGTAAACTGTCTAAATGCTGTTTGCTCAGAATCACTAGGCAATGTTGACCTAATGTGGATCTGGTGCGAATATTCTGGGCCCCTCAGAACACACACCGAGCCTGGATCGGCTGCATTCAACCTCCGGTTTGCCTGGTTCTCGTGACTCAGCACTAAGATCCCTCTGAAATAACTGTTCGGCCCTTCTGAACTTTCAGAGGTAAAAGCCAACCAAGCCTTCAAAGGCAGTGGCCACAGGATTGAAACGGCGCTTGGGAGAGACAGTCAGGACCCACCCGTTGCGTTGGTTACCTTGCAAAGGGAACAAACGGTCACCATTTGCATGGGATACCACCATAGCAGAGAAATGATGTCACGGGCAGAGGAGATAACTTCATTGAAACCAGCGTGACAGGTGTGTAATCCCCTAGCCATCTCTCAACACAGCGGGGAAACCTTAAGGGCCCCTCCCAGCTCTGCCGTAAGGGCCTCTCCCAGCTCTCCCGTGAGCGCGATAGCCAGACCTAGGGAATCAGGATTGGCTCGGGACTAGCGGCGTGGAATTCCGGGCTCCTGATCCCACAAGTGCTGAAAATTGAGGTCTCTTACACCACGTACCGGTGGCGTGGCTCCCAGAGGGCAAGAAAATTCGCTGGGGGTCCTCAGCCCCAAGCTCTACAAACTTAGGGTCTGAGGGAGGCAAACAGGGAGAGTGTGCACAGGCGTTCATGAAAACAGGGCTGCCAGGAGTAGAGTTCTGGCTTGTAACCACTATTGTGGTGAGCGTCACAGGTGATCAGGGCATGGCTTGAGGAAGCACAAGAGAAGGCCCTAGGCACTCAGGATTGGAAATCCGCCAAGTCTGGGAGGAAGAGCTGCTGCACAGTGATTGGTTCCCACTTATTCAGAGGAGAAGCTTGGCCCAGTGCACACAGCTCCACATACTGAAAGAGAAGTTAATTGAACTCTATGACTGCATGTATTATTATTATTTTTTTAATTTATATTTTTTATATTTCTTTCATTTTCATTTTTGTTGTTGTTGTTCTTTAACTTTTTTAATGTTTTTATTTTTTTATTTTTTATTTTATCATTATTATTTTTAATATTATTTTAAATTTTAATTTTCATTTTTTAATTATAATTATTATTTAAATTTTTTTCTTTCTTTATTTTCTATTTTTTTCTTTTGTCTTTTCATTTCTTTTCAATTTTCTTATTCTCCCTTGAATTCTACCTGTCTACTCTCATTCTCTTTAGTGACTTCTTCCCTTCCCTTCTAATATCTTTCCTCCCAAGCATCAAATAAATTTATAAGAGTAAGCAGTAACTCAGCAGTCAAACAAAACAAGAAGTAACATGAGCAGCATAAAAAAGCAAGGAAGAAAAGGAGTACAAACAATGATGGACAGCCTAAATATTCAGAAGGACCTAGAGTCATCAGAAAAATGGTCATATAAAGAACTCAAGAAATACCTTAGACAGATGGAATGAAACCTTAAAGAGGATACGAGACATCAAAACCAAACAGTGAAAGAACACATTGAAAATGAATTACATAAACAGATATAAAAAGAAATTAAGCATCTTAATTAGGAGATAGAGATTATAAAAAAAATCAAACAATAATTCTAGAAATGAAGGAAATGATAAACCAAATTAAAAACTCAATTGAGAGTATCACTAACAGAGTGGAGCAAGTAGAAGACAGAATGTCAGATAATGAAGACAAAATATATCATCTTGAAAAAAGTCTAGCCAACAAAGAAATGCTGGTAAAAAGTCATGAGAAAAACATCCAAGAGATATGGGATAACATAAGAAAAAAAAAAAAAACTAATGAGTCATCTGGATAGAGGAAGGTACAGAGATTCAAACCAAGAAAATGAGTAACCTTCTGTATGAAATAATTACAGAAAACTTTCCAGAAATAAAAATGGAAACGGATAAAAAAAATTGTAGATGCTTACAGGACACCGAGCACACAAAATCACAGTAGACCAATGCCAAGACACATTGTTATGAAGATATCCAATATACAGAACAAAGAGAAAATATTAAAAGCTACAAGAGAAAGGAGGCAGATTACAATCAGGGGTAAACCAAAAATGTTAACAACAGATTTTTCATCACAGATGCTGAAAGTGAGAAGATCCTGGAACAACGTATTTCAAACACTTAAAAACAATGGATGCCAACCAAGAAATCTGTATTCAGCAAAATTAAGCTTCAGGTAAGACAACGAAATAAAAACATTTCGTGATAAACAAAAGCTAAAAGAACTTGCAGCCAGAAAACCAGCATTGCAAAGCATCTTAAGGAAAACACTACACGAGGAAAAAATGAATATCAACAAAGAAAACCATCAGTGGGAAGTGCCTCATTAATGACAGAGGGCGGGGGAAAAGTTAATCATGGATAAACAAACTAAATTAAAAAAAAAGATAAATAATCAAAGAAGGGTGGCAATACAAACCATATATCAATACTAACTCTAAACTTTAATGGCTTAAACTCTCCAATAAAGTGACATAGGCTTGTAACGTGGATTAAAAAAAAACAAATCCAACAATATGTTGCTTCCAGGAGACACATCTGAATGGAAAAGACATACACAGGCTGAAAGTGAAAGGTTTGGAAAATTTATACCATGCACACGGTCCTTGTAAGCAAGCAGGGGTGGCCATCCTCATATGGAATAAAATCGACTTCAAGACTAATTTAATCAAAAGGGATAAGGAAGGACATTATATACTGTTGAAAGGAACCATTCACCAACAAGACATAACAATTATCAATATTTACGCAGCAAATAATGGTGCTGCAACATTTATAAAACAAATTCTTCTCAAGTTCAAGAATCAAATAGACCACAACACAATAATTATAGGAGACTTCAACTCACCTCTCTCACCATTGGACAGATCCTCCAAACAAAAGTTGAATAAAGAAAATATAGAATTCAATATCACAATCAATACCCTAGACTTAACTGACATATATAGAATATATCAACCATCATCAAGTGGATATACTTTTTTCTCACCAGCACATGGATCCTTCTCAAAAATAGACCATATATTATGCCATAGGGCAACACTCAGTAAATATAAAGGGGTGGAGATAATACCATGAATTTTTTTCTGATCACAATGGAATGAAACTGGAAACCAACGGTAAAAGAAGGAAGGAAAAATCCTACATCACATGGAAAATGAACAATATGTTACTGAATGATCAATGGGTTACAGAAGACATAAAGGAGGAAATCAAAAAATTCTTAGAGATAAATGAAAATACAGACACAACATATCAGATTCAATGGGACACAATGAAACAAGATTCAAGAGGCAAATTCATCGCCTGGAGGTCATTCCTCAAAAAAAGAAAAAAACAAAAACAACAAATAAATGAGCTCTCACGTAATCTCAAAGCCCTAGAAAAGGAAGAGCAAAACAACAGCAAATGTAGCAGAAGGCAAGAAATTATTAAAATCAGAGAGTAAATCACGAAATTGAAACAAAAGAAACTATTAAAAAATTAACAAAACTAATAGTTGGTTCTTCGAAAAAATAAATAAGATGGACAGACCCTTAGCCATGCTAACGAGGAGAAGAAGAGAGAGAACTCAAATTACTAACATACGGGATGAAAAAGGCAATATCACAACAGATGCTACATAAATACAGAAGACAATTAGAAATTATTTTGAAAACCTATATTCCAATAAAATAGAAAATAGTGAAGACATTGATACATTTGTTAAGTCATATGATTTGCATAGACTGAGTCAGGAGGATACACACAATTTGAACAGACCAATATCAATCGATGAAATAGAAGAGGCAATCAAACTACTACCAACCAAGAAAAGCCCAGGATCGGATGGGTATACAGCAGAGTTTTACAAAACCTTTAAAGAAGAATTAATACCAATACTTTTCAAGTTATTCAGAAAATAGAAAAACAGGGAGCTCTGCCAAATTCATTCTATGAGGCCAACATCACCCTGATTCTGAAACCAGACTAAGACACCTCAATGAAAGAAAACAACAGACCAATATCTCTGATGAACCTAGATGCAAAAATTTTCATTAAAATTCTGGTGATTTGGATACAAAGGCACATCAAAAAAATTGTGCACCATGATCAACTAGGATTCATCCCTGGGATGCAAGGAGGGTTCAATATATGGAAATCAATAAATGTTATTCACAACATCAATAGACTTAAAAATAAGAACCATAAGATGATCTTGATAGATGCAGAAAAACCATTAGAAAAAGTAGAGCATTCCTTTATGTTCAAAACATTAGAAAAACTAGGGATAAAAGGAACATACCTCGACATTGTAAAAACTATCTATGTTAAGCCTCAGGCTAGCATCATTCTGAATGGAGAAAAATTGAAGGCATTCTTTCTAAAATTTGGAACAAGACAGGGATGTCCTCTATCACCACTTCTATTCAATATAGTTCTCGAAAAACTGGCCAGAGCAATTAGAAAGTTGAAAAAAGACATAAAAATAGGAAAAAAAGAACTTAAATTATCACTATTTGAAGATGACATGATTCTATACATAGAAGACCCAAAAGGGTCTACAGAAAAAAACTACTAGAACTAATAAATGAATTCAGCAATGTGGCAGGAAATGAAATCAACATGCATAAATCAAAGGCATTTCTGTATATCAGCGACAAAACTTCTGAAATGAAAATGAGGAAAAACACTGCATTCACAATATCCTCATAAAAAATTAAATACTTGGGAATCAACCTAACAAAAGAGGTGAAAGATTTATACAATGCAAACTACAGAACCCTAAAAAGAGAAGTAGAATAAGATCTTAGAAGATTGAAAAATATACCCTGTTCATGGATAGGCAGAACTAACATCATCAAAATGGCGATATTACTAAAAAGTTGTCTATAGGTTTAATGAAATGCCAATCTAAATCCCAAATGAATTTTTTGTAGAAATAGATAAACCAATCATGAAATTCATATGGAAAAATAAACGACCCAGAATAGCAAAAGCAATTCTAAGCAGGAAGTGTGAATCAGGCGGTATAGCGATACCAGATTTCAAACTATATTACAGAGCAATAATAACAAAAACAGCATGTACTGGTACCAAAACAGGCGGGTGGACGAATGGTACAGAATGGAGGACACAGAGACTAATCCAAAAAGCTACAACTATCTTATATTTGATAAAGGAGCTAAAAGCATGCAATGGAGGAAGGATAGCATCTTCAACCAATCATGTTGGGAAAACTGAAAATCCATATGCAACAAAATGAAACTGAATCCCTTTCTCTCGCCATGCACAAAAGTTAACTCAAAGTGGATCAAGGAGCTAGATTCAAATCAGAGACTCTGCATCTGATAGAAGAAAAAGTTGGTTCCGATCTACATATTGTATGGTCAGGCTCCAAATTCCTTAATAGGACACCCATAGCACAAGAGTTAATAACAAGAATAAACAAATGGGAGTTACTTAAACTGAAAATTTTTTTCTCAGAAAGAGAAACAATAAGAGAGGTAAATATGGAGCCTAGATCATGGGAACAAATTTTTACTCCTCACCCTTCAGATGGAGCCCTAATATCCAGAGTATACAAAGTATACAAAGAACTCAAATAATTAGACAATAAGATAACAAATAACCTAATGGGCCAAGGACCTGAACAGACACTTCTCAGAGGAGGACATAGAATCAATCAACAAGTACATGAAAAAATGCTCTCCATTTCTTGCAGTCAGAGAAATGCAAATCAAAACCACCCTAAAATACCATCTCAATCCAGTGAGATTGGCAGCCATTATGAAGTCAAACAACAACAAGTGCTGGCGACGATGTGGGGAAAAGGGTACTCTTGTACATTGCTGATGGGACTGAAACTGGTGCAGCCAATTTAGAAAGCAGTATAGAGATTCCTGGGAAGGCCGGGAATGGAAGCACCATTTGACCCAGCTATTGCCCTTCTCGCACTATTCCCTGAAGACCTTAAAAGAGCGTACTACAGGGATACTGCCAATCGATGTTCATAGCAGCACAATTCACAATTGCTACACTGTGGAACCAACCCAGATTCCCTTCAATAGATGAATGGATTAAAAAAAATGTTTTTTTTTATATACTATGGAGGATTACACAGCACTAAAAAATGACAAAATAATGGAATTTGCAGGGAAATGCATGGCACTAGAGCAGATTATGCTTAGTGAAGCTAGCCAATCCCAAAAAAACAAATACCAAATGACTTCTTTGATATAATGAGAGCAACTAAGAACAGAGCAGAGAGGAAGAGCATGAAGAAAAGATTAACATTAAGCAGAGACATGAGGTGGGAGGGAAAGGTAGAGAAAAGAGAAATTGCATGGTAATGGAGGGAGACCCTTATTGTTACAAAAAAATACATATAAGAGGTTGTGAGTGTAATGGAAAAATAAACAATAAGTGAAATGAATTACAGTAGGTAGGGTAGAGAGAGAAGATGGGAAGAGAGCGGAGGGGGGATAGTAGGGCATAGGAAAGGTAGCAGAATACAACAGTAACTAATAAGACATTATGTAAAAATATGGATGTGTAACTGATGTGATTCTGCATTCTATATTTGGAGTAAAAATGGGAGTTCATAACCCACTTGAATCTAATGTATGAAATATGATATGTCAAGAGCTTTGTAATGTTTTGAGCAACCAATAAAAGAAAAAAAAGGTAGCAATTTATATGCCAATCGAAAATCTTCATCAAATATATATAATCCAAAGATCGAAAAATATTCATTTTACTGAAATGGATTTATGTATAATGTTATTCAACTAGGAAGCTCACCCGTAGGTTGAATTTTCAGTTCCAACAGCGTTTAGGAGGAGTGATCTCTTCTCACAATTTGCATCTGCCAATTCAGCCACCTCACATGTGTGTACAAGTGATATCAGGTAGGATTCTATATGTGCATATAAAAATATATGTGCTGAATAGGCTACAGAGAAAGGGAGACAGGGATTCACATATTTGTTAATTTTAAAAACACATCTAGAACTATTTCAACAGAAAATTGACTAGATTTAAAACTCCTACATTATATAATGCAAAAAGCAATTCCAACTATACACCATGCCTCCTCTGAACTGCTTGTATTTCTATTCTTTTTGGGTTACTTTTCACCATCATTTTAGGATTATTAGTCAGAGACTAGTAGGGTACAGGTTAGTGTCAGGGATTAAGTATTTCAAATGGAAAATTGGAAAATGAATCCAATGTGTATGTAAATATGTGCTACACAAAAATCTTCCCACTCACATCCAGAACAATGCCTTGACATTACCTTCGCCCCAAGGAAGACACAATTAGAGTTGAAAAGTGTAAAAATCTAGGAATACATATATGGAATGGAATATGATCGGGAGTTCACAACTTTGGAGGTGGTAGAGGAGTTTCCAAAAGTAAAGGACAGGGTAAACACTCCACAAACAAGGAGCTCTGCTGGCCTAAGAATTCTTGGGAAATGGCCTCTGAGGTTGGGATCCTGAAATATATGTTGCTGTCATGAGCTTTAGCTTCCTTCGTAGTGAGACCATCAAAGCTGGGTCTGCATCTATGTGACCGGGAAGAGATGGTTTCTTATATTCCAATGAACATGAGTCAGCAGTGCTCAATTCTCTCTTTGTAGGTAAACTGTGGCCACTGGATTCTAAGTGTCTCCCAGTGGGGACTGTGAAGACATTTGGTCATCCTCCACTTTTCATGGTGTTTTTTGCTGCTGCACTGGGAATTTGATATTTGCTTCACAAAATATAAGAAGTTCATTTGGGATACAGTGCTGGAGGGAGTTCTGTCACTTGTGGTGGGTCAGGGTCTGCAGGAGAATGCACAAACCAGGCTTCTATCCCACAGAGCTTGCCCCAGTTACCATAGTAAACTTATTCTGAACATTGCCCTTAAAACTCTCCATATAACAGGATGCCTTTACATATAAGGGTCTCATGTCTGCACTATATCAGTCACAGGCCATTTGGAAGCCAATGGCAGATCCACATAGCCCCTCCATGATGTTTTTTCACACACCTTCCCACCACTGCTCTAGGCCCACTACTCAGCAGGCTCCAAATTACTGGCATCTCGTGTTCTACATCATTTTCATGAAACCCAGTCAAACAAGGCACTGTCTGGTATACACATGATAAGCAACAGGACATCAAATTTTCTGCAGTTCCACCTGGTCATGGGAATTTAAAAAATTTCATGGTATTTATTTAGCAATTTTTCAAAAATGAAGTTAGAGGCACTGTGGGTCTCAATTCATTCAGGAACCATTAAGTGTTGAGAAAGTTCATTTCAATGAAAGCTCTGGAGAACTCTCAAAGTCAAGGCTTCTCAAAGAGTTACCATATGGTCACATAAAGCCAGGCCAATTGACGTCTAAAATGTGAGGTCCATGTATGTTTTGACTCTCATCTATGGCTGCCAAGTCTTTCAGAATAAAATCATGTGATATCCTGGCTGAGATTTCCAGGCCTCTGTGGAAAGCCACCCTGGGCATAGATCTCAGTTTCCAAGAGTGAGTCTTATGTGTGTCCTCCTAAAATCCCAACACAATTCATGGCAATACTTCTCTGAGGTCAATTCCAGAATGCAGTCTCTAAGGGGAATCACACCAGAGTTCAAGCCCAGCTGGACCCAGTCATCCCTTCCAACCGCCACAAAAATTACCACAATTAAAATCAAAACACTCCCACAGGGCCATCATCTTCTTCCATGTAGACACTCATCATAACCTCTAGCTGGAGGTTTCTATGAGTCCAAGGTAGTGTCCAAAATAAGCTCACTTGCCCCTTATTTGCCTAAAATCATGGTGGCCTGGACACTCTTCCTGTGAACCAGGAGTGATCAAATATTCCTGCTGTTAAAGTGTTCCACTTCTCGAATTTCGGCCTACTGGCTGTAGGGTATAGATTCTTTATGTGATTTGGAGTCATGAGAAAATCCAAGCACATATGGGCTAGCCTCTGCAGGGATTTCAAGAACTCATTTGACCCAAAGGATCCCTATTCTCACTTGATGGAGTTCAGGAACCTAAAACAAGAAGGCAAAAATATTCATCCACATTGACTGCTCTTTTGGACATTTTAGTTTTGGAAGAACATGGGATCTTTCTTTAGATCCATCAGGTGCTGAGAATCTAAGCCACAACCTCATACAAGGACAAGAGGCTGATTCAGACACATCCCATTCCAAAGAAATTAAGCAAAGAGCCACAGGTGGGGTCCATTCATTTCCATATGAAAACAGTGTTTTTCAGGCTACACAAACGGGTGGCCTGAGGCAAAGACCTTTCTGACATTTAGGGTAATAGAAATAGAATTAAGCAAATGGCCCAAAGAAGGGTTTCTCCACTGAGACTTTACTGCACACACTGATATCTGAGTTTTCTGAGATGATCTCATTCCCTTCAGCTATCCAGAACATGGCCATGTCACAGAGCCTTGTGGTGTTACATATCTGGGAAACAAAACCATGAGTCTATTCTGGAGAGTGGCCAGAATTCACGTAGAAAACAGGAACTTTAGAAGATAGTAGATGTTGCCCATCCATAAGGCAAGCTGCAGTGCATTCATCAATTGCGCAGTATGAATTGTGGAAGCTTTCAACTAGAGACAACACATCCATTGGTGCATTCTCTTTTCTAATGTCTACAACCATGGATACAGTGGGATACACAGACATAGAAACACTCACAATGTAAAACGACTTACTAGAGACAGTCCACTCCAAACCAAACAAACCACCTTTCCTTCCTATTCTCAGAACATGAGAAAAAACCACAAACTCACACCTACAACGGCAAAGGCACTTCCTTCCCCCAAATAGGTCTGTGACTATCCGGAGTGTCTTCTGACTGGTGGGCCATATTATGTTCCCCCAAAATGGCTTGTCCTGTTTCACATCTGGTCTCAATGTCCAACTCCGTGAAGTTGTAAGAAGCCAGCAGTGAGCCACTGCCTGCTTTCTCAGGAAAGGCCCCTCTTCAGAGCTCTGCTGGCATTTGGCCATCCTCACATCAGCAGGTACCAAGAAAGACTGACTATGTCTTTGGGAAAAGCAAACAAGTTAGCCCACTGGGTCTGGAGTGGGACTGGCTCTGGGTGCCTGGCTTCCTGGATCCAAAGTTCAGAGAATTCCATCACCAAGGAAGTGAAGTGAGGTCACTTCTTTCAGGAACTGAATATGGTCACTGCCTTGGTAACCACTTTGTCCTAACAGTTGCTTCCAAGGTTCCCATGAGATAGAGGCTGCCCCAACATCCTGTGACACATTCAGAAGTTATAATGGTATATCAACCATAGGCACCCTGGAACAGCTCTCCACAGAGGCCTGGTTTGGTCCATCTTCTCTACATTAAGAAGAGAGAGGCTGATTCAGACACATCAATTCATCCTGACCAGGTTGTTTGCATGGAAGATGACTATTGCTCTCTCAGGTCCTACATAGCTGCCTACATCTTCTCCAAGGATCATTTCTTCATGGATCTTTGAGGTTCTAAGCAGGTGGAAGATCTTCTACATTTCTATATTGTAAGACCCACTCTGTCGCTGCTCTTAAGTTAGTTATATTGAGGGAACAGTGTATGGTTAGGGTTAATAACAAGTTCGATTTGGGTTACGAATCATTCTGCGGGATGAATAATGGTATTGGCAACCTGCGATATTTACAAGAGTATACATGTGAAATATAAGTATGAAAGCAGAAATCTAGGTAAGATTTGAAGCCCAGAAGGGCATTGGGGACTTGAGTGGGATACTTAACTTTGAGTTATGTGCTGCACAGATGTCTCAGATAAATCAATATACACTGGCATCGGACCTTGTACCTTGGATGATTGAATGTTGAAGAGAGCATCCAGTCAAAAACCGATAGTCGGTAGGATTAGGAAGGTAGTTGGTAGATTTAGAAAGAAGAGTGAGCATAGGATTTGGACCAAAAGTTCTTCAGCAATAGGGTTTCGGGTAGAGAGTGTATGTAAATATCAGCACATGTGAAGAGTCAGTCACAATGATGAACTGGGGAAAACATGTAGGAAAGCAGATATCAATAGAGACATTACGAAATCAAGCAAAGTATAAAGTGTGTGATAGGGTTAGACATTTTCAACAGGTTTGAAGTTGAATATATAATCTTAGGAAGAAACAAATATGTAGTCACCAATAGGATTGATATTTGAGAGCATTAGGCAACCTGGACATGGATGATTTTAGTAATGGATGCTATCTTTCCATTTAGGCTTTGGTACAATTGTAAGTGTGACCTTTGCTTTTTGTGTCCGGAATATTTCTGTGATAAAATGTGTATGTAGATCAGGTGACATGAGTATTTCTTCCACCATTTCTGAGAGCAATATTTTGAAGATTTATAAATTCGTATGGGGGTACAAATAGGTGTACCCTGTTTCTATTAATATAGACATAATGCATGAATAGACAATACTGTGAATAAATAATATAACTAGATCCACTTTTAATAATGGATTGAATGGATATCTGAAAATATATAAGAAATGTTATATTGATATACAATCATTAATTCCAACCAGTTATATATCTAATGATTATCTTATGGTTATGGTTAATCATGAAGGGTGTGTGAGTTTTTCTTCAAAATTGATTATGGAAATCGAAAACAATATATTTGGAAAAAAAGTCTCATGAATAGATCAGTCAAGAAACATAGAGAAATACATGTGTTCTGGAGCAGGAAGTGACTGAAAGTGAAACAAATGCCTATAAATTTGCTAACTAGTGAATGAAATATATATGCTAAGATGTGCATAAACTGAAGAAATAGTAATGTACCAGTGTGGAATAAAAATTAACGTCAAAATACACATCGTGTCCCATAGGAACCAACATGCATTGATGTTCAACTGGGTCAGTTAATGTAGACATATTAGAATTTGTATGCACCTTTCACTGAAGTTAGTTCTCAGTACTAGGAAACAAATATGTATTTCAGGTGTTTGAGTATTTCTAAGAATAATCTTGTGAAAAGTTGATTATTAATCCACATACATGAACATGAATGAATTTAGGGAGTGTATATAAGACACATAATTTTCATATTTTTAAAAATCTGGAGAGTATATACACACACACACACACACAAACACAGAAAATAAAAAATAGCAATATATATGCCAATCGAAATTCATCATGAAATATATATCATAAAGATGCAAAAACATTCATTTTACTGAACATGGGTTTATGTATAATGTTGTTCCACTGAAAAGCTCACCCATAGGTTGAATTTTCAGTTCTAACAGCGTTTAGGACGAGTGATCACTTCTCACAATTTGTATCTGCCAAGTCATGTAACTCAAAAGAATGTACGTGTGATACCGTGTAGGATTCTATTTGTGCATATAAAAATACATGTGCTGAATAGGCTCCAGAAAATGGGAGACAGTAATTCACATATTTGTTAACTTTCAAAACACATGGAAAACTATTTCAATTAAAAATTGACTAGATTCATAATACCTACCCTTTATCATGCAAAAGGCAAGTCCAACCCTGAACTGCATGTATTTACGTACTGTTTGGGTTATTTTTCTCCATCATATTAGAATTAGTAGTCAGAGTCTATTAGAATATGGGTTAGTGTCAGGGATTCAGAATTTCGAATGGAAAAATAGGAAAATTAATCCAATGTGTATGCAAATATGTGCTAAAACAAATCTTCTGACTCTCATCCAGAACAATGCCTTGAAATTATCTTCGCCCTAAGTAAGACACAATTAGAGAAGAAAAGTTGCAAAATCTGTGATTACATTTCTGGAATGGAAAATGCTCAGGAGTGCACAAACTTGGAGGTGGTATAGGAGTTTCCAAAAGTAAGAACAGGGTACACACTCCACAAACATGGAGCTCTGCATGCCTAAAACTTTTAGAGAAACTGCCACTGAGGTTGGGCAATGATATATAGGATTTGTCAGGAGTTAAGCTTCCTTTGTAGTGATACCCTCAAAGCTGGGTCTGCATCTATGTGACCTGGAGGACAAAGTTTCTTATTTTCCAATGAACACAAGGCAGCACTGCTGAATTCTCTCTTTGTAGATAAACTGTAGCCCCTGGGGGTTTATTTTCTCCCCGTGTGGACTGTGAAACAATTTGGTCATCCTCCACTTTTCGTGGTGTTTCTTGCTGCTGCACTTGGAGTTTGGTACATGCTTCACGAAATACAAGGAGTTCAACTGGGAAACAGTGCTGGAGAGAGTTCTGTCACGTGTGGTGGGTTATGGTCTGCAAGAAAATGCACAAACCAGGCTTCTATCTCTCAAAGATTGCTCCCTTGTCCATAGCAACCTGATTCTGAACATTGCCCTGAAACCTCGCCATAGAACAAGATGCCTTTACATATAAGGGTCTGAAGTCTGCACTATGTCAGTCACAAGCCATTTGGAAGCCAATGGCAGATCCACATGGACCCACCATGATATTTTATCACACACCTGCCCACCACTGCTCTACGCCCACTACTCAGCAGGCTACAAATTACTGGCATCTCTGTTCTAAACAATTTTCAGAAAACCCTGTCAATCAAGGAACTGTCTGGTACACTCATAATAAGCAATAGGACATCGAATGTTTCTGGAGTGCCACCTGGTCATGGGAATTTCAAAAATTTCATGGTATTTATCTAGCCATTTTTCAAGGATGACATTGGATGCACTGTGAATTTCAATTACTCAGGAACCATTAAATGTTGAGAAAGCTCAATTCAAAGAAAATTCTGGAGAACTCTCACAGGCAAGGCTTTCCAAAGAGTGGACAAAAGGTCACTTGAAGCCAGGACCATTGAGGTCTACAATGTGAGGTCCTATGTGTTTTGACTCTCACCTATGGCTGCCAAGTCTTTCAGAATAAAATCATGTGATATCCAGGCTGAGATTCCCAGTTCTTTGTGGAAAGCCACCCTGGTCCTAGATCTCAGGTTCCAAGGGCGACTCTCATGCGTGGCCTCCTAAAATCCCAACACAATTCATGGCAATACTTCTCTGAGGTCAGTTTCAGAACTCAGTCTCTAAGGGGAAACACACCAGGGTTCAATCCCTGGTGACCCAGTCATCTCTTCCAACCGCCACACAAATGACCAGAATTAAAACCAAAACACTCACACATGCCCCTCATCTTCTTCCATATAGACACTAATCATAACCTTGGCTGGAAGTTTCCATGAGGCACACAGCACAAGACAATGTCAAAATAAACTCCCTTGCCCTTCATTTGTCTAAAGTCAGTGTTTCTGGACACTGTTCTTGTGAACCAGGGCTGATCAAAGATGCCTGCCATTAATACTGTTCCGCTTCTCCAATTTGAGGCATAGTGACTGTCAGGTATAGTTTCTTTATGTGATTTGGAGTCATGAGAAAACCCAAGCACCTATGGGCTAGCCTCTGCAGGGCTTGAAGGACTCAGTTGACCCAAAGGATCCCTCTTCTCACTTGATGGAGATCAGGAACCTTACAGAGGAAAGCAAGAGACTTCATCCACAATGATTGCTCTTTTGGCCATTTTGGAATTGGATGCACACATGGGATCTTTCTTTAGATCCATCAGGGCTGAGAATCTGAGCCATGGACTCACACTGCACTAAGAGGTGGATTCAGACATATCCCTTTGCAAAGCAATTAAGCAAAGATCCACAGATGATGCCCATTTATTTCCATTTGAAAACTGATATTTTCAGGCTTTGGAAAGGTGTGGCCTTAGGCAAAGACCTTCCTTACATTCAGGGCAACAGAACAATAGAAAAGCAAATTCCCAAAGCAGAGTTTCTCCACTGAGACTTTCCTGGTCACACTGATATCTGAGTTTTCTGTGATACTCACCATTCCCTTCAGCTATCCAGTACATGGCCATGTCCCAGATTGTGGAGGAGATACATATCTTGAACACAAAACCATGAGCCTATGGGAGAGTGGCCAGAATTCAGGAAGAAATCAGGAATGTAGAAAGGTAGTAGGTGTTGCCCATCTATAAGGTAAGCTGCAGTCCATTCATAAATTGGACAAGATGAATGCTGTGAAGATTTCTACTAGACAGGACACATCCTTTGATGCATTCTCTTTTCTATTGTCTACAACCACGGACACAGTGGGATACACAGAATCACTCACCTTCTCAAAGCACTTACTAGAAACAGGCCACTCCAAATTAAACAAACCGACTTTCCTACATATTCTTAGAAGATGAGACAAAATCACTAACACACAAACACACCCAAAAAGGCACCTTCTTTCCCCAAGTAGGTCTGTGACTATCCGGAGCATCCTCTGACTGGTGGACCATACTATGTTCCCCTGAAATGGGCTGTCGTATGTCAGATCTGGTCTCCTTGGCCAAAACTGTGAAGTTGTCAGGAGCCAGCGGTGAGCCACTGCCTGCTTTATCAAAAAAAAAGCCCCTCTTCAGAGCTTTCCTGGCATTTGTCCATCTTCAATTCAGTAGTTGCCAAGAAAGACTGACTCTGTCCTTGGTTAATCCAAACATGTGAGACCACTACAACTGGGACTGGGCCTGCCTCAGGGTGCCTGGCTTCCTGGATCCAAAGTTCAGAGTGTTACATCAACAAGAAAGTGACGTAGGTCACTTCCTCTAGAACTGAATGAGGTCACTGCCTTGGCAACCACTTTGTCCTAACAGTTGCTTCGAAGGGTCCATGAGATGGAGGCTGCACCTACTTCCTTTGACACTTTCACAAGTTAAAATGGAATATCAACCATAGGCACCCGGGAACAGCTCTCCACACAGGCCTGGTTTGGCCCATCTTCTCTACATTAAGAAGAGAGAGACTGCTTCAGACACATCCCTTCATCCTTACCTGGTTGTTTGTCATGGAAGATGACTTTTGCTCTCTCAGGTCCTTCATAGCTGCCTATATCTTCTCCAGGGATAATTTCTGCATGGACCTTTGAGGTTCTCTGCAGGTTGAAGATCTCCTACATTCCTGTATTGTAAGACCAACTCTGTCCCTGCTCTTCTATAAAGGTAGATTGAGGGAATCGTGTATGTTTAGGGTTAATAACATGTTTGATTTGGGTTAGGATCATTCTGCTCGATGAATAAAGGTATTGGAAACCTGCGATATTTATAAGATTATAGAGGTGAAATATATGTATGAAAACAGAAATCTCAGTAAGATTTAAAGCCCAGAAGGTCATTGGGTCCTTGATTGGGATAGTTAGCTTTGAATTATGTTCTGTGCAGATGTCTCAGATAAATCTATACACAATGGCATAGGATCTTGTACCTTAGATGATTGAATGTTGAGGAGAACATTCATTCAAAAAGGGAGAGTTGGTAAGATTACGAAGAGAGTTGGTAAGATTAGAAAAAAGTGTGAGTATAGGATTTGGACAAAAAGTTCTTTAGCAATAGGGTTTTGGGTAGAGAGAAAATGTAAATGTCAGCACATGTGAAGAGTCAGTCACAATGATGAACTGGAGAAAATATGTAGGAAAGCAGATATCAATAGAGACATAAGGAAATCAGGCAAAGTATAAAATGAGTGATACCAATAGACATTTTCAACAGGCTTGAGATTGAATATATAATCTTAGGAAGAAACAAATATGTAGTCACCGATAGGATTGACATTTGAGAGCATTAGGCAACCTGGACATGGGTGATTTTCATAATCCATACTCACATTCCATTTAGGCTTTGGTACAATCGTAAGTGTGACTTTGCATTTTGTGGCCAGAATATTACTGTGATAAAATGTATATGTAGATCAGGTGACATGAGTATTTCTACCACCATTTCTTGGAGCAATATTTTGAAGAGGTGTAAATTAGTATTGGGGGTACATAGAGGTGTACCATGTGTGTATGAATATAGACATAATGCATGAATAGTCCATACTGCGAATAAATAATAAAACTGGTTCAAACTTTAGAAATTGGAATAAATTGATATCTGAAAATACACAGGGAATCATATATTGATATACATACATTCATTCCAACCATTTATACATCCAATGGTAATATTACGGTTGTGGTTCATCATAAAGAGTGTGTGAATTTTGCTTCAAAATTGATAATGGAAATCGACAGTAATGTGTGTGGAAAGAAGTCTCATGAAATGACCAGTCAAAAATAAAGAGGAATACATATGTTCTGAAGCAGGAAGTGATAGAATGTGTTACAAATTTCTTTAAATTTATGAAGTTGTGGCTGAAATGTATATTCTATGATGTACAAAAACTGAAGAAATAGTAATGTACCAGTGTTGTATAAAAATGAACGCCAAAATACACATCATGTCCCATAGGAATCTACTTGCATTGATGTTAAAGTGGGTCAGTTACTGTAAAAATATAAGGATTTGTTTGCACCATTTACTGAAGTGAGTTTTCAATACTATAAAACAAATATGTATTTCAGATGGATGAATATTTCTGAAAATAATCTTATGAAAAGTTGAATATAAAACCACATACATGAACATGAATGAATTTAGGGAGTGTATAATAAGATACATATATTTCATATTTTGACAAATCTAGAGTGTTTATATATATATATATATATATATATATATATATATATATATATACAAAATACACACAGAGACATTAAAAAGTAGCAATATATATTCCAATTAAAATTCATCGTGAAATATATATCATCCACAGATCCAAAAATATTAATTTTACTGAACATGGATTTATGTATAATGATTTTAAATAAGAAGCTCACTCATAATTTGAATTATCAGTTCCAAAAGCGTTTAGGAGGAGTGATTTCTTCTCACACTTTGTATCTGCCAAGTTAGCCACCTCTCAAGAATACAGGTGTGATACCAGGTAGGATTCTATATGTTCATATAAAAATACATGTGCTGAATTGGCTACAGAAAAAGGGAGACAGGAATTCACATATGTGTTAACTTTAAAAACACATGCAGAACTCTTTCAACAAAAAATTGACAAGATTTACAACTCCAACCCTATATCATGCAAATAGGAAGACCAACTATACACCATGCCTCCTCTGAAGTGCTAGTATTTCTATTCTGTTTGGGTTATTTTTCTCCATTATATTAGAATTAGTAGTCAGAATCTAGTAGGGTATGGGTTAGTGTCAAGGATTCAGTATTTCGAATGGAAAATTGAAAAATGAATCCAATGTGTATGTAAATATGTGCTACACAAAAATCTTCCCACTCTCATTCAGAACAATGCCTTGACAATACCTTCGCCCCAAGTAAGACACAATTAGAGGAGAAGATTTAGAAAACCTGTGAACAAATATCTGGAATGAAATATGCTCAGGAGCCCACAACCTTGGAAGTGGCAGAGGAGTTTCCAAAGGTAAGGGAAAGAGTAAACACTCCACAAACATGGAGGTCTGCTGGCATAGAGACTTCTTGAGAAACTGCCTGTGAGATTGGGCACTTGAAAAATATGTTGTTGTCAGGAGCTTTAGCTTCCTTTCTAGTGAGACCATAAAAGCTTGGTCTGCATCTATGAGACCTGGAGGACATGCTTTCTTATTTCCCAATGAACATGAGGCAGCAGTGCTAAATTCTCTTTTTAGGTAAACTGTGGCCACTGGGGGCTAAAGGTCTCCCCATGTGCACTGTGAAGCCATATGGTCATCCTCCATTTTCATGGTGTTTCTTCCTGCTGCACTGGGAGTTTGGTATTTGCTTCACGAAATAAAAGGAGTTCAATTGGGTCACAGTGCAAGAGGGAGTTCTGTCATGTGTGGTGGTTCAGGTTCTGCAGGAGGATACAAGAACCACTATTCTATCCCACATAGCTTGCCCCCTTGACCATAGCAACCTGATTCTGAACAATGTCCTGAAAACTCTCCATATAACAAGTTGCCTTTACATGGAAGGTTCTGCTGGCTGCACCATGTCAGTCACAAGCCATTTGGATGCCAATGGAAGATCCACATGGCCCCACCACAGATGTTTTATCACATACCTGCCCACCACTGCTCTAGGCCAACTACTCAACAGAGTCCAACTTACTGGCATCTCTGTTCTACACCATTTACATGAAACCCAGTCAATCAAGGCACTGTCTGGTATATTCATGATCAGTAACAGGATATCCAAATGTTCTCCAGTGCCACCTGGTGATGGGAATTTCAAAAATTTTATGGTATTTTTCTAGCCATTTTTCAAGGATGAAGTTGGAGGCACTGTGAGTTTCAATTCTTTCAGGAACGATTAAATTTTTAGGAAGCTAATTTCAATGAAAGCTCTGGAGAACACTCACAGGTAAGGCTTCCCAAAGAGTGGCCAAAAGATCACATGATATTATTCCCATTGAGGTCTACAATGTGAGGTCCATATGAGTTTTGACTCTCAACTCTGGGTGCCAGATCTTTCAGAATAAAATCATGTGGTATCCTGGCTGAGAGGCCTAGTGCTCTGTGGAAAGCCATCCTGGGCCTAGAACTTAGTTTCCAAGGGCGACACTCATGCCTGGCTTCCTTAAATCTCAACGCTATTCATGGCAATACTTCTCTGAGGTCAGTTTGAGAACTCAGATTCTAAGGGAATCACACCAGAGTTCAAGAACATGTGGACCAAGTCATCTCTTCCAACCGCCACCCAAATGACCACAATTTAAAACAAAACACTCCAACGTGGCGCTCATCTTTTTCCATATAGACACTCATAATGACCTCTGGCAAAAGTTTTCCATGAGGGGCACAGCCCAAGACCGTGTCCAAAATAAGCTCTCTTGCACCTAATTTGCCTAAAGTCAGGGTGGCCTGGACACCCTTCTTGTGAACCAGGAGAGATCAAATAGGCCTCCCATTAATACTGCTTCGCTTCTTCAATTTGAGGCCAACTGACTGTGGGGTTTGGATTCCTTATGTGAATTGGAGTCTTGAGAAAACCCAAGCAACTATGGGCTAGCCTCTGCAGGGCTTTGAAGAACTCATTTGAACCAAAGGATCCCTATTCTGACTTGATGGAGGTCAGGAAAGTTACAGAAGAGGCGAGAGACTTCATCCACAAGGACTGCTTTTTTGGCCATTTTGGTTTTGGATGTACACCTGGGATCTTTCTTTAGATCCATCAGGAGCTGAGAATCTAAGCCACACCCTCACACAAGGCAAATAGGCTGATTCAGACACATCCATTCCAAAGCAATTAAGCAAAGAGCCACAGGTAATGCCCATTCATTTCCATTTGGAAACTGTTTTCTTCAGGCTTCACAAAGTGGTGGACTGAGGAAAAGACCTTCCTGACATTCAGGGCAACAGAAGAATTGGTAAACAAAAGGCCCCAAGCAGGGTTTCTTCACTGAGACTTTCCTGGTCACACTGATATCTGAGTTTTCTTAGATGCTCGCCATTCCCTTCAGCTATTCAGTACATGGTCATGTCACAGAGCTTCAAGGTTGTACATATCTTAAACACAAAACCATGAGCCTATTCTGGAGAGTGGCGAGAATTCAGGAAGAAAACAGGAACTTAGGTAGATAGCAGGTGTTGCACATCAATAAGGCAAGCTGCAGTCCATTCAAAAATAGGGCAGGATGAATGCTGGGAAGCTTTCTACTAGATAGGACATATTCATTGATGCATTCTCCTTTCTAATGTCTACAACCACGGACATAGTGGGATACACAGACATAGAAACACTCACCTTGTCAAACGACTTAGTAGAAACAGTTCACTCCAAACAAAACAAACCACCTTTCATACCTATTCTCAGAACATGAGACAAAACCACAAACCCACACCCACACCACAAAGGCACCTCCTTCCCCCATGTAGGTCTGTGACTATCCGGAGTGTCCTCTGACTGGTGGGCCATACTATGTTCTCTGGAAATGGCCTGTTCTGTCTCAAATCTGGTCTCCTTGGCCAACTCTGTGAAGTTGTCAGGGGCCAGCGGTGAGCCACTGCCTGCTTTCTCAGGAAATTCCCCTATTCATAGCTTTCCTTGCATTTGGCCATCCTCACATCAGTAGGTTCCAAGAAAGACTGAGTCTGTCCTTGGTAAATCAAAATAAGTTTGACCACTGGGGCTTGGACTGGGACTGGCTCATTGTGCCTGGCTTCCTGAATTCCAAGTTCAGAGAGTTCCATCACCAAGGAAGTTAGGTGAGGTCACTTCCTTTAATAACGGAATGAGGTCACTGCCTTGGCAACAACTTTGTCCTAACAGTTGCTTCCAAGGTTCCCATGAGAAGGAGGCTGCCCCTACTTATTGTGACACTTTCACAAGTTACAGTGGTATGTCAACCATAGGCATGCAGGAGCAGCTCAACACATGCCTGCTTTGGTCCATCTTCTATACATTAAGAAGAGAGTGGCTGATTCTGACACATCCCTTCATCCTGAGCAGGTTGTTTGCCATGGAAGACTTTTGCTGTCTCAGGTCCTTCATAGTTGCCTACATCTTCTCCAGGGATCATTTCTGCATGGACCTTTGAGTTTCTCAGCAGGTGGAAGATCCTCTATATTCCTGTATTTTAAGACCAACTCTGTCCCCACTTTTCTGTAAAATTAGATTGAGAGAACAGTGTATGGATAGGTTTAATAACATGTTCGATTTGGTTTAGAAAGGAAACTACACTGTTGAGCAAACAGGGTCCTACCGTTAGCAATAATATGAGGATTATAAATGGACCGGCCATGGCAGATAAAAGCATAGTTAACCAGGTTGACTATGTGAACAAAGAATCAAACCTCCCTTCTGGGGCCTCTGTCTCTCTTTGACGCTCTTCAAGTCGTTTTTTTAATTTACTCATAGATTCTTTTACAACTCCAGTATTGTCGGCATAAAAACAACATTCTTCCCTCAATGCAAGCAAAAAGGCAACTTTCTCTCATGAAGAGGAGGTCCAACACTCGCCTGCTCTGTAAAACAACTTCAGAGAGAGAGAGGTTAAAATTCCTGTAAAGCTGTGATGTCGGTTTTTAATGTCTTTAAGCTTTGGTCTATTTCTGCTTCTAATTGTGTCTTTGTTGTGTCTCATGGACTAGGGCAGTTGTTCCTATGCCCACCCCTTCAGCAATTATTATTCCTCATAGGATGGCCAAAGTGAGGGATACAGGTTCCCGGTGGAACCGGGTTGTATGCCCCCCTATTTGAACTTTAAATGAACCTACGTCATGATAGAGCACTCTGAAAGACATCTGCATCATTACATAATTAATCACATCTATTGACCATTTTATGTAAACATAAATAATGTTAAAGTGTATAGAATTATACTGTTTTAGGAATGGACAAGAAAATGCACCTAAGATAGCACCAAAGTGAGGAAAACATTCTTATTTGGTTGCATCCGGATTTAGAGGGCATTGCTTCTGTTGTAATCAATTAATCCCCTGAACCCCAAGTTTTGGTAGTTTTAGAATTTGTACCCAACATGTAAGGGAAGGGGCTCAGAAGTTCACAGTCTGCAGAAATTCACAAAAATTAGTTTTTGTTTCTGTTTTTTTTTTTTTCCTCTGTTCTGGGCAAGTTAACTTTTCAAGGACACCTTGTAAGGGGAGAGCTTTTTTGTCTCTTTTTTTTCTCCCTGCCAGCTGTCACCATGGGGACCAGTTGCTAACTTTTTTATCTTAGAAATGTAGGCATCTCGGTGAAGCCCCAGCTCAAGGCCAGAGGCCTTGTTCACATATTTTGTGAAAAACTGGAAAGGCAGTGTCTAGCTTAGGGGTGGTGATTTTTCCAGCCAGTGGCCAAGTAGAACAGGGCAACACGAAAAGTGGAAGTTTATGTACATTGAACTCTTTCAGAGGGACTCTTTTGCTGAAAGACCTAAAGTAAGCCTTGGTGAAGACTTCTGGAGAAGGTCATTTAAGACATTTCTGTGGACCTGGTACAGAGGGGGAAGACGGGGTAGTCGAGGCTGAGAGCAGCTCCGTGGATCTAAGAATGAGAAAAGAGAGATGTAAAAGAAAAATGGTAAAGGGGTTTGAGATTTTCCTAGAACAAAACTTGAGCATTAGAACAGGTATAGCAGAGGGGAAGATGGGAGTAAATATTCCAAAAAGCCTTTGAGGGACTTTAAATTCTTAGAAACCTCTTTTCAGTGATGACAAAGCAACTTTAAATGCCATTTTCATTACATCGTGGATAGGGGTCTGAGGGCTCTTCTCAGCTGGTTTGAGCTTTGGGTTAGCTTGCTAGAGGACTTGGTGGGACCTAGTGCAGGCCCTGACAGGAAAAGAGAGGAGTGAGTGGGTGAAGGGGTACCTCGGTACCTGCTACCTCAGCAACGGGGCAATGTTCTGAGAACCAGCGGAGGTTTGGGTTTTTGATTTAGTAATTGGAGAGGAGAAATCAGGTTGCTAAGATGGGAGTGATAGCAGAGAGTCTAGAGCAGAAGGCTGAGGGTGAGGAACTATTGGAGAAGCATAGTACAGGATGTGAGAAAAAGAGGAAAAAGGATTCCACATAGGGAAATTTCCCCCTTTTGAGAACTTGCCGAAGTTAAAAATGTCACTCAGAATTTGAGGATCTAGAGAACCCTCTGGGGGCCATAGTATTTGGTTGTCTAATTGGTAATATGGCCAATGCTGTGTACTGAATTTGATGAGGAGTTTGGGTTCCACCAGGCAGCCCCTGTATGCTCACATTCCCTTGACTTACACAAGAAGTCAGCTTCTCCCCCACACAGCCGTGGCTGTTTGTGGCTTTGATAGTCCGCCAGGCAAACATAGTAATCTAGGCTAGCCAACCTGAATCTGTCTCGCGTGTCCCTGCATCCATAATGTTTGTTTCCATTATCTATGGTACAGAAGAGATTTAATGGGATTTTAGTGGGATCCTCTTCATCAGGGATATCTCAATAGGAAAGACCTATACCGACCTGACAAATGTCTGGGTGGAGAGATGGCCACCAGGTCTCTAAGGGGCCTGTATGCGAGATAGACTATACTTCTTGTCTAGTAGGATTTGTGATCAGCCATTGCTGCTGAACGGGGTGATGAGGGTTAGAACTACTGGTGGCCAAGGGGAGAGTCTATAGTCTTATCCACATAGCGAATACGCAATTTGAAATGGTTACCACACTTTTCCAGTTTCCAACAAGAGTCTGGACACAGCGAAGGCTTGAGATGAGAGGCATGGATCCAAAAAGTGATTCCGTCTACTTTAACGCTTTAGGTTTTATAAGTAGCACCTGGTATGTTCCTTTCCAGTGGGGTTCCAGGGATGACACCTGATGTTGTCTTATGTAGACGAAGTCTCTTACTTGATATTGATTTAGAGTCCCCTCCTCCCAAGGTTGGTAGGCAGTGGCCAGCTGTTTCCACAGTTATCGCTGAGTTCTTTCAATGACTTTAAGTATGTCAAGCAAGGGGGTGTGGAAGTGATCGTTAGGCCTTAGAGTTGGGATTAGGTCCCTTACTGGATGATGGGAATCATAGAGAATTTCATAGGGGGTGAGGTTACACAAAGAAAGAGAGGGAATATTTCTCGCATGAAACAGTGCATAAGGCAGGAGCATAATCCAATCTTTTATGCCGGGCTCTAAGCTTAATTTTGTGAAGGTCTCTTTAATGGTTCTATTTATTTTTTCTACCTGTCCTGAGCTCTGGTGTATATAAGCATAATGTAACTTAAAATTAATCCACAGGGTCCCAGTTAACACCTGACTTACCTGGGCCATGAACACCAGTCCATTATCAGACCCTATTACCTTAGGCAGACCGTATCTTGGAAAAATATCTTTCAGAATCTTCTTGAAAATCATTTGTGCAGTTTTTTTTTTTTTTTTTTTTTTTTTTTTTTTTTTTTTGTGTGTGTGTGTATGTGTGGAAGGCTTCAGTCCATCCTGAAAATGTATCTACAAAGACTAGGAGGTATTTAAGTCCATACCTTGCTGGCTTAATTTCACTATTGTCCACTTCCCAAAATTGTCGTTTTCTGGTTCCTCATAGGTGCTTTCCTCTAGGAAACTGGAAGGGTAAGCATTAACCAATTGACGGACTCGACAGGCTTTTGTTACCCGTTAAGTTATTTTCTTTCGCTGTGAGTCGGTTAGTGGAAAACTCTGTTCTTAATCCTACAGGAATGCCTGCAGTTTCATTGAACCAAGGTGAGTGAGTTGGTGTACATTTTTAACGTAGTGTAGGGCTTTCTGTAATTGCAGCCTGAGCTCAGTGAAGTTGAGGTGTTCAGTGTCAGTGTCCATAGATATTATAAAAAACTTCCTGGTGATCAGGGGTCCATTGGAATTGGGCATCTCCCTCTAACACCGGGTATAAAGGAGCAGCTAAAAACGCAAACCCAGGTATCCATAACCTGCAAAAGCCAGCAGTCCCAAGAAACTCTCTGAGTTGTCTCCTGTTAGATGGGGGTGGTATCTAGGCAATGGTTTGTTTTCTGGGCTCAGTGAGCCATCGTTTACTGCCCCTAAGGAAACAGCCCAGGAAGATTACTTCATGCCAGCAAATTTGGGCCTTTTTGGCCGAAACTCTATACCCGAGTTGAGCAAGCTCATATAATAGTGCTTGGGTCCCAGACTCACAGTTCTCCTTGGTGTTGGCTGCCAGTAGCAGGTCATTCACGTATTGAAGCTGGGTGACTTTGGGGTGCGTAGTTCTGAAATTGCTGAGATCTCTGTGGAGGGCTTCATCAAAGAGAGTGGGGGAGTTTTTGAACCCCAGTGGGAGTCTAGTCCAAGTTAGTTGACCAGACGTTCAGGTTTCTGGGTCTACCCACCCGAAACCAAACAGCAACTGACTATCTTTATGCAGAGGCAAGCAAAAGAAAGCATCTTTTAAGTCCAGAACAGTATACCATTTCCGCTCAGGGTTCAGAGTGCTAAGCAGATTGTACGGATTAGGTACCGTGGGGTGAATGTCCTGCACTCTGTTGTTGATCTCTCTTAGGTATTTAACAGGGCGATTGTCCCGGTTCCTGGCTTTTTTTTCTAGTAGCAGGGGAGTGTTCATGGCCAATTGACAGGGCCTTAGGACGCCTAAGGTCAGATATTTCTGAATATGGGGCCTTATCTCATCTTTAGCTTTTTTTGCTTAGAGGATATTATTTGACATTAATTGGGGAGGCTGAGGTTTTTAACTCCACTGTTATTGGAGGTTGTTTCACGGCCAGGCCTAACCCTGCAGTTTTTGCCCAGGCATCTGCGTAATCTGTTATCCATTTCTGGCGTAGCTTGCCTGTTTGATCAGTCTTGGGGGGTGTGAAGAGTGGATGTTCATCTTCTACTAATTTAGTTAAAGCCGTGACTATAGGAGTTTATACTAAAGGATTTAGAAATTTCATTTGGTAGCATTCAGGGTTAAAAGTTATTTAGGCCAAGAGCTTGGTGAGCAGATCTCTGCCCATCAATGGGTCCAGGCATTCCTGGATTACTAGGAAGGAGTGATGGATTTTTCCTTTACCTAGGTCCATGGTCCTCTTAGTAGTCTAAGCCCGATATTTACTGCCATTAGCCCTTTGAACTACAGACCTTTTATTTGATAGAGGGCCCAATGGGGCCTTAAGGGCTTCGTATACTGCTCCTGTATTCATTTCAAAGTTTACTGGGGTCCGCTACACTTCAAAAGTTACCCTGAGCTAGCGTAAGTGAACTGAGCCCCAACTTTCTTAGTCATGCACCAGAGTCACAATGGCTGGCTGGCGTGGCTGTCTCTTTATAGGGCACTTTTTGGCCCAGTGTCCTTTTTTTTTTTACAGTAGGCACATTGATCTGAGGCCAGGGGTGGTCTCTGGCATGGCCCCAGGTAACCCTTACTGTCACCTTACGTCTTAATTTCTGGCCTCTTTCTTGTTGTGACAAGGATCTTGGTCAATCCCTTAGTCTGTCTTTTGCTTCTCTCATCCTTCCTTTGCTCCCTTTCTTTCACCCTGTTTCTCTCTTATAGTATACTTTCTCAGCTTCTCTGACTAAATCTCTCTTTTAAATTTTTTTAATATCCATGGCAGCTTGCCCAATTAAGGCCATTGTTACAGATGAATTTTGATCCGCTGCCTGAGGATCGAAAGGAGTATATCTTTTATATGCCTCCATAATTCTTTCTAGAAACAAAGAGGGAGATTCATCAGGCCTTTGAATAATTTCTCTTACCATGGCCAAATTAGTTGGTCACCTAGCAGCCCCTTGGAGACCTTCTATTAGAGCCAGGCAATAATTGGACAGATGCTCTTTATCTTCAAAGGTGTTGGGGTTCCAGGTGGGTTGGTTTAAGGGTAAGCTGGCTTTGATTATGTTGGGAAGTTGTGTTGGTCGCCAATCAGGTCCGAGGATATTTTTTTTTTTAGCTTCTTGGAGGTTTTTCTCTTATTCCTCTGTCATAAAGAAAGTCCCTAGGAGTTGTTGGCAGTTATCCCAAGTAGGCAGGTGTAAAAACGTTGGCGAGTTCTCTGAGTTCTTTTAGCCGGGCCAGCTTCCTCCAGGGAAGGAGGGGCTCTGTGTGCCACGGGACTGTCATCTGGATGGCGCTGGGCCATCCTAGCTTCTTTGAATGGTGGAGAGGCTGAGTCAGCAGCAGGGGAATCACTTAGAGGGTGTTGGCAGTTGGGGGATGAAGGCAGAGGATAAGGAGGGGGAGGAGAGTCCAGTAGAGTCTTGAGACTCAGGGAGAACAGAGGGTGCAGGAGGAGGAGCAGAGAGTTAAAGAGATAGAATCATGGGGGAAGGAGTAGGAGTCCGTGCAGGGACAAGGAAAGGCTTCACCCTTGGAGGAGGAGATTTGCAGAGGTCCTGACAAGTTAAGATATATGGCTGTTGATCTGGACGTCTACGTGGCCCCGGCTAAAAGACAATATCTCGAACTTTTCAAATTAGTGCGAAGTAGAAAGATCCTTCTAGGGGACATCTGACTACAAAGTTGGGTCATTCTGAGACACAGAATCTGCAAGATCCGGCGTTTTACTGAAAAAGAAAGATTCTGAGCCCTTAAGCAGACTTTGGTCTAGTGATCAAGGGTCATGAACAGAGGCATTGAAGTGCTCTGTCCCATAATGAAATATACACAGACAATAAAAGCAATGACACAAGACACAGACAAGACAAGACAATAAAGACAGGCAATGGACGTCCAATACTGAGACCATGACTGAGTAGCCGGCAAAACATGATGGGCTGGCAATACCGAATCCGAAACAAAATATCACTGAATAAAGGAGATTATTGTTCCTCGATTTCATGAGTTCATCCCCCAGGGACATGGCCTGTGGCTCTGTTACATGTGTGTCAGCCACCATGGGAGAGAGCTCACGCTCTTTACCAATAGCCATTTTGTGAAACCCTAACCTGAATCCTGAAACCAGAAAGAGGGGCCTTATTTATCCCCAGAGGAGCCCGTTGGGGGTCTTTCATCTGCGGCTGCCGGATCTCACTGGGGCCACAAGATGTAAAGATCGGGTGAGGGTGGGTGGAAGAGACCACCAAGAGACTTCTCATGCAACAGCAAAGGCTTTATTGGGAGTCCGGCATGCAAGGGCTCAGAGCTCACTTGAATAGAGCAGAGAGCCCTGAGAACAGCTTAAGAAGTGCTTATATATTTTCCTTGGAGAGGGCAGGAAGGAAAGTTTATTGATGGGTAAGTGCGAGTGGGCGGTTTGCGTGCAACTGGTTGACCGAGTACATTCTGCAGTTTGGCAGTTGGGGACAGCACATTCTGGGAACAAGAATAGCAAACAGTTCTCAAGATTTCAACAGTGTTTTGTTAAGCATACAGAAAATCAAGAAGTGACAAGTACCTATTTTATTAACCTTTCAATATAAGTATGAAAACAGAAATCTAGGTAAGATTTGAAGCCCAGAAGTTCATTGGGCCCTTGATTGGTATACTTAGCGTTGAATTACATTCTGTAGTGATGTCCCAGAAATATGGATATACAATGGCATAGGACCATATACCTTCTCGGAGGTCAATTCCAAAACACAGACTCTAAGGGGAATCACACCGAAGTTCAAGCCAAGGTGGACCCAATTATCTCTTCCAACCGCCACACAAATGACCACAATTAAAACCAAAACACTCCCACATGGCACTCATCTTCTTCCATATAGACACTCACCATAACTTCTGGCAAGAGGATTCCATGAGAGGTGCAGCACAAGACAGTGTCCCAAATAAGCTCCCTTTCCCCTCATTTGCCAATAGTCAGGGTGGCCTGGACACCCTCCCTGTGAACCAGGAGTTATCAAATATGTCTGCCATTAATACAGCTCTGTTCTCCAATTTGAGGCCTACTAACTGTGGGGTTTAGATTCTTTATTTGAATTGGATTCATAAGAAAACCCAAGAACCTATGGGCTGGCATCTGCAGGGCTTTGAAGAACTCATTTGACTCAAAGGATCCCTATTCTCACTTGATGTAGGTAAGGAACCTTACAGAAGAATGTGAGGCACTTCATCCACAGTGACTGATTTTTGGCCATTTTGAATTTGGATGCACACATGGGATCGTTCTTTAGATCCATCAGGTGCTGAGAATCTAAGCCACAGGCTCACACAGGACCAAGAGGCTGATTCAGACACATCCCTTTACAAAGCAATTAAGCAAAGAGCCACAGGTGGTGCCCATTCATTTCCGTTTGAAAACTGTTTTCTACAGGATTCACAAAGGCGTGGCCTCAGGCAAAGAACTTACTGACATTCAGGGCAACAGAAAAATAGGCAATCAAAAGGCCCATTGCAGGGGATCTCCACTGAGACTTTCCTGGTCACATCGATATCTGAGTTTTCTGAGATGCTTGCCAATCCATTCAGCTATCCAGTACATGTCCATGTCACAGTGCTTGGAGGTGGTACATATCGTGGACTCAAAAGCATGAGCCTATTTTGGAGAGTGGCTAGATTTCAGGAAGAAAACAGGAACTTAGGAAGATAGCAGGTGTTGCCCATCGATATGGCAAGCCCTAGTGCATTCATAAATTGGGCAGGATGAATGCTGGGAAACTTTCTAGTAGACAGGAAACATCCATTGATGCATTCTCTTTTTCTAATGTCTACAACCACGGACACAGTGGGATACACAGACATAGAAACACTCGCCTTGTCAAACAACTTACTAGAAACAGTTCACTCCAAACCAAACAAACCGACTTTCCTACCTCTTCTCAGAACATGGGGCAAAACCACAAATACACATCCACACCCAAAAAGGCACCTCCTTCCCCCAAATAGGTCTCTCACTATCCGGAGTGTCCTCTGACTGCTGGGCCATACTATGTTCCCCAGATATGGCCTATCCTGTCTCAGATCTGGTCTCCATATCCAACTCTGTGAAGTGGTCAGGAGCCAGCTGTGAGCCACTACCTGCTTTTTTAGGAAAGGCCCCTCTTCAGAGTACTCCTGGCATTTGGCCATCCTCACATCAGTAGGTACCAAGAAAGACTGACTCTGTCCTTGTTAAATTGAAGCAAGTGAGACCACTAGGACTGGGACTGGGACTGACTCTGTGTGCCTGGCTTCCTGCATCCCAAGTTCAGAGAGTTCCATTACCAAGGAAGTGAGGTGAGGTTGCATCCTTCAGGAACTGAATGAGGTCACTGCCTTGGCAACCACTTTTTCCAAACAGTTGCTTTCAAGCGTACCATGAGAAGGAGGCTTACCCTACTTTCTGTGGCACTTTCACAAATTAGAATGGTATATCAACCATAGGCACCAAGAAACAGCTCTCCACACAGGCCTGATTTGGTCCATCTTCTCTATATTAGGAAGAGAGCCTTTAGTCCGGGGAGAACTGCAGTGAACCTCTGCACTAAAACTATTAGCAAGCACCTGGTGGAGGAGTCCTCCATAGGTAAGTGGGGCTTTTATAACATCTGATATCCGGTTAAGGGAGATCTCTTCTGATGACAGAGATGTGGCCTGGGGAGGCTCACATATACTCCTTTCCAGGAGAGTAACCAGAATCGTTCTGTCCTCTGTTCTGTTCTGTAGGCAATTCCTCTGGAACTGTAGAGAGGGGCCGACGGGCACGCATGCACTCCTACCCTGGAGCTATAGCAAGATGTTGCACTGTTCCACTGTTTTTCTGTTTAGGCGCATGGTTTCTGTTTTTTGTGTTTTGTTTTGTGTTCTATTTTTTTGATTGTTTGTTTGTTTTTGTTCATTTTGTTGTGTGATTTCAGTGGTAAAAACTTAAGGATTTTGGACGTAAAAATAGGTAATAAAGAGAGTAAGCCTGACACCCCTTTGGACTGTGTTTTAGGGAACTGCGATGAACTTTACTCGCCTTTGTTAAGCAGGATGATAGAAGCTCCTAGCTGGCTGCCTGGAGCACACCCATTGCAGAGGGCAATGCTTGGTGGGGACCTAAGAACTGAGCATGTCCGAGGTTAACAAGTGAAACTCTTTTAAAACCCCTTGTCACTCCAGATCAAGAGAGTCACAACCTTTGGCAGAGTCCCCTGTGTTTCTCCTTTGTTCGCAAAGCAATAAACCTCCCTTTTTCTTTTTCTCAAAACTCAGTCCTCATTATTAAATTGGTATTAATTGGCGTCAAGTTGAGGAATCGAACTTTAATTTACAAATTTGGTACCCGCCCTCCACCCCGGAACTTTGTGAGAGCTGTCTACTGAAATATTAGGAGATGAAGCATGCTTGGTGTGGAACTGAACAAGAGGAGCTAATCCTGTAAGTAAAAGGAGGGACTGAGGGACTCCCAGCAGCTGCCAAAGCCCTGTTGATTCAGGGAATTACCTCCTTCCTCCCCGCACTGTAAGAATTATGCCACCTCTGTCTTGTTAAAAAAGAGAAAAAGAAAAAGGGGACACTAAATGCAGTGAAGTCACCATGGAGACACTTTATTTTACATTTCAGGTTTCCCCTCTGTTAAAACATGTGGTCACCCCCTGTGGATATCTATGGTGCACACTGGTGTAGGAGATTTTTCTCTTATCTGCTCTGGTTTAAACGGTTCTCTCTGACAGCCATAGTCTGAACCTCCTTTCTGTCTGTCTTGTGTCTTTGTATCTGGCCCTTTAAGACATGTGCAATAATGTGTTGATATTATAAATTGTTTCTTGGGAATGATCTTAGCTGAATGTGTGTCTAAATGATGATGTTTTATTTTAACAATCTGGTATCTGAATGGGTTTTTGAAGCATTGCAGAATCTTGCAGTTAAAAGTCGGGTTTAGGTAATTGTTTAGTTTATGATTTCAGATAATTCATGCCAGAGAACTTAAATACTTAGTATGGAAAACTGAAGAACTCTACTTCCAAGTTGACAAGTAAATTCCCAATCATACAGTCTTTTTTTCACCAATTTTGAATTGGATAGCCTCGGAAAATGTCACTGTGTGTACCACTGCATTAATTTGGACAAGGATAGTAAATCATAGAATGGTATCTGTTGACAAAACAAGATGTAAAGATATAAAATTTTGTGAATTGTATCTTAAATTTGTATCATAATTTTCAACATCCGAACCTCAAAATTATGGTTAAAATGCCTTAGGCCTGAGGTGTCTGCTCAGAATAGCAGTTTTTCCTGCTCCTTCCAGACCTCAGCCATGATTTATATTGAAATGTAAATGAAAGAAGCCTGAAAGCTTAGTAGGAGACTGATTTGAGGCCTAAGGGAAAAAAAAGGTAAATTGTATGGTATTTACTAATTACTAGCCAGTCACTTTTTCTAGGACTCTTTTTTTTTCCTTAGATACTTTTTTTTTTTAAGCTCATGATTTTGAGCATACAGACCTAGGTTAATATTTTTCAGATCAGTTCTATCTTTGACCAACTGTAGACTTTTTGAAACATTGCAATGGAGATTTCACCTGAGAAAAGCTACAAGGCCTTTACTATTTTTATGTGTGCACACTTTTGTTATGTGTTGTATGTCCACATATACATATGTCCGTATATCATATATATGATACACAAATTAACATATACAAGGAGCGCTCATAAAAAAGCGCTCATTAAAACAAATTTAAATAGGAGATCCAAAGATCTTTAATTCACGTGATTTAAATGTTTTAATTTAAATTGGATAAACAGATAAAAATCAATGTCTTTAAATTTAAGCTTACAATTTTTTTAGGTGTTCAAAAATCTAATAAAATATTAATATCTACAAAATGTCTAATATGCCTTGGTTCTAGGACCTTTCCTTCAACATAAAAATGGTTTACACTGTCAATACATTTCTCTAATATTTTGATAAATAAGTAAAGTAAATTTGATATGGGATTGCTCATTCATGAGTACTTTTCTTAGATATCTGATTGATTTACTAAGGTCTGAATAAGTTCTTATTAAAGTCTGTAGAAGAATATAAAAATAAGTCATGTGTTAATGAGACAAAAATTTCTTAAAACATAAGTTTACCCATAACGTTGTGTTTATTAAGTTTTATTTTCTCCAGAGCAAGCAACCATAAAAATTAAACAACTGATTAAATAAGAACTGTTATTTTAGAGCACTGTACTGCCATTGCTTTAAAAGCTAAACTTGGTTAATGTAGAAACATCAATGTAATTGTGATGCTATCAATGTTTTCATATCTTATAGGTATGCAAGTCTGTAAGGTAGAAACTTTAAAAGAGCATTATATCAAGCTGGTGCTCTGAAGTTGTATGGTAAAAAATATATTGGGGATTTATTTACCTGTTATCAATAAGATATGTAAACTTTTATGTTACTTTTTACATTGGGGAACAATTTAAATTTATTTTTTAGTTAATGAGAGCCTAATCGATGTAAAGGTTAAAAACTTTCAGCCTTTCTTTAATTAAAGTTTTAAATGTGATATCATATGGTGTTAGCTAATGTTCATGTGACCTCAAACAATTTATGTAAACTTTGTCAAATGATATTTAAAAATAAGGATTAGCTTTAGAACTAAAATACTTAAGATTTATAAAGAGCCCTGCCTTAGCTGAGATAAGGCTCTGTGTCCCATCTTACTACATGTGAGAATGACTACGAAACCAGTAGGTTAGATAATATTTCTTTAAAGTTATGTTAAAAAGTTGGTTTTTTTTAAGGTCAATATTCATAGGATCTCAAACAGGGGATATAATGTATAACTCAGCCAAAAAATTCAGGGTAGCTGTTACACAAGCTAAGTATTTTTACTTTTGTTAATTTTATTTTGAAATTTTCTTATAAGTGATCTAAAGATTCTCTGTTACTGTTTTACAAACGTGTTGCTTTAAGAACACAACATGGGTTTATTCAATATAATAAGTCATTACTTACAATACAGACGGAATAATACAGATCCCAATTAATAAAAAGATAATTATATAGTTATAGACATTAAAGCCCAGTACTCTTAATATAAGGCTGTTAAAATTTATTTGCTGGATGTTTAAGATTAGGATTTAAAATTAAAGTTAAATGAAAAGAGCCAAGAAAACCAATATTTGGCTTTTGCCCTATGAGTCAGTGTGAATCCAGGGAACAGGGGACTTCTCTAAAGACCTTTGAAACTCTGAGCCACATAACCTCCTCCTGATCAGGGAGATTAATGAGACCACTGGAGAACAGAAAGCCAATCAGTGTATTTGTTACGAAGAGGAGAGTCATCAAAGAAAGGAGACATCCCTGATGCTTCCGAGGGAAGCCAAATGGTCAAGCAAGATCTGGACCCACCTAGCGCAAATGGCACTAGCAGAACTGAGAATCTGCTCTCAAGTTTCCCCAGAATTGACTCCCATAAAAGGTCAGCTGACTGTTAACAATAGATGGAAACAAAAGTCAGTTTGACTGCTTCATCTTAAACACTTAGCAAAGACAGTTAAGAACAAAATACATCCATTCCTGGGCATTTTAAATAATAATAATAATAATAATAATAATAATAATAATAATAATAATATAATGTTAAGGTATGCACTTTATGTTTGCCTCCCAAAATAAGTAAGACTGGTGGCTACAAAGAAGAATTCTCAGACAGGAATGCCTGATACTTATAAAAAGAGACTATCAAGAAGACCTGCCACAGGGAGAAGTTTTCAGTTTAAGGCCTACAGATATTCCTAACCTACACAGGTTTGCTTGGTGTTTGCTAGTACAATTATCCAGCCCTGAGTAACAGAATTAAAGGTTTCTCAAAGAGACACAGAGGTCATACTAGTAAAAGGATTTTACAAGATCAGATGACATTAAATAATTAAACTGTATCTTATGGGGAGGGACAAGTGTAACAGTAAAAGTTAAATATTAAATTGACAGTCCTGATAACTGGGGATATTAAAGACTGGTGAGGGAACTTCTATACAGTGACATGTTCCAGGTGCTGCAACATTTATTCAGTACTCATGGTTTTTGTTTCTCTCATAGAAGAACCCATCCCCAGATGACTTTACAACCTGTTCTTCCCCAATCAGACTTCAAACCGAACTGACTTCTAAAAGGCAACTCATGTCCCTCAACTGACTTCTAAAAGGCAACTCATGTTCCTCATCCCATGCCCACTCACGTCACCCTGTCTCAGGTCAGAAGAAGAAAAAATGAGTGACACCACTCTTCTTATAACAATGGAGAGAAAGATAAATAGACTATCAATATAAGTAATTAATTAAGTCAGGTAAAATCAGGGAGATCGGTTTTGGGTGAGTTCTAAAAATTTGGAGACTCTTACCTGAGGGATTAAAATTTCCTCAGTGCTCTTCCCGTAATCTATCAAAGATTTGAAAGGGACACAAAGAAAAGGCGGGAATGATACACCCAACCTGATCTTTAATTTAAATTGGGAGCCATCTTGCCAAAAAGCCATGAAAAGATAATTTTGGCTTTACCATAAATTACTTCAAATTCTAAACCTGCTTGGAATGCCTGCCCACGCCTTGAACTCACCCATGCCCGGCTCTCTGACCAGATAGCAGCCCTCTCTGAAACTTTAGTGACACATCATAAATATTTGCCTTCTCTGGCCAGACAACAACCCTCTCTGAGGCTCTAATGGTCTTCATGAACTCTGATGTAGGGACAGCAAAAAAAATGTAGACTGCCATTAGTGTGATGTTTGTCAGAGTTCTGTTATCTGTAAACCCCCTTTTGTGTAATTTTCTGGGCTATTAAGCTGCCTGTAGGAAAGCTGGGGTTGCTGTCTTTTTCCCGCCGTTTTGTGAGGGAGAGGTAGCACAGCCAGTGGAAATAATAAGCTTAATTTAATTTGATTTTAATTAGAGTCAGTGGTCTTTTCTTGTGTCCTGGTCTAACAGGTAAACACTCCAAAAACATGGAGCTCTGCCAGCCTAAACACTTCTTGAGAAACTTCCTCTGAGTTTGGGCACTTGAAATATATGTTGTTGTAAGGAGATTTAGCTTCCTTTCTAGTGATACCATCAAAACTGAGTCTGCATCTATGTGACCTGGAGGTCATGGTTTCTTGTATTCTAATGAACACGAGGCAGCAGTGCTGAATTTTCTCTTTGTAGGTAAACTGTGGCCACTGGATACTAAGTGTCTCCCCGTTTGGACTGTGAAGCCATTTGGTCATCCTCCACTTTTTGTGGTGTTTCTTGCTGCTGTACTGGGAGTTTGGTATATGCTTTATGAAATACAACGAGTTCAACTGAAACCCAGTGTTGAAGAAATTTCTGTCACTTGTGGTGGGTCAGGGTCTGAAGGAGAATGCACCAACCAGGCTTTTATCTCACAGAGCTTGCCCCCTTGTCCATAGAAATCTGACTCTGAACTTAGCCCAGAAACCTCTCCATATAAAATGATGCCTTTACATAGAAGGGTCTGCTGGCTGCACCATGTCAGTCACAAACCATTTGGAAGGCAATGGCAAATCCTTATGGCCACACCACAGATGTATTATCACACACCCACCCACCACTGCAATAGGCCCACTTCTCAGCAGGCTCCAACTTACTGGCATCTTTGTTCTACACCATTTTCATGAAACCCGGTCAATCATGGCATTCTCTGGTACACTCATGATCAGCAACAAGACATCTAAAGGTTCTCCAGTGCCACCTGGTTAAGGGAATTTCAAAGATTTCATTGTATTTATCTAGCCATTTTTCATAGATGAAGTTGGAGGCACTGTGTGTTTCAGTTCATTCAGGAAATATTAAATGGTGAGGAAGCTGTTTTCAATGAATTCTCTGGAGAAATCTCACAGGCAAGTCTTCCCATAGAGTGGTCAAAAGGTCACATGAAGCCAGGCCCATTGAGGTCTTTAATGTGACGTCCATGGGTGTTCTGACTGTCAACTATGGCTGCCAAATCTTTCAGAATAAAATCATGTGATATTCTAGCTGATATTCCAAGGCTCTGTGGAAAGCCACCCTTGTATTTGATCTCAGTTTCCAAGGGAGAATCCCATGTGTGGCCTCCTAAAATCTGAACACAGTTTATGGCAATATTTCTCTGAGATCAGTTCGAGAACTCAGACTATAAGTGGAATCACACCAGAGTTCAAGCCCAGATAGACCCAGTCATCACTTCCAACCACCAAACAAATGACCACAATTAAAACCAAAGCACTCCCACAAGGCCCTCATCTTCTTCCATATAGACACTCATCATAACCTGTGGCTGGAGGTTTCCATGAGGGGCTCAGCCCAAGACAGTGTACAAAATAACCTCCCTTGCCCGTCATTTGCCTAAAGTCAGGGTTGCCTGGACACCCTTTCTGAGAACCAGGAGTTATCAAATGAGCCTGCCGTAAATACTGCTCTGATTCTCCAATTTGAGGCCTACTGACTCTCGGGTATAGATTCTTTATGTGAATTGGAATCATGAGAAAACCCAAGCACCTATGGGCTATCCTCTGCAGGGTTTGAAGAACTCATTTGACAAAAAGGATCCCTATTTTCACTTGATGGAGATCAGTAATCTTACAGAGGAAGGCGAGAGACTTCGTCCACAATGACTGCTTTTTTGGCCATTTTGGTTTTGGAAGCACACATGTAATTGTTCGTTAGATCCATCAGGTGCTGAAAATCTATTCAACAACCTCAAACATGGCCAAGAGTCTGATGCAGACACATCCCTTTCCAAAGCAATTAAGCAAAGATCTACAGGTGATGCCCATTAATTTCCATTGAAAACCGTTCTCTTCAGACTTCAAAAAGGGGTGGCCTGAGGCAAAGACCTTTGTGACATTCAGGGCAACAGAACAATAGGTAAGCAAATGGCCCAAGGCAGGGTTTCTAAAATGATATCTGAGTTTTCTGAGATGATCCCATTCCCTTCAGCTATCCAGTACATAGCCATGTCACAGAGCTTGGAGGTGGTTCATGTCTTGGAAACAAAACCATGAGCCTATTCTGGAGAGTGGCCAGAATTCAAGAAGAAAACAGGAATTTAGGAAGACAGTGGTTGTTGCCCATCCATTAGGCAAGACAAAATCCATTCATAAATTGGGCAGGATGAATATTGTGAAGCTTTCTTCTATTCAGGACACATCCATTGATGCATTCTCTTTTCTAATGTCTACAACCACGGACACAGTGGGATAAACAGACATAGAAACACTCGCATTGTCAAAAGACTTACTAGAAACAGTCCACTCCAATCCTAACAAACCGACTTTCCTACCTATTCTCAGATCATGAGACAAAACCACAAACTCACAACCACACCCAAAAAGTCACCTCCTTCCCCCAAGTAGGTCTATGACTATCCGGAGTGTCCTCTGACTGATGGGCCATAGTATGTTACTCCAAAATGGACTGTCCTATGTCAGATGTGGACTCCTTGGCCAACACTGTGAAGTTGTAAGGTGCCAGTGGTGAGACACTACCTGCTTACTCAGGAAAGGCCCCTCTTCAGACCTTCCTGGCATTTGGCCATCCTCACATCAGTAGTTACCAAAAAAGACTGATTCTGTCCTTGGTAAATCCAAATATGTGAGGCCACTGGGACTGGGACTGGGACTGCCTCTGGGTGCCTGTCTTCCTGGATCCCTAGTTCAGAGAGTTCCATCACCAAGAAAGTGATGTAGGTCACTTCCTTCAGGAACTGAATGAGGTCACTGCCTTGGCAACCACTTTGTCCTAATAGTTGCTTCCAAGTGTCCCAATTGATGGAGGCTGCCCCTACTTCCTGTGACACTTTCACAAGTTTGAATGGTATATCAAACATAGGCACCCGGGAACAGCTCTTCACACAGGCCTGGTATTGTCCATCTTCTCTACATTAAGAAAAGAGAGACTGCTTCAGACACACCCCTTCATCCTGACCAGGTTGTTTGTCGTGGAAGATGACTTTTGCTCTCTCAGGTCCTTGATAGCTTCCTATAGCTTCCGCAGGGTTCATTTCTGCATGGACCTTTTCATTTCTCAGCAGGTGGAAGATTTCTTACATTCCTGTATTGTAAGACCTACTCTGTCCCTGCTTTTCTGTAAAGTTAGATTGAGGGAACAGAGTATAGTTAGGGTTAATAACATGTTTGATTTGGCTTAGGAATCGTTCTGCTGGATGAATAATGTTATTGGGAACCTGCAATATTTATTAGAATATATAGAGGGGAAATATATTTATGAAAACCGAAATCTAGGTAAGATTTGCAGCCCAGAAGGGCTTTGGATCCTTGATTGGGATACTTAGGTTTGAATTATGTTCTGCACATGTGTCTCAGATAAATCTATACACAATGGCATAGGACCTTGTACCTTGGATGATTGAATGTCAAAGAGAACATCCAGTCAAAAAAGGATAGTTGGTAGGATTAGGAAGATAGTTGGTAGGATTAGGAAAAAGAGTGAGTATAAGATTTGGACAAAAAGTTCTTTAGCAATAGGGTTTTGGGTAGAGAGAAAATGTAAATGTCAGCACATGTGAAGAGTCAGTCACAATGATGAACTGGGGAAAATATGTAGGAAAGCAGATATCAATAGAGACATTAGAAAATCAGCAAATGATAAAGTGATTGATAGGATTACACATTTTCGACAGGCTTGAGTTTGAATAAATAATCTTAGGAAGAAACAAGTATGTAGTCACCAATAGGATTGACATTTGAGAGCATTAGGCAACCTGGACATGGGTGATTTTCATAATCCATACTCATATTCCATTTAGGCTTTGGTACAGTCATAAGTGTGACTTTGCATTTTGTCGCCAGAATATTACTGTGATAAAATGTATATGTAGATCAGGTGACATGAGTATTTGTTGCACCATTTCTGAGAGCAATATTTTGAAGAGATATAAATTAGTATTGGGGGCACAAATAGGTGTACCATGTGTGTATGAATATAGAGAGAATACATGAATAGACCATACTGTGAATAAATAATATAACTGTTTCCAAATTTAGAAATTGGAATAAATTGATATCCCAAAATACACAGGAAATCTTATATTGATATACATACATTCATTCCAACCAGTTATATATCTAATGGTAATATTAGGGTTGTAGTTTATCATAAAATGTGTGTGAGTTTTGCTTCAAAATTGATTATGGAAATCGAAAATAATGTGTTTGGAAAGAAGTCTCATGAAATAACCAGTCAAAAACAAGGAGGAATACATGTGTTCTGAAGCAGGAAGTGATTGAATGTGTTACAAATGTTCTTTCAATTTGTGAACTTGTGGATGAAATGTATATTCTACGATGTATAAAAACTGAAGAAATAGTAATGTACCAGTGTTGAATTAAAATGAACATCAAAATACACATCATGTCCCATAGAAATCTACTTTCATTGATGTTAAATTGGGTCAGTTACTGTAGAAATATAAGGCTTTGTTTGCACCATTCACTGAAGTGAGTTTTCAGTACTAGGAAACAAATATGTATTTCAGGTGGATGAATATTTCTAAAAACAATCTTATGAAAAGTTGATTATAAAAGCACATACATGAACATGAGTGAATTATTTAGGGAGTGTATAATAAGACACATATATTTCATATTTTGAAAATATATATATCACACAGATACATTAGAAAGTAGCAATATATATGCCAATCAAAATTCATCATGAAATATATATCATTCACAGATCCAAAAATATTAATTTTACTGAACATGGATTTATGTATAATGTTTTTCAACTAAGAAGCTCACTCATAGTTTGAATTTTCAGTTCCAAAAACATTTAGGAGGAGTCATCTCTTCTCATACTTTGTATCTCCCAAGTTAGCCACCTCACAAAAATGTACGTGTGATACCAGGTAGGATTTTATATGTGCATATAAAAATACATGTGCTGAATTGGCTACAGAAAAAGGGAGACAGAAATTCACATATGTGTTAACTTTAAAAACACATGGAGAACCATTTCAACAAAAAATTAACAAGATTTATAACTCTTACCCTATATCATGCAAAAGGCAAGACCAACTATACGCCATGCCTCCTCTCAACCGCTTGTATTTCTATTCTGTTTGGGTTATTTTTCTCCATCATATTAGGATTAGTAGTCAGAGTCTAGTAGGGTATGTGTTAGTGTCAGGGATTCAGTATTTTGAATGGAAAATTGAAAAATGAATCCAATGTGTATGTAAATATGTGCTACACCAAAATCTTCCCACTCTCATCCAGAACAATGCCTTGACAACACCTACAGCCCAAGTATGACACAATCAGAGGAGAAAAGTTAGAAAATCCGTGAATACATATCTAGAATGGAATATGATCAGAAGTTCACAACCTTGGAAGTGGTAGAGGAGTTTCCAAAAGTAAGGGACAGGGTAAACCCTCCAAAAACTTGAAGGTCTGCTGGCCTAGAGACTTCTTGAGAAACTGCCTGTGAGGTTGGGCACTTGAAATATATGTTGTTGTCAGGAGCTTTAGCTTCCTTTCTAGTGAGACCATAAAAGCTGGGTCTGCATCAATGTGACCTGGAGGACATGGTTTCTTATTTTCCAATGAACATGAGACAGCAGTGCTGAATTTTCCATTGTAGGTAAACTGTGGCCCCTCGGGGCTGAATGTCTCCCTGTGTGGACGTTGAATCCATATAGTCATCCTCTATTTTCATGGTGTTTCTTGCTGCTGCACTGGGAGTTTGGTATTTGCTTCACGAAATACAAGGAGTTCAACGGGGACACAGTGCAGGAGGGATTTCTGTCACGTGTGGTGGGTCAGGGTCTGCAGGAGAATACAAGAACCAGGCCTCTATCCCACATAGCTTGCCCCCTTGACCATAGCAACCTGATTCTGAACAATCTCCTGAAACCTCTCTATGTAACAAGGTGCCTTTACATATAAGGGTCTGCTGGCTTCACCATGTCAGTCACAAGCCATTTGGAATCCAATGAAAGATCTACATGGCCCCACCACAGATGTTTTATCACACACCTGCCCACCATTGCTCTAGGCCCACTACTCAGCAGGATCCAACTTTCTGGCATCTCTGTTAAACACCATTTTCATGAAAACCAGTCAATCAAGGCACTGTCTGGTATACTCATTGTTGGGAAAAGTATAAATGGCAGCCATACCCCAGAGAAAAACCCGAACATGGTGCCTAAGGACTTCTTCTTCCTACCTTCTTTTTTCTGCAGTGGTGCCAAATGTTCCCACCCATGTGAACTCTCCCGCTGGCGCCAATTTGAAATCTCGCAGGTGGGGAACCTTAGCCCCAATAAGAACTAATTCCTGGGCTCCAGAGCTGATATCTGAAAGAACTTAGCAATAAATGGTTTGCCTGCCATTTATCTAAGCCCTTCCATCTTCCCCTTAGTTCTATATAAGCACACAGCTTTTTGCAATAAAATTGGAATTCTCCCAGCGAAGTGCCTTTGCGTGGGAAGTTCTTTCATTCTGGTGCCCCATGTGAGGATACGGGTGAGTTCTTTCTAACAAGAGCCCTGTCCCCTGCTCCCCCGGAGACACTCCGCCATGGTCCGCTCTTTTCAGATGCCAGCTTCCTGCACCCACCACAGATCTGATATATGTAAGCCTCCCCTGACCCTGGCTCTGCAACTCCCTTCGGGCTACCACTGGTTTTGTGACCTTGATCTTCCGGCACACTCTCGATGCCCTGTAGGGGGCAGGAAATTCCTGCCACTAAGACCTTTACTGGTCGCAGTGGACCCTCTGGTGATCCATTTTCCTTTGGGGCGTGAGGCTTCTGAGTTTACACAAGAGGCTCTGTGGTTTTTTCTCCTCTGCTGCCGCTGCCGCTGCTGGCTAGAGTTGCTGTTTGCTGCGGGGCTGCTGTGTCTGGCTGAATCTGCCTCTCTGCTCGGGGAAAACTGAACTCCCGTCCTGGAACTACATTCTGCCGGAACCGGAGTTCTGTTTTCATTACTGACTTTTTCCGCTGCGTTCAAAAACTTTCCTGATGTCAGGTTGCCCGTGGCTCCGAACCCATTGGGTCTCACAGATCGCACTTCACTGGTGACGCCCAGGTAGTGCCCTCTGTATTTCCTCATGACGGCTGGTCATTTTGGGGAACCCCACCTGACCCCCGTTCGCCCTGAGCTTCCTGAAAGCCGTTCCAGCCTGGGTTTTCTCTTTGTCTCTCTCGCTTACTCTTATTCTCTCTCTCTCTCTCTCTCTCTCTCTCTCTCTCTGTCTGTCTTCCTTCTCTCCCTGTGACTATGGGCACCTCTTCATCTGTACCTGAAGCCTCACCTCTCAAATGTCTACTAAAAAATCTGGCCACACTCTCCCTCACACCAGACATCAAGCCCAAACTTCTAATCAAATTCTGTACCCAAGATTGGCCTACATATCCACTGGATAATGGCAATCATTGGCCTCCAGAAGGCTCCTTACATCCAAACTTCATCTGCGACCTTTTTAACTACTGCCAGCATCTGAAAAAGTGGAGTGAGATTCCCTGCATTTAAGGTTTTAGCCTTCTCAGACAGCACCCTGTCGCTGCTCCTCCTGCCCTCCCTCTCAGGTCCTCCTTGTTTGCAAACCCTTCTCTTCCCCTACGTCTACTCCTGACTTCACAGATTCTTCCTCATTCAACCCAGCAGATGAACCCCCACCTTATCCCCCAGTCCTATCTGCCCCTTCTCTCCCACTATACCCTCCTCTTCCTCTGCCTGATTCCAGGGATCCTCAGCCTTCCATTTCATCCTCCTCCCCTCCGCCCTCTTCTGCCTGCTCCACCTCCTCCTCTTCCAAAGAGACACTCCCTGCCCCTCCCTCTCCTTCCTGTCCGCCTCCTGCCTCTTTCAGTCCTCCTGTTACCAGGTCTAAGGGACTCCTTCCCACCCCCAAGACAATCGCACCCCTTTGTGAGGTAGCTGGTCCCGAGGGTGTCATCAGAGTCCAAGTGCCCTTCTCCATGTCGGACATTACTCAGCTAGAGAGGAAGTTAGGCTCATTCACCACTGACCCCACCACTTACATTCGGGAGTTTCAATGGGTCCTGCAAGCATATAGTCTCACTCATCATGACATCTACATGCTCTTGGCCAATACACTTCTCCCTGAGGAAAGTCAATGGGTCTGGGAGCTAGCCCAAGCCCATGCTGATGAAAATCATAGGACCAATCCTAACCACCCCACAGGCCCTCATGCTGTCCCAGAGCAGGATCCCCTTATGGGATTACAACACCCCTGAAGGCTTACAGTCTAGTGACCTTTTTACATCCTGCCTCTTGGCGGGCCTGAAAAAGGCCATCCGCAAGGCTGTTAACTTTAAAAAGGTGCAGGAGGTCATTCAAAGGAAGGAGGAAACACCTTCAGAATTCCTGGATAGACTAACCAAGGCCCTTTAACAGTACACAAACCTCAACCCAGAAACCCCTGATGGCCGTCATGTCTTAATGAAATATGTTCTGGCCCAAAGCTACCCTGACATTAAAGCCAAGCTTAAAAAGCTTGAACAGGGCCCTGCTACTCCTTAGACTAAAATCCTCGCTGTCGCTTTCAAGGTTTTTTATGATAGAGAGGATGAAAGTGAATGCCGTAGGCAGAGGGCTGAAAATGCCAAGTTCCAAATGTTGGCCCAGGTCATTCAGAGAAGGCCATCACCACGCCATCCCAATATGACACCCCCGGGAGCTTGCTTCAAATGTGGTAAGGAGGGACATTGGGCCAGGGATTGTCCTTCACTGAGGACACCCTACAACCCCTGCCGAAAATGCCATCAAAGGGGACACTGGGGGGCAGACTGCCCAACAACCCGAAAGGGAGGTTGGTCAGCCGCCAGGCAACCACAGCCTTTCTTGGGCTTAGCAGCGGAGGATTGACGGATCCCTGGGCTTTCCCTCCAGACTATTACCATCAAGAATCAAGAGCCTAGGTTTACCTTCCTGGTGGATGGATGCTTCATTACCTTCCTCTTGGATACTGGTGCCACTTTTTCGGTCTTAAGGGAGTATGGGGTTCTACCACACCCTCAAAAACTCCTATTGTCAGGGTAGGAGGTAAACAGATTTTCCCTCAAACCCCCCCATTATGTTATATGCAGGGATCCCTTTTGTCCTTCACTCACTTCTTTCTCGTTATGAGCCATTGCCCCATTCCCCTTCTGGGAAGGGACATACTCTCACTATTAAAAGTCAGCATTCACATATCACCCCACACCTCTCCTACCTCTCATTTCCTCATGATATTCCTAGGGGCAGATACACCTCCTTAATGCACTCTCCCATTACTCTCTAAACCAGTTAAGCCTGAGGTTTGGGACACAACTACACCCCTTATGGCTAAATGCAGTCCTATTCATATTGTCTTATGGGACCCTTCAAGATATATTAGTCAATCACAATATCCACTCACAACCACAGCCCTCCTCGAATTAGAACCCATCATCCAGGATTTATTACGAAAGGGGTATCTTAGGCCTACACACTCTCCTTTCAACACCCCCATTCTGGCACTTAAGAAACCTAAAGTGTCCTACAGGCTGGTTCAAGACCTTCTCCTTGTCAACTCCTCTGTGGTCCCCATCCACCCGCTAGTGCCCAACCCTTACACCCTCCTCTCTCAGATCCCTGCCACTACTACCCACTTCTCGGTCCTAGGTTTAAAAGATGCATTCTTTTCTATTCCCTTGTTCTCAGAATCTCAGAATATCTTTGCTTTTACATGGACTGACTCTCACATCCACCATTCTCATCAGCTTTCCTGGACTGTCCTCCCACAGGGATTCAGGGATAGCCCCCATCTCTTTGGCCAAGTTCTTGCCCAGGACCTCACATCCTTTCACCCGACCTGTCCTGACACTATTCTCCTTCCATATGTCAATGACCTTCTTCTATGTAGTCCCTCTGGGAACACTCTCAATCCCACACCGCTCAGCTTCTTAATTTCCTAGCAGACAAGGGATATAGGGAGTCTCCCCACAAGGCCCAGGTTTCCCATTCTTCTGTCACCTCTCTTGGTTTTTGCCTTAGACCCAGGAAAAAGGAAATAACACTGGATAGGAGGCAACTCCTCTCTGATCTTACAGTGCCCCATATGAAAGCCAAAATACTATCATTCCTAGGATTAGCAGGTTATTTTAGGGCCTGGATCCCAAATTATTCTCTTCTATCCAAACCCCTGTATGACCAAGCAAATGGACCCCCTAGTGAATCTCTTGTCTCCTCCCCCATCTACCACTTCCGCAGGTTTCAGCAACTCCTCTTAAAGGCACCTGCCCTTCACCTTCCTGATCTTTCAAGACCATTTCATCTATATGTCCATGAAAAAGGGGGGCAAGCACTTAGGGTCTTAGGTCGAAACTATGGGCCTACATTTGCACCTGTGGCATATTTTCCAAGAAACTAGACTCTACCATCCGTGGGTGAGCCCCTTGCTTAAGAGCTCTGGTTGCTGGACAAATTTTACACAAAGAAGCCTCTAAGCTGAGTTTTGGGGCACCTTGAACTATCCACTCCCCACATCACTTGAAAGATCTTTCAGCTTATAAGGGCCTTCAAACCCTTCCTCCATCCAGAGTTCTGTCGCTCCTCACTTCCTTTCTGGAAAACCCTAATATTACTTTCCTCCCCTGCTCTGCACTGAACCTTGCCTCACTGCTTTCAATGACTCCCACGTCTAACACACCAACTCATAATAGCTTGGAAACCTTAGAAGATTTCCTCCCCTGTCATTCTTCCATTTCTGAGGAACCACTCACCAAGCCTGACCTTATCTGGTTTACTGACAGCAGTTCCTTTAGGCAGAACGGCACTCATTACTCTGGATATGCTGTAGTTTCAGCCACTGAGATTATAGACACCAAAGCTTTGCCTTCAGGAACTACCAACCAGCAGATTGAACTTATAGCAGCCACTCGTGCCTGCCTTCTAGCACAAGGCAAACCCCTCACCCTCTATACTGATTCAAAATATGTCTTCCAGATCTTATTATCCCATGCTTCAATATGAAGGGAGCGACGCCTACTTACCACCAAAGGTAATGCGATCACTAATTCGGCTCTTATAACCAATCTGATGGAGGCCTCCCACTTACCCACCCAGTTGGGAGTTGTCCATTGTAGGTCCCATCAGAAGGATGGCTCTCTTATCACTGAGGGCAATGCCAAAGCTGACCAGGCGCCACGAATGCATGCTACCACTTCCAATTATGGCCCCTATGGGGTACATATTATGGCCACTTTAGACAGCTCATCTGAAGCCCCTACTTCTTCCAGTAAGAACAAGGATCTTTTCAAGTTCCTTCATACTCTACACCATTCCAATTCTCAGTCTTTGACCCTTTTTTTACAGAGCTTCTTCTCCCTCAACCCTTCTGACATAGCCATGATAGAGAATATAGCCTCTAATTGTCAGATCTGTCAGCGGACCAAACCTCATACTCCTTTAAGGCCCAAACCTTTCCCTTTTCACCAAGCCCAGGGACACATTCCCGTTGCTGACTGGCAAGTAGACTTCACCAACATGCCCACAGTATGGCACACTAAATACCTCCTTGTCTTTGTGGACACATTCTCTGTTTGGGTTGAGGCATTTCCCACTTCCAATAAAAAGTCTTCCACTGTAGCTTCAATCTAACTGACAGACATCATCCCTAGGTTTTGTATGCCCACTTCCCTACAATATGACAATGGCCCTGAGATTATTTCTAGGATCACACAAAAGGTCTCTCAAGCCCTCTCCTTCAAGTGGCATTTCCACTGTCCATATTACCCCCAGGCTTCACGGAAAGTGGAAAGGGTAAATCATACTCTGAAGGAAGTCCTTACCAAATTGACAATGGAATTAAACTTAGACTGGGTCAAAATCCTTCCCTTTGCTTTGCTTCGAATCAGAGCTCTCCCTAAGAAACCATCTTTACTGTCTCCCTTTGAGATAATGTATGGAAGACCTCTTATACCCTCTGGGTTGGTCACTTCACAAGGACCTCTCACCCAAGATTTGTCTTTGCCTCTCTTGTTTCATCTCCGCTCTGAACACTGGAAATGTCAGAACTGGCTTCTTCCGGACCCAGTCTCCTCTCCAAACACTCCTCCCTTAACACCTGGGAGTCTAGTCTATTATAATACCCCAGAGGAGAAAGGGACTCTTGCACCAAAATGGGAAAGCCCCTATCCTTTTATTCTCTGTACCCCCACAGCCGCCAAACTCTCCTTACCAGACAACCGTCTCACTCCCTGGATTCCCATTTCTAGGTTGAAGCCATATCACCAGGAGGCCCCACCTGCTGACGACAGGACCATGCCAGAGGAACTCCAAGAATCACCTCCTGAAGCTCCCCTTTAATCCTGCTTTCCACACCCATCTCACCCATTTAAGTTGCAGCTCACACGGTGTTCCCTGCATCCCAATTCCTCTTAAAGAAGGCACAATGAGCTCTCCCAACACCCTAGTCTTCTCTAACTGCTTGTTTTTTTGTGCTCTGCTTTTTTTCTGTGCTCTGTTGGGACTTGTCTTTACCCTCCTAACCTACCATGTATTTATTCACTCTTCGGGAACGATACTCAGAACATGGCATGCAGAAGGTCCGCGCAGTGGATGCAACTACTTGCTTCATCCACAACTGCACCTCTATTTCCCTAAAATTGTCACTTTCAAGGACCTTCGTCCCTGGTAGCTGGAACTGGCCTTTCATTTGCTTCCTTTTTAATCAAACCAAAGACTATTGTCATTGGTGGCCTGAGATATATAATGGGTGTCCCTATTGGTCATGCAGGTTCCATGATGAACGTGGTAGCTGTTCTTACCACTCACTTGGCTACTCTGAAGGGTTGACTTCTAGTTACCTAAAGTGGCATAAAGGCTCTTCATCCGATAACAATGGATCGTATACTTCAGATATACCTGACCCCAAGGCCAAACGTTGGGGCTATGTTGAGTTTGCTCTCTATGCTCGGACAACCTCAGCAAGACCCACAGGGTGGATGACTGTTGGCCGCACCCTGATTACGCCACCTAAGGCAACCAATCATGTAGTCGAACACATTAAGGAGTCAGAATCAAAACTGGATAAAGGCCATTGCAACAGATGTTTTTTCGTCCTCTGCCTGAGGATCAAAAGAAGTATATTTCCTATATGCTTCCATAATTCTCTCCAGAATCATAGAGGGAGACTCATTAGGACCTTGGATTATCTCTCTTACCATGGCCAAATTAGTCGGCCCTCTGGCGGCCACTCGGAGCCCCGCCATTAGAGCCCTGTGATAAGTGGAAAGATGCTACCAACCTTCAAAGGTGTTGGGATCCCAGTTTGGTCGGTTCATGGGCCCATAAGGATGAAGAGGGAGCATCACAGTGGCTTCTGAGTTTTCTATTTTCCGTAGCTGGCGGGTTTCTTTAGGTGGCCCAGCTTCCACCAGAAAAGGAGGGGCTGCTGCTGCTGCGGAGAAGTCCCTTGGAGGGCTTGGGTCTGGCCCAATTGCCTCTAGTGGCGGAGAGGCTGAGTCAGTGGCGGGAGAATCATCTGGAATGTGTTGGGGGTTGGGGAGCGAGGGCAGAGGATAAGGAGGGGGAGGATTGTCCAGTCTTGTGACTCAGGAAGAATGGGGGGAAGATGGGGAGGGAACGGAAGGTTTGAATGATAGGATCCTGGGGAAGGGGTATATGGCTGTTGATCTGGGTGGCCACGTGGTCCCGGCTGAAAGACAATATCTCTGACTTTTTGGATTAGATTGAAGTAGAAGGATCCTTCTGGGGGCCACCCGACTTTGAGGATGGGCAATTCTGAAGCACAGAGAGTCTGCCAGGTCTGACATTTAACTGAAAAATAATGATTCTTGGCCCTTGAGCGGACATCAGTCCAATGATCAAGGGTCAGGGACAGAAGCGTGAAAGTGCTTTGTCCCATAATGGGAGTTACTCAAAAAGAGACAGTGAAGACACAAACGCAACACAAACAAAGACAAACAGTAAACGTTTAACATGGGTCCAAGACAAAAATTAGAACTCAGTAACTGGCAAAACCTGATGGGTTAGACAATAAAGACAGACAGTAAACTCAACATGAGTTCGGGACAATGAACAAAACTGTGTAGCCAGCAAAACCTGATGGGCTGGCAAACCGAATCCTGAAGCAAAATATAACCGAGTTGAGGAAACTAATATTCCTTGATTTCCCTCGTCCTCTGGAGTGTCCCCCAGGGACGTGGCCAGAAGCTCTGTGACACCTCTGCCACCCACTGTCAGAGAGAGCTAATGCTCTTCACCGACAGCCACTTTGCCAAGCCCTAACCTGAAACCCGAAACCAGAAAGAGGCGCCTTTCTTACCCCGAGAGGAGTCCCTTGCGGTCTTTCGTCCGCTGCTCCGGACATCTCACCTGGGGCCTCCAGATGAAAAGGTGGGGCGAACATCGGAGGAAAAGACCACCAACAGGCTTTCTCATGCAACACCAAAGGGTTTATTGGGGGTATAGCGTGCTGGAGCTCAGGGCTCACTTCAGAGGAACAAAGAACAAAGAGCCCCGAGAACCACTTGAGTGGAGTTTATATACATTCTTTAGAGAGGGCAGGGACTTTACATACATCATAGCCTCCTTTAGCAAATCATCATATACTGCGGGAAAATCAAATAACAACTCTAAAACATTATTAGCACATTCATTGGCGGGAACAGGTTGGGCAGGGGGTGATTGGTCAGCCGTAAGAAGGGGTATACATTTAAATTGATTGGTGGATGCACTGTGATGTATACGTGGTGAGCTGCATGGTTTCTGGGAAGGGGCTGTTAAGTAACTAGGTCCTCAGGGAAGATTTCAACACACATCTAATGTGCAAATCCGGGAATTGTCTTAACTGCCACAGAAATTTCAGGTGCTGAGTGCAGCTTGGAAACTTTACAAAACCTGGTTCTTTACATTTCAATTTCAATTTCTTTTATTCTTTCAGAACCTTACAGAGGAAGGCGAGAGAGTTCATAGACAATTACTGCTCTTTTGGCCATTTTGGTTTTGGATGCACACATGGGATCTTTCTTTAGATCCATCTGGTACTGATAATCTAAGCCACAGCCTCAAACAGGGCCAAGAGGCTGATTAAAACATATCCATTTCCAAAGCAATTACTACTCTGAAGTCAGTTACAGAACTCAGTCTTCTAGGAGAATCACGCCAGTGTTAAAGCCCAGGTGAACACAGTCATCTCTTCCAAAAGCCACACAAGTTACCACAATTAAAATCACACAATCCCACATGGCCCTCATCTACTTCCATATAGTCACTCATCATAATCTCTGGCTGGAGGTTTCCTTAAATGGCACAGCCCAATAGAGTGTCCATAATAAGCTCCCTTCTCCTCATTTACCTAAATTCAGGGTGGCCTGGACACCCTTCCTGTGAACCAGGATTGATCACATAGTTCTGCCATTAATACTGCTCTACTTCTCCAATTTGAGGCCTACTGACTATCAGGTATAGTATGTGATTTTGAGTCATTATTAAACCCAAACACCTTTGCAGGGATTGGAAGAACTCATTTGACACAAAAAAATCCCAATACTCCCTTGATGGAGGTCAAGAACCAAACACAGGAAGGCAAGAGACTTCACCCACAATGACTGATTTTTTGCCATTTTGGCTTTGGATGCACACATTGGATCTTTCTTTAGATCCATCCGATGCTGATAATCTAAACCACAGCCTCACACAGGGCCAAGAGGCTGATTCAGACACATCCCTTTCCAAAGTAATTAAGCAAAGAGCCACTGGTGATGCCCATTCCTTTCCATTTTAAAACTGTTTTCTTCAGGCTTCACAAAGGGTGGCCTGAGGCAAAGACCTTCCTGACATTCAGGGCAACAGAACAATAGGTAAGCAAAAGGCCCAAAGCAGGGTTTCTCTACTCAGACTTTCCTGGTCACACTGATATCTGAGTTTTCTGAGATGCTTGCCATTCCCTTCAGCTATGGATTACATGGCCACATCACAGAGTTTGGAGGTGGTACATATTTTGGACACAAATCCATGAGCCTATTGTGGAGAGTGGCCAGAATTCAGGAAGAAAACAGGAACTTAAGAAGACAGTACATGTTGTCCATCGATAAGGCAACCTGCAGTCCATTCCTAAAATGGGTAGGATGAATGCTGGGAAGCTTTCTACTAGACAGGACACATCCATTGATGCATTCTCTTTTCTAATGTCTACAACCACGGACACAGTGGGATACACAGACATAGAAACACTCGCCTTGTCAAAAGACTTTCTAGAAACATTCCACTCCAAACCAAGCAAGCCGCCTTTCCTACCTATTCTCAGAACATAAGACAAAACCACAAACTCACACCCACACTGAAAAAGGCACCTCCTTCCCCAAAGTAAGTCTGTGACTATCCAGAGTGTCCTCTGACTGGTGGGCCATACTATGTTCCCCAGAAATGGCCTGTCCTGTCTCAGATCTGGTCTCCATGGCCAACTCTGTGAAATATCAGGGGCCCGCGGTGAGCCACTTCTTGCTTTCTCTGGAAAGGCCAGTCTTCAAAATTTCCTGGCATTTGGCCATCCTCATATCAGTAGGTACCAAAAAAGACTTACTCTGTCCTTGGTAAATCCAAACAAGTGATCCCACTGTACGGGGACTGGGACTGGTTCTGGATGCCTGGCTTCCTGGATCCCAAGTTCAGAGAGTTCCATCACCAAGGAAGTGAGGTGAGGTCACTTCCTTCAGAAACTGAATGAGGTCACTGCCTTAGCAACCACTTTTTCCGAACAGTTGCTTCCATAGTTCCTCTGACACTTTCACAAGTTAGATTGGTATCTCAACCATAGGAACCCGGGAACAGCTCTCCACAAAGGCCTTTGTTGGTCCATCTTTTCTACATTAAGGAGAGAGGGTGAATGAGACACAACCCTTCATCCTTACCAGGTTGTTTTACATGGAAGATGACTTTTGCTCTCTCACGTTCTTCATAGTTGCCTACATGTTCTCCAGGGATCATTTCTGCATGGACCTTTGAGGTTTTCAGCAGGTGGAAGATCCACTACATTCCTGTATTGTAAGACCAACTCTGTTCCTGCTGTTCTGTAATGTTAGATTGAGGGAACAGTGTATGGTTAGGGTTAATAACATGTGTGATTTGGGTTAGGAATAATTCTGCTGGATGAATAATGGTATTGGGAACCTGCGATATGTATGAGAATATATAGGTGAAATATATGTATGAAAACAGAAATCTAGGTAAGATTTGAAGCCCAAAAAAGCATTTTGCCCTTGATTGGAATACTTAGATTTGAATTAGGTTCTGCACAGATTTGTCAGATTAATCAATATACAATGGCATAGGACCTTGTACCTTGGATGATTGAATGTCGAAGAGAACATCCAGTCAAAAAGGGATAGTCGGAAGTGAAAGGTTAATAAAATAGGTATTTGTCACTTCCTGGGAAGAATGTTGTGTTTATTCCGAGCATAATGGAGTTGTAAAAAAAAAAAATGATTAAATTAAAAAGACACCATGAAGAGTGTCAATGAGAGAGTGAGAGGACCAAAAAAAGTGGTTTGAGTCTTGGTTCACATTGTCCCCCTGTTTGACTACTTTTTTATCAACCCTGGCCTGTCCGATAATAATCTCCATATTATTGCTAACTATAAAACCCTGTTTGCTCAACCGTGTAATTTCTTTTCTCTAAGCTCAAATTGGACAAGTTAAACTCATGGTAATACCCCACTAGCAGACATAGAATGTGACACCCCACAATGATTACTTTTATGATTAAAAGTAGCTAGAAGAAGAAGTGGGGAATGAAAGATTAATAAAATAGGTACTTGTCACTTTTTTTCCTGTATGCTTAACAAAACACTGTTGAAATCTTGAGAACTGTTTGCTAATCTTGTTCCCAGAATGTCCTGTCCCCAAATGCCAAACTGCAGAATGTACTCCCTCACCCGGTTGAATGCAAACCGCCCACTCTCCCTCACCCATCAATAAACTTCACTCCCTGCCCTCCCCAAAGAAAGTATATAAGCTCTGCTTAAGCTCTTCTCAGGGCTCTCTGCTCTATTCAAGTGAGCTCCGATCCCCTGCATGCTGACCCCCTATAAACCCTTTGCTGTTGCATGAGATAGTCTTTTGGTGGTCTCTTCCTCCGAAGCTCGCCCAGTGTTTACTTTGATGATTGGGTGTAGAAAAGAACATTCAGTCAAAAAGGGATAGTCGATAGGATTAGGAAGATAGTTGTTAGGTTTAGGAAGAAGAATGAGTATAGGTTTTGGAAAAAAAATATTCTTTATCAATAGGGTTTTGTTTAGAGTGTGAATGTAAATGTTAGCCCACGTGAAGAGTCAGTCACAATAGTGAACCGGAGAAAATATGTAGGAAAACAGATATCAATAGAGATATTATGAAATAAGGCAAAATATAAAGTGGGTGATAGGATTAGACATTTTCAACAGGGTTGAATTTGAATATATGATCTTAGGAAGAAACCAATATGTAGTCACTAATTGGATTGATATTTGAGAGCATTAGGCAACCTGGACATGGCTGTGTTTAGTAATCCATGTTCATTTTCAATTTAGGCTTTGGTACAATAATAAGTGTGAACCTTGCATTTTGTCTGCAGAATATTACTGTGATAAAATGTATATGTAGATCAGGTGACATGAGTAATTTTTCCATCATTTCTGGGAGCAATATTTTGAAGATTAATAAGTTAGTATTGGGGGTACAAAGAGGTGTACCTTGTGTCTATGAATATAGAGCTAATGCATGAATAGACCATACTGTTAATAAATAATATAACTGGTCCACTTTAAATAATGCATTGGATTCATATCTTAAAATATATAAGAAATCTTATATTGATATACATACATTCATTCCAACTAGTTATACATCTAATAGTAAAATTAAGGTTATGGTTTATCATGAAAGGTGTGTGAGTTTTTCTTCAAAAGTGATTATGGAAATCAAAAATAAGGTGTTTCGAAAGAAGTCTCATGAAAAGACCAGTCAAGAACCATGAAAAAATACATGTGTTCTGAAGCAGGAAGTGATTGAAAGTGAAACAAATGCCTCTAAATTAGCGAACTTGTGGATGAAATATATATCCTATTATGTGCATAAACTGAAGAAATAGTAATGTACCAGTTTTGAATAAAAACGAACGTCAAAATACACATCATGTCCCATAGGAATCAATTTGCAATGATGTTAACTTGGGTCAGTTACTGTATTAATTTTAGGATTTGTAGGCACCATTCAGTGAAGATAGTTTTCAGTACTAGGAAACAAATACATATTTCAGGTGGATGAATATTTCTGACGATAATCTTGTGAAAAGTTGATTATAAATTCACATATATGAATATGAATGAATTTAGGAAATGTATAAAAAGACACATGTATTTCATATTTTGAAAAATCTGGAAAGTTTGTATATATATATATATATATATATATATATATATATATATATATATATATATATATACACACATACACACACACACACACACACACACATACACACACACATGCACACAGACATTAAAAATTAGCAATATATATGCCAATTGAAATTCACCATGAAATATATATCATCCACAGATTCAAAAATATTCATTTTACTGAACATGGATTTATGTATAATGTTGTTAAACTAGGAAGCTCACACAGAGTTCGAATTTTAACTTCCAACAGCATTTAGGAGAAGTGATCTCTTCTCACAATGTGTATCTGCCAAGTCAACCACCTCACAAGAATGTACGTGTTGTACATTGTAGGATTCTATATGTGCATATAAAAATACATGTGCAAATAGGCTACAGAGAAAGGGAGACAGGAATTCACATATTTGTTAACTTTAAAAACACATGGAGAACAATTTCTACAAAAGTTGACTAGATTTATAACTCCTACACTACATAATGCAAAAGGCAAATTCAACTATACACCATGCCTCCTCTGAACTGCTTGTATTTCTATTCTGTTTGGATTATTATTCTCCATCATATTAGGATAAGTAGTCAGAGTCTAGAAGGCTAAGGGTTAGTGTCAGGGATTCAGTATTTCCAATGGAAAATTGGAAAAGGTATCCAATGTGTATGTAATTATGTGCTTTGAAAAATCTTCCCACTCTTATCCAGAACAATGCCTTGACATTACCTTTGCCCCAAGTAAGACACAATTACAGGAGAAGAGTTCGAAAATCTGTGCATATATATATGGAATGCAATATGCTCAGTTGTTCACAAACTTGGAGGTGGTAGAGGAGTTTACAAAAGTAATGGACAGGGTAAACCCTCCACAAAAATGGAGCTTTGCTGGCCTAAAGACTTCTTGAGAAACTGCCTCTGAGGTTGGGCACTTGAAATATATGTTGTTGTCAGGAGCTTAATCTTCATTTGTGGTGAGACAATTAAAGCTGGATCTGCATCTATGTGACCTGAAGGATCTTGTTTCTTATTTTCCAATGAACATGAGACAGCAGTGCTGAATTCTCTCTTTGTAGGTAAACTGTGGCCACTGGGGGCTATGTGTCTCCCTGTGAGGACTGTGAAACCATTTGATCATCCTCCAATTTTCGTGGTGTTTCTTGCTGCTGAACTGGGAGTTTGGTAATTGCTTCGTGAAATACAAAGATTTCAACTGGGACAAAGTGCTAGAGGGAGTTCTGTCACGTGTGGTGTGTCAGGGTCTGCAAGAGAATGCACCAACCAGGCCTTTATCCCACATAGCTTGGCCCCTTGACCATAGCAACCTGATTCTGAACATTGCCCTGAAAACTCTCCATATAACAGGATGCATTTACATATAAGGGTCTGCTGGCTACACTATGTCAGTCACAAGCTATTTGGAAGCCAATGGAAGGTCCACATGACTCCACCACAGATGTTTTATCACACACCTGCACACCACTACTCTAGGCCCACTACTCAGGAGGCTTCAACTTACTGGCATCACTGTTCTTCAACATTTTCATGAAACCCAGTCAATCAAGGCACTGTATTGTATACTCATGATCAGCAACAGGACATCCAAAGTTTCTCCAGTGCCACCTGGTCATGGGAATTTCAAAAATTTGATGGTATTCATCTAGCCATTTTTCAAGGATGAAGTTGGAGGCACTGTGGGTTTCAATTCATTCAGGAACCACTAAATGGTGAGGAAGTTCATTTCAATGAAATCTCTGGACAACACTCACAGGAAAGGCTTCCCAAAGAGTGGCCAAAAGGTCACATGAAGCCAGGCCCATTGAACTGTACAATGGGAGGTCCATGTGTGTTTTGACTCTCAAATATGGCTTCCATGTTTTTCATAATAAAATCATGTGATATCCTGGCTGAGATTCACAGTGCTCTGTGGAAAACCAACCTGGGACTAGATTTCAGATTCCAAGGGTGAATCTCATGCGTGGCCTCCTAAAATCCCAACTCAATTCATGGCAATACTACTCTGAGGTCAGTTCCAGAACTCAGTCTATAAGGGGAATCACCCAAGAGTGAAGCCCTGGTGGAACCAGTCATCTCTTCCAACTGCCACAAAAATGACCACAATTATAACCAAAACACTCCCACATGGCCCTCATTTTCTTCCATATAGATATTCATCATAACTTCTGGCTAGAGGTTTCCATAAGTGGCGCAGCTCAAGACAGTGTCCAATATAAGCTTCTTTGCCCCTCATTTGCCTAAAGTAAGTGTGGCCTGCACACTCTTCCTGTCAACCAGGAGTGATCAAATAGGCCTGCCATTAATACTGCTCTGCTTCTACTATTTGAGGCCTACTGACTGTCAGGTATAGATTCTTATGTGGTTTGTAGTCATGAGACAACACTAGCACATCTGCAGGGCTTTGAAAAACTCATTTTACTCAAGGGTCAATAATCACACTTGATGGAGGTCAGGAACCTAACAGAGGAAGGTGAGAGACTTCATCCACAATGACTGATCTTTTTGAATTTTGGTTATGGATGCACACATGGGATATTTCTTTAGATCCATCAGGTGCTGACAATCTAAGCCCCAGCTTCACCGAGCGCCAAGAGGCTGATTCAGACACATCCATTTCCAAAGCAATTAAGCGAAGAGCCACAGGTGATGCCCACTCATTTCCATTTGAATACTGTTTTCTTCAGGCTTCACAAAGGGGTGGCCTGAGCCAAAGACTTTCCTTACATTCAGGGCAACAGAAAAATAGGTAAGCAAATGGCCCAAAGCAGGGTTTCTCCACTGAGACTTTCTTGTATCTGAGTTCCCTGATATCTGAGTTTTCTGACATGCTCCACTTACCTTCAGGTATCCAGTACATGGCCATGTGACAGAGCTTGGAGGTGCTACATAGCTTGGACACAAAACTTTGAGCCTATTCTGGAGAGTGTCCGGAATTCAGGAAGAAAACAGGAACTTAGAAAGATAGTAGGTTTTGCCCATTGATAAGGCTAGTCGCAGTCCATTCATAAATTGGCAGTATGAATGCTGGGAAGCTTTCTACTAGACAGAACACATCCATGATGCATTCTTTTTCTAATACTAAGACCACGGAGAGAGTGGGATACACAGTAATAGAAACACTCACCTTGTCAGAGGACATACTAGATACAGTCCTCTCCAAACCAAACAAATCGCCTTTCCTACATATTCTCAGAACATGAGACAAAACCACAAACTCACACCCACACTCAAAAAGACACCACCTTTCCCAAAGTAGGTCTGTGACTATCCGGAGTGTCCTATGATGGGTGGGACATACTATATTTCCACGAAATGCACTGTGCTGTCTCAGTTCTGGTCTCCTTGGCCAACTCTGTGAAGTTGTCAAAAGTCACTGGTGAGCCACTACCTTCTTTCTCAGGAAAGGCCCCTCTTCTTAGCTTTCCTAGCATTTGGCCATCCTCACATAACTAGGTACCAAGAAAGACTGACTCTGTCCTTGGTTTACCCAAACAAGTGAGACCACTGGAACTGGGACTGGAACTGGCTGTGGTTGCCTGGCTTCCTGAATCCCAAGTTTAGAGAGTTCCATCACCAAGGAAGTTATGTGAGGTAACTTCCTTCAGGAAGTGAATGAAGTCACTGCCTTGGCAACCACTTTGTCCTAACAGTTGCTTCCAAGGGTCCCATGAGATGGAGGGTGCACCTACTTGCTGTGACATTTTCACAAGTTAGAATGGTATATCAACCATAGGCACCTTGGCACAGCTCTCCACACAGGCTTGGTTTGGTCCATCTTCTCTACATTAAGATGAAAGAGGCTGATTCAGACACATCCCTTCACCCTGACCAGGTTGTTTGCGATGGAAGTTGACTTTTCCTCCCTCAGGTCCTTCATTGCTGCCTACATCTTCTCCATGGATCATTTCTGTATTGACCTTTGAGGTTCTCAGCAGGTGGAACATCCCCTACACTCCTGATTGTAAGACCAACTCTGTCCCTGCTTTTCTGTAAAGTTAGATTGAGGGAACAGTGTATGGTTAGGGTAATAACAGGTTCGATTTGGGTTAGGAATCATTCTGCATGATGAATAATGGCATTGGGAACCTGTGATATTTACAAGAATATACAGGTGAAATATAAGTATGAATACAGAAGTCTAGGTAAGATTTGAAGCCCAGAAGAGCATTGGGTCCTTGATTGGGATACTTAGCTTTGAAATACCTTCTGCACAGATGTCTCAGATAAATCGATAAACAATGGCATAGGACCTTGTAAATTGGATGATTGAATGTAGAAGAAAACATCCACTTCAAAAGGGTAGTCGGTAGGATTGGAAAGATAGTCAGTAGGTTTAGGAAGAAGAGTGAGTATAGGATTTGGTCCAAAAGTTCTTTAGCAATAGGGTTTCTCGTAGAGAATGAATGTAAATGTCAGAACATGTGATGAGTCAGTCACAATGATTAACTGGGGAAAATATATAGGGAAGCAGATATCAATAGAGACATGAAGAAATCAGGCAAAGTATAAATTGATTGATAGGATTAGACATTTTCAACATGGTAGATGTTGAATATACAATCTTAGAAAAAAACAAATATTTAGCACCAATAGGATTAACATTTGAGAGCATTAGGCAATCTGGACTTGGATGTTTTTAGTAATCCATGCTCACTTTCCATTTAGGTTTTGGTACAATCATAAGTGTGAACTTTGCATTTTGTGTCCAGAATATTACTGTGATAAAGTGTATATGCAGATCAGGTGACATGAGTATTTCTTCCACCAATTCTGTGGTCAATATTTTGAAGATGTATAAATTAGTATTGGGTGTACAAATAGGTCTACCCTGTGTCTACAAATATAGATAAAATGATTGAATTGACCATACTGTGAATAAATAATATAACTGGTTCCAAATTTAAATTATGGATTGAATTGATATCTGAAAATATACAGGAAATGTTATATTGATATACATACATTCATTACAACCATTTATAGATCTAATGGTAATATTAAGGTTATGGTTTGTCATGAAGAGTGTGTGAGGTTTGCTTCAAAAGCGATTATTGAAATCTAAAATGAAAAGTAGTCTCATGAAAAGACCAGTCAAAAAACATGGAGGAATACATTTGTACTGAAGCAGGAAGTGATAGAAAGTGAAACAAATGCCTATAAATTTGAAAACTTGTGAATGAAATATATATCCTATGATGTGCATAAACTGAAGAAATAGTCATGTAACATTGTTGAATAAAAATGAATGTCATAATACACATCATGTACCATAGTAATCTACTTGCATTGATGTTAAAGTGGGTCAGATACTGTAGAAAAATTAGGACTTCTATGCACCATTCACTGAATTTAGATTTCAGTACTAGGAAACAATATGTATTTGAGGTGGATGAATATTTCTGAGAATAATTTTGTGAACATTTGATTATAAATCCACATACATGAATATGAATGCATTTAGGGATTGTATAATAAGACACATATATTTTATATTCTGAAAAATCTGGAGAGTGTGTATATATATATATATATATATATATATACACACACACACACACACACACACACACACACACGCACAGACATTAAAAGGTAGCGATATATATGCCAATCGAAATTTATTATGAAATATATATCTTTCACAGATCCAAAAATATTCATTTTACTGAACATGGATTTATGTATTATCTTGTTCAACTAGGAAGCTCACCCGTATTTTTAACTTTCAGTTCCAACAACGTTCAGGAGGAGTGATCTCTTTTGACAATTTGTATCTGCCAAGTCAGCCACCTCACAAAAGTGTACATGTGATACCAGGTAGGATTCTATATGTGCATACAAAAATACATGTGCTGAATAGGATACAGATAAAGGGCGACAGGAATTCACGGATTTGTTATCTTTAAAACACATGGAGAACTACTTCAATTTAATATTGACTTGATTTATAACACCTACCCTTTATCATACAAAAGGTAAGTCCAGCTATACACCATGCCTCCTCTGAACTGCTTGTATTTCTATTCTGTTTTGGTTATTTTGCTCCATCAATTTAGGATTGACACAGTCTGGCTGGGCACAATTCAGGAGCCACTTGTCAAAAGCTAACTTTATTTTTAGAACCACACACGCCAAAAAATAGCTCCTCGGGAAAAACACTCAGAGCACAACTGCCACCACCGGCTTCCCACAAGCTCTCAACCTCCCCTCTCCTCCTGCTCTTGAGGTCGATTGGCTGGGTTGTTTGAGCAGAGTCAAAAAAGTCCCCCAAAAAGCAGCTCCATAATTTGAAAGGGTGGGGAAACAGCCCAATGGGCATCACCGCAGAGGAGCCAATCAGCTAGATGTTGCTGGGGCCGCTGTGAGCCAACCATCAGCTGGCAGTCTGAAAGTTTGCTTTGGCCCCTTGGGCTGTGGCTCTCAACATCTAACCCTCTCTGTTTAAACAACAAGCATGTGGCTTAGGGACCATGCCTGCCTTAGGTTGTCCAATAGTACATATGGTCCTTACCCATTATCGAATGAGCTGACCTCAAGGTGTCAGCCTCCTGTCTTAGATTGGTACCATTGTAATTGGATCTTACCCGTCACTGACTACAGGTCCAGTATACATCCACACCTGTGGAGAGGTCTTTGTACCAGCAGGCGGGTGAGGCTCTTTGCCTCATCTCTGTTGGCCCCCTAATTTTAGCTGAACAACCATGACAAGCAGAAGGGAGGAAGATACACCAAGGCAATTGATGGCTCTTTTTGAAAAAATTGTACCACCGATGACATCATCAGAGAAATACCCCAACACTACCACACGTCACTGCACCAACAGATAGTTCACAATGCAGGCAGGTGAGTTCACAATGCATACAAGTGATACATAGTCCAGTCAAGTTCTGCAAGCAGTTCAGTGATGGCTATTGCAGAAGCTGTAGATTGGTTTTATCTTTGACTTCACATGCACTGGGATGAAGATAGAAATTCTGGCAACAATGCCTAAAGAAAGAATTATGTAACATTCCAAAAGGCACTAAAAGAAAACAATTTTCTTAACAATTTACATTGTCTAGAAGAGAATTATTAAATATAATGAAAAGAAAAGGTGGATCCAACATGGCGGCGGGCAGAGAGGCTGCGCTTTTAATGCACTCCCAGTGATGGGGTCATAAAGTCGCAAGGATAACTCTTTGATTCTACCAACGGAGATTCTCCTAGCAAAATTCCACTGAAGGGAGACTGCCCGGGAGCTACAAGAATTTTTTTGAAGCGTCTGTGTGACCCGGACGAGTGGGACCCTGCCACTAGACGCGGAGTTCGAGATTCACCAGCCACAGTCTGCGCACCACGGGCACAGCTGCAGATCCGTCCACCGGCCCGCAGCCAAAGTGACTGGGTCCTGCTAGACGCCGAGACACAGCTTGGCAGGAAGAAGTCTTTAGCCAAGCCTCCACGCGCCAGGAGCTGAGGTGAACTGGGCCGGACCAGTCCCACCCCTCCCCTCGGTCAATCCGGCAAGAAGCCTGGGGCCCACCATAGCAGAGAGGTGACATCATCGGAGTTCGGCCGGCGAAATTCCTTCCCAGCAAAATCCACTTTAGCAGGTGTGTGACTCCCCATACTGATACAAGCAGCCAGGAAACTTCATTGACTTCTCAGGGGTCGTGTCCGTAGGGAAGCAGAGGGGAGCCCAGAACCCAAGGCCCCCATATCACCAGTGGTGACCCCTAAGGTCTTATCCGCCAGTTTACCACAGCACTGAGGCTTAAAAGGGACACTCGGTGGGGCTGCAAGTGTAACTAGATCTCTGGAGAATCACTTCTGGGGAACAGGACCTGGCTGGCAGGCTGACAGGAGGAAGGGGGTTAAGAGCTGGAGAAGTGAAATGGCTCTGGACTGACAAGTCTGAGAGACCCCCAGAAGACGCCCTACAGGGATAGCTCTCGGCAGGTAGAGAGCAGACACTCCGCTTGGAAGGCACAGCTCCGCCTACTGGAAGAGAAGAAGGTGGATCTCTAAGACTTTAATTTTTTTGTTGTTGTTGTTGCTGTTGTTGATATTTTTTTCTCTCCTTCTTCTCTCCCTGTTCCTTTCCCCCCTTTTCCTTCTCTCTTTCTATCCCATTTCAAGTTTTATTGTTCTTTTCATTCCCCTCTAATCTATCTCTCCCTCTATCCTTTTTTTTCTTTTTAAGAGCACCTTCATTCTCCTACCCCCCAACTCTCATTCCAAGCATTACATCTTTCATTGTGTGTAATTGTCTAAATGCAAATAGGTGAATGTCTCGAGGCTGTCTATAAGACTCCTAAATACCTAGCTACTACCAACACCCTGATCCAATTGCCTGGTAGTATCCACCTTCAGTGGAGCAATCTTCTAAAGTAGCCGAGACATACTAACCATTGTACCACCAGAGCACCCAACCTAAACATATAGTCCTAAGAACAAACAGCAAATCATTATATGCATACAGAACCTAGAAGCCTTATATGAATTAAATGAATCAGCTTTAAAGTACAACAAAGCCCAAAATTTTTAGGCATAATCTTCCACCACAAAAGAGAGACAACAGAGATATACAAAGCCAAAACAAATGTATAGGAGAAAGCAGTTACAAAGCAGTCAAACAGAGCTGGAAAGCAACGTGAACAATATGAAAAAACAAGGGAAAAAGGGGTTACAAACAATGCAGGACAATCTAAATATACAGGAGGACCTAGAAGAATCAGAAATATGGACAGGGAAAGAAATCAAGGCATTCCTAATTCAGATGGAACGGAATATTAGAGAAGACATGAGACAGCAAATCCAAGCATTGAAAGTATATTTTGAAGAGGAACTAACCACACAAATTAAATCCGCAAAGAATGAGCTTTATCAGGAGATAGAGGTGTTAAAAAATAATCAAGTTGTAATCATAGAAATGCAAGAAACCGTAAATCAGATTAAAAGCGCTAATGAGAATATTACAAACCTACTAGATCAAGTAGAAGTCAGAACATCAGATAATGAAGACAAAGTATATCAACTTGAAAAGAATATAGTCAACACAGAAAAGATGTGAAATCAAACATATAACACAAAACACAAGTGCACACATAATATAATACATACAACACATGACATAATATTAAAGGCCTTATGACTTTTTACAGGTGAAATCTCCATTGCAATGTCTAAAAACTCTATTGTCCAAAAATAGAACTGATCAGCAAAACATTAACCTAGTTCTGTATGAGCTAAAAAAAAAAAACAAAATAAAACTTCATGATATGAGAAAGGGGAATAATAAAATAGATTTGAAAAAAACATTCTGGTTCTGTCACAGATGTAAGAACAGCCAAACTGGAGTTCTGCATATCAGCTCTTATTGATTTGAGCCAAATCATCTTATTTTTGGTCTGTAGAAATCTCTTTATTTAATCTCTCTGGAATCAAAATTGGCTACTGTTCTCCCTGTGGAAACACAAAAACAGACGCCGGACTCCAGACAATTACTTGGTCAGGACCTTTCCATTGTCCTGTTAGAATATCCTTCCAAAGTACCTTGGGCTTATGTACATTTTTTGGACATATATGCCTTTCTGCAGCACTAAGCCCTGATGAACCCAAATTTAAAAAGTTTAGAGTAAAAGGGTTATTTTAAGTTTACCTTTGGGGAATATATACCCCTTCCCAATTTGTTCTTTTTGCTTTAATATGTACGTTTTAATAGTTTCATGTGCTCTTTCAACTATGCCTTCTCCCTGTGGATTGTATGGGATTCCTGTTATATGAGTAATGCCAAATGATGAGCAAAATTGTTTAAAAGAAGTAGAAGTATAAGCAGGGGCATTATCTGTTTTTAACTCTTTTGGAACGCCCACAGTGGCAAAATTTTGTAAGCAATGAGCTATAACATCTTTAGTTTTTTTCTCCAGCAAGAATGGAGCCCATCAAAAATCCAGAAGAAGTATCAACTGTAACATGCAAATATTTTAATTTTCCAAATTCTGGCAAGTTTGTGACGTTCATCTGCCAAATATGGTTAGGTATCAATCCTCTAGGATTGACTCCAAGATTAACTTGTGGTAAAAAGGTCACACAATTTTGACATTGTTTTATTATTTGTCTAGCTTGTTCCTTAGTTACTTTGAAACGCTTTTGTAAAGTATTAGCATTGACATGGAACTTTTTATGAAAATTTGTAGCTTCTTCTAGTGTATAGAAAATATGTATGAATGTCATGTGTTGTTTTATCTGCTAAATAATTGCCCAAACTAAGGGCTCCAGGCAATCCTGTATGTGTCCTGAAATATCCTATAAAAAACGGATCTTTCCTGTCCCAGATTAGACTTTGTATAGTCGAAAGCAAAGAGAAAATAGTAGAGGAAGGGGAAATCCTTCTACCATCTTCAAGTGATACTATAGCACTAACTATATACTGATTATCGGAAAATAAATTAATTACAGATGCTTTAAGCATCACAAACCTTGTAATACTGCATTAAGCTCTACATTTTGAGCTAATTGTTTGGGTACTAAAAATGTAAAAGTTTGATCAGGTGTAAATATTACTGCTGTACCATTATTTGACCCATCAGTGAATATATTTGTAGCATTTATAATAGGTGTTTTTCTTGTCATTTTTGGAAAAATTACATGATGTGATGACCAAAAAGACAATAAAGGATTAGGTGGTAAGTGGTTATCAAATGAAACATTAGACTTGCACATGATTATTGCCCAAGTATTTAACTAATTATCTAAATCATCAATTTGATTCATAGTATATGGAGTAATAATTTTATCTTCTTAGGTTGTATTATAGTTATAGTAGAAATATTCAAGTAAAAGAGAAGGTCTCTCGAGCTAGTCAGACAGAGATAAAAATTCAATTAAAAGAGAAGGTCTCTCTAGCTAGTTAGACAGAGGAAAAAATCAAGTGATTGATCCTGATAATGTGTCTGAATCAGCCTCTTGGACCTGTGTGAGGTTGTGGCTTAGATTCTCATCACCTGATGGATCATTCCGTGTGTGAATCCATACCCAAAATGGCCAAAAGAGCAGTCCCTGTGGATGAAGTCTCTTGCCTTCCTTTGTAAGTCTACTGAACTCCATCAAGTGAGAATACGCATCCTTTGTGTCAAATGAGTTCTTCAAAGCCCTGGAGAGTCTAGCACATAGGTTCTTGGGTTTTCTCATGACTCCAATTCACATAAAAATATCTATACCTGACAGTCAGTAGGCCTCAAATTGGAGAAGCAGAGGTGTATTAAGGGCAGGCCTATTTGATCACACCTGGTTCACAGGAAGGGTGTCCAGGCAACCATGACTTTAGGCAATGAAGGGCAAGAAAGCTTATTTTGGACACTGTCTTGGACTTCGCCACTCATGGAAACCTCCAGACAGAGCGTAGTATGAGAGTGTATATATGGAAGAAAATGAGGACCATGTGGGAGTGTTTTGGTTTTAATTGTGGTCATTTGTGTGGTAGTTGGAAGATATGACTGGGTATACCTGGGCTGAACTCTGGTGTGATTCCCCTTAGAGACTGAGTTCTAGAGCTGACTTAGAGAAGTGTTATCATGAAATATGTTGGGATTTTAGTTGGTCACTCATGAGAGTCGCCCTTGGAAACCGAGATCTAGGCCCAGGTTTGCTTTCCACAGAGCACTGGGAATCTAATCCAGGATATCACATGGTTTTATTCTGAAAGACATGGCAGCCATAGTTGAGAGTCAAAACACACATGTACCTCACATTGTAGACAGCAATAGGTCTGGCTTCCTGTGAAATTTTGGCCACTCTTTGGAAGCCTTGTCTGTGAGATTTCTACAGAGCTTTCATTGAAATGAGCTTCCTCACCATTTAATTGTTCCTGAATGAAGTTAAACACACAGTGCCTCCAACATCATTCTTGTAAAATGGCTAGATAAATACCATGAAATTTTTGAAATTCCCATGACCATGAAAATGGTGTAGAACAGAGATGCCAGGAAGTTGGAGCCTGATGTGAAATGGGCCTAGAAAAGTCGTGTGCAGTTGTGTGATAAAATATCTGTGGTGGGGCAATGTGGATCTGCCATTGGCTTCCAAATGGCTTGTGACTGACATGGTGCATCCAGCAGACCCTTCTATGTAAAGGCATCTTCTTATGGGGAGAGTTTTCAGGGCAATGTTCAGAATCAGATTGCTATGGTTAAGGATGCAAGCTATGTGGGATTGAAGCCTGGTTGGTTCATTATCATGCAGAACCTGACACACCACACGTGACAGAACTCCCTTTAGCACTGTGTCCCAGTTTAACTCCTTGTATTTTGTGAAGCAAATACCAAACTCACATTGCAGCAGCAAGAAACACATCGACAAGTGGAGGATGGCCAGATGGCTTTACAGTCCACACGGAAAGAGTTTGCCCGCAGTGGCCACAGTTTACCTACAAAGAGAGAATTCAGCACTGCTGCCTCATGTTCATTAGAAAATAAGAAACCATGTCCTCCAGGTCACTTAGATACATACCTAGCTTTGATGGTCTCTCTACAAAAAAAGCTAAAACTCCTGACAACAACAAATATTTCAAGTGCCCAAACTCAGAGGCACTTTCACCAGAAGTCTTTAGTCCAGAAGAGCTCCATTTTTGTGGAGTATTTACCTGTCCCTTACTTTTGGAAACTCCTCTACCACCTTCAAGGTTGTGAACTCTTGAGCATATTACATTCCAGATATGTATTTACAGATTTTCTAACTCGTCCACTCTAATTGTATTTTACTTGGAGTGAAGGTAAAGTCAAGGCATTGTTCTGGATTAGAGTGGGAAGATTTTTGTGAAGCACATATTTACATACACATTGGATTCATTTTCCTATTTTCAATTCAAAATGCTGAATGCCTGACACTAACGCATACCCTACTAGACTCTGACTACTAATTCTAATATGATGGAGAAAAATAACCCAAACCGAATAGAAATACAAGCAGTTTAGACGAGACATAGTGTATTGCTGGACTTGCCTTTTGCATTATACAGGGTAGGACTTATAAATCTAGTCAATATTTTGTTGAAATAGTTCTCCATGTGTTTTTAAAGTTAACAAATAGATGAATTCCTCTCTGCCTTTCTCTGTAGCCAATTCAGCACATGTTATTTCATATGCACATATTGAATCATACCTGTTATCACATGTACATTCTTGTGAGGTGGCTGACTTTGCAGATACAAATTGGGAGAAGAGATCACTCCACCTAAACACAGTTGGAACTGAAAATTCAACCTATGGGTGAGCTTCGTAGATGAACAACATGATAAATAAAATCATGTTCAGTATAATGAATATTTTTGGATCAGTGGATGATATACATTTCATGATGAATTTCGATTTCCATATATATTGCTACTTTTTAATGTCTGTGTGTGTGTGTGTGTGTGTGTGTGTGTACACTCTCCAAGTTTTTCAAAATATGAAATATATGGGTCTCAATGTACACTCCCTAAATTTATTCATATTCATGTATGTGGATTTATAATCAAATATTCAAAAGATTATTCTCAGAAATATTTATCCACCTGAAATACATATTTGTTTCCTAGAAATAAAAACTAACTTCTGTGAATGGTGCATACGAATCCTAATATTTCTACAGTAACTGACCCAGTTTAACACCAATGCAAGTAGATAATTATGGAACGTGATGTGTATTTTGATGTTCATTTTTAGTCAACACTTGTACATTACTATTTCTTCAGTTTATGCACATCATAAGATATATATTTCATACACAAGTTAGCAAATTTATTGGCATTTGTTTCACTTTCAATAACTTCATTCTTCAGAACACATGTATCCCTCCATGTTTTTTAACAAGACTTCTTTCAAAACACATTATTTTCGATTTCCATAATCACTTTTGAAGCATAACTCACACACTCTTCATGATGAAATATCACCTTAATATTACCATTAGAAGTATAACTGGTTGGAATGAATGATTTTATATCAACATTAGATTTTCTGTATATTTTCAGATATAAATTCAATCCATTATTTAAAGCGGACCAATTATATTATTTATTCACAGTATGGTCTATTCTTGCATTATCTCTATATTCTTAGACAGATACTACACCACTTTCTACCCCCAATACTCATTTATACGTCTTCAAAATATTGTTCCCAGAAATGGTGGAAGAAATACTCATGTCACCTGATCTACATATACATTTTATCACAGTAATATTCTGGAAAATAAAGCAAAGGTCACACTTATGATTGTACCAAAGCCTAAATTTAAAGTGAGCATGGATTTCTAAAAACATCCATGTCCAGGTTGCCTAATTCTCTCAAATGTCAATCCAATTGTTGACTACATATTTGTTTCTTTCTAAGATTATATATTCAAACTCAACCCTGTTGAAAATGTCTAATCCTATCACTCACTTTACTTTGCCTGATATCCTAATGTCTCTATTGATATCGGCTTTCCTTCATAAATTCCCAGTTCATCATTTTGACTGTTCATTTGTGCTGACATTTACATTCACTCTCTACCTGAAACCCAATTGCTAAATAACTTTTGGTCCAAATCCTATACTCACTCTTCTTTCTGAATCTACCAACTATCTCCCAAATCCTACTGACTATCCTTTTTTGAATGGATGTTCTCTTCGACATTCAATCATTCAAGGTACAAGGTCCGATGCCATTGTGTATTGATTTATCTGAGACATCTGTGCAGGACATAATTCAAAGCTAAGTCTCCCAATCAAGGGCCCAATCCGTTTCTGGGCTTCAAATATTACTTAGATTTCTGTTTTCATACATATATTTCACCTCTATATTTTTATAAATATCACAGATTTCCAATACCATTATTCATCCAGCAAAATGATTCCTAACCCAAATCGAACATGTAATTAACCCAAACCATATACTATTCCCTCATTCTAACTTTATAAAAGAGCAGGGAAAGTGTTGGTCTTACAATATAGGAATGTAGGGGATATACCACCTGCTGAAAACCTCAAAGGTCCATGCAGAAATAATCCCTGGAGAAGATGTAGGCAGCTATTAAGGACCTGAGAGAGCAAAAGTCATCTTCCATGGAAAACAACCCTGTCTGGAGAGGGGTTTTGTCTGACTGAGTGTCTCTGTTCCTAATGTACAGAAGATGGACCAATCCAGGCCTGTGTGCAGAGCTGTTCACGGGTGCCTATGGGTGATATAGTATTCTAACTGGTGAGAGGGTCACGGGAAATAGGGGCAGCATCTATCTCATGGGACCCTTGGAAGCAACTGTTAGGAAAAAGTGGTTGCAAAGGCAGTGACCTCATTCAGTTCCTGAAGGAAGTGACCTCATCTCTATTCCTTGGTGATGGAACTCTCTGAACTTGCGATCCAGGATTCCAGGCACCCAGAGCCAGTCCTAGTCCCAGTCCCAGTGGGCTCATTTGTTTGGATTTTGTAAGGACAGAGTCAGTCTTTCTTGGTATCTATTAATGTGAAGATGGCCAAATGCCAGGAAAGCTTTGAAGACTGGCCTTTCCAGAGAAAGCAAGTAGTGGCTCACCACGGGCTCCTGACAATTTCACAGAGTTGGCCAAAGAGACCAGATCTGAGACAGGACAGGCCATTTTGGAGGTACATAGTAAGGCTCACCAGTGAGAGTACACTCCGAATAGTCACAGACCTACTTGGGGGAAGGCGTTGCCTTTGTGGTTTTTGTTGTGTGTTTGTGGTTTTATCTCATGTTCTGAGAAAAGGTAAGAAAGGCGGTTTGTTTGGTTTGGAGTGAACTGTTTCTAGTAAGTCGTTTGACAAGGCAAGTGTTTCTATGTCTGTGTATCCCAAATTGTCTGTTTTTGTAGACATTAGAAAGAGAATGCATCAATGGATGTGTCCTGTCTAGTAGAAAGCTTCCCAGCATCAATCCTGCCCAATTTATGAATGGATTGTGGCTTGCATTATCGAAGGGCAACACCTACAAACTTCCTAAATTCCCATTTTCTTCCTGAATTCTGGCTACACTCAAGGATAGGCTCATGGTTTTGTGTCCAAGATATTTACCACCTCCAAGCTCTGTGATATGGCCATGTACTGGATAGCTGAAGGGAATGGCGAGCATCTCAGAAAACTCAGATATCAGTGTGACCAGTAAAGTCTCAGTGGAGGAACCCTGCTATGGGCCTTTTGCTTACCTATTGTTCTTTTGCCCTGAATGTCAGGAAGGGCTTTGCCTCACGCCACCCCTTTCTGAAGCCTGAAGAAACCAGTTTTCAAATGGAAATGAGTGGGCATCACCTGTGGCTCTTTGCTTAACTGCTTTGGAAAGGGATGTGTCTGAATCAGTCTCTTGGCCCTGTGTGAGGCTGTGGCTTAGATTACCAACACCTGATGGATGTAAAGAAAGATCCCATGTGTGCATACAAAATCAAAATGGCAAAAATTCGCAGTCATTGTAGATGAAGTCTCTCGCCTTTCCCTGTAAAGTTCCTGACCTCCATCAAGGGGAATAGGGATCCTTTGGGTCAAATGAATTCTTCAAAACCATGCAGAGGCAAATCCATAAGTGCTTCGGTTTTTTCTTGACTCCATTTCACAAAAAGAATCTAAACGCCAAAGTCAGAAGGCCTCAAATTGGAGAAGTGGAAAAGTATTAATGGCAGACTTATTTGATCACTCCTGGTTCACAAGAAGGGTGTCCAGGCCACCGTGACTTTAGTCACACACACACACACACACACACACACACACACATATATATATATATATATATATATATATATATATATATATATATATATATATACACTCTCCAGATTTTTCAAAATATGAAATATGTGTCTTATTTTACACTCACGAAATTCATTCATATTCATATACGTAAATTTATAATCAACTTTCCAAAGATTATTCTTCGAAATATTCATTAACCATAAAAACATATTTCTTTCCTATACTGAAAAGTAACTTGAGTGAATGGTGCACACAAATCCTAATATTTCTACAGTACCTGACCCAGTTTAACATCAATGCAAGTAGATTCCAATCGGACATAATGTGTATTTTGACGTTCATTTTTATTCAACACTGGTAGATTACTATTTCTTCAATTTATGCACATCATAGGATATATATTTCATCCACAAGTTAGAAAATTAATAGGCATTTGTTTCACTATCAATCATTTCCTGCTTCAGAGCACATGCATTCCTCCATGTTTCTCGACTGGTCTTTTCATGAGAAAAGGGATGGACAAGGCAAGGTAAGGCAACTAAGATAGCACCGAAGACACGGAAACAGTCCTATTTGGTTGCAACCGGATTTAGAGGGCATTGCTTCTGTTGTAATCATTTAATCCCCTGCACCCCAAGTTTAAATTGTTTCAGAATTTTGTACCCAACATGGATGGGAGGGGCTCAGAAGTTCACAATCTGCAGAAGTTTATAAAAAGCAGTTTTTGTTTCTGTTTTTTTTTTTTTCTCTGTTCTGGGCAAGTTAACATTTTAAGGATACCGGGAATGGGGCAGAGCTATTTTCTTCTCTTTTTTTTTTCTCTCAGCCAGATGTTACCATGGAGCCCAGTTGGTAACTTCTTTATCTTAGAAATGTAGCCATCTCTGTGAAGCCCCAGCTCAAGGCCAGAGGCCTTGTTTACATATTGCCAGCATTATGACTGACTCTTTCCAAACACATTATTTTCGATTTCCATAATCACTTTTGTAGCAAAACTAACATATCTTCATGATAAACCGTAACCCTAATATTAATATTAGATGTATCATTGGTTGGAATGAATGATTGTATATCAATATAAGATTTCTTATATATTTTCAGATATCTATTCAATCCGTTATTTAATGTGGAACCAGTTATATTATTTATTCACTTATGGTCTATTCATGCATTATCTGTATATTCAATGACACAGTGTACACCTCTTTGTACCCACAATAACCATTTATATGTCTTCAAAATATTGCTCCCAGAAATGGTGGAAGAAACACTCATGTCACCACATCTACATATACATTTTATCACAGTAGTATTCTGGAGACAAATGTAAAGGTCACACTTTTGATTGTACCAAAGCCTAAATGGAAAGTGAGCATGGATTAAAAAAAACATCCATGTCAAAGTTGCCTAATGCTCTCAAATGTCAATCCTATTGGTGACTACATATTTGTTTCTTCTTAAGATTATATATTCTAACTCAATTCTGTTGAAAATGTCTAATCGTATCACACACTTTATACTTTGCCTGATTTCGTAATGTCTTTATTGATATCTGCTTTCCTACATATTTTTCCCACTTCATTATTGTGACTGTTCACATGTGCTGACATTTACATTCACTCTCTAACCGAACCCCTATTGCTAAAGATATTGTTTTCCAAATCCTATACTCACTCTTCTTCCTAAACCTACCGACTATCTTCTTAATCTTACCGACTATCCGTTTATGACTGGATTTTCTCTTCTACATTCAAACATCCAAGTAATGTTCCTGCAAGCGTTGGTGGAAGAGATCACCAAGATAGTGTCTCATGCAACAGCAAGTGGTTAATTGGGGGTCCAGCAAGCTGGGGCTCAGAGCTCACATGAATAGAGCAGAGAGCCCTGAGAACAGCTTAAGCAGAGCTTATATACTTTCCTTGGAGAGGGCAGGGATGGAAATTTATTGATGGGTCAGAGCGAGTGGGTGGTTAGTGTGAAACTGGGTGAGGGAATACATTCTGCAATTTGGCAGTTGGGGACAGCACAATCTGGGAACAAGATTACAAACAGTTCTCAATATTTCAACAGTGTTTTGTTAAGCATACAGAAAAACAGGAAGTTACAAGTACCTTTTTTATTAACCTTTCATTCCCCACTTCTTCTTCTTGCTACTTTTAATCATAAAAGTGATTATTGGGACGTGTCACATTCTATGTCTGCTAGTGGGGTATTACCATAAGTTTAACTTATCCAATTTGAGCTTGGAGAAAAGAAATTACATGGTTGAGCAAACAGGGTTTTATAGTTAGCAATAATATGAGGATTATTATTGGACAGGCCAGGGTTGATAAAAGCGTAGATAAGCAGGGGGACTGTGTGAACCAAGACTCAAACCACCCTTTTTGGGCCTCTCTCTCTCGATGACGCTTTTCAAGGCATCCTTTTATTTTACTCAAAGGTTTTTTTTACAACCTCAGTATGGTCAGCATCAAAACAACATTCTTACATCAATGCAGCACAAAGGCCCCCTTCTCTCATGAAGAGGAGGTCCAACTCTCAACTGGAGTGTAAAACAACTTCAGAGAGACATGTTAAAGATTCCTGCAAAGCTGTGATGGAGGTTTCTATTTTCTTTAAGTTTTGGTCTCTTGCTGCTTCTATTTGGGTCATTTGTTGTGTACCATGGAGCAGGGCAGTGGTTCCTGTGACTACCACTGCCGCAACTCCAATTCCTAATATGATGGCTAAAGTGAGGGATATATGTTCCCAGTGGAACCGGGTTGTATGCCCCCATGTTTGAACTTCAAATGAACCTGGGTCATTATAGAGCAATCTGGGAGACATCTTCACCATTACACAATTAATCACATCTGTTGACCATTTCATGAAAACATGAACAATGTTTAAGTATATAGAATTATACTGTTGTAGGGACGGACAAGGCACGGCACTTAAGATAGCACCAAAGACAGGGAAACAGTCCTATTTGGTTGCAACCGGATTCAGAGGGCATTGCTTCTGTTGTAATCAATTAACATCCTGAACCCCAAGTTTAGGTAGTTTCAGAATTTTGTACCCAACATGAAAGAGAAGGGACTCAGAAGTTCACAGTCTGCAGAAATTCACAAAAAGAAGCTTTTTTTCTGTTTTTTCCTTTATTGTGGGCAAGTTAACTTTTCAAGGACACCTGGGAGGCAGAGAGCTTTTTTTTCCTTTTCTTTTATCCCCCTGCCAACTGTTACCATGGAGCCCAGTTTGTAAATTTTTATCTTAGAAATGTAGCCATCTCTGTGAAGCCCCAGCTCAAGGCCAGAGGCCTTGTTAACATATTCTGTGAAAAACTATTAAGGGGGTGTCTAGCTTAGGAGTGCTGATTTTTCCAGCCAGTAGCCAAGTAGAACAGGGCAACAGAAAAAGAGGAAGTTGATCTACACTGAACTCATTTATAGAGACTCTTTTGCTGAAAGTCCTAAAGTCAGCCATGGTGAAGACTTCTGGAGAAGTTCAGTGAAGATTTTTCTGTGGGGCTAGTACAGAGGGGGAAGACGGGGAAGGCGGGGGGTGAGATCAGCTCCGTGGATCTGAGAATAAGGAAGGAGAGATGTAAAGGAATAATGGGAAAGGGGTTTGGGATTTTCCTAGCAACATAAATTGAGCAGTAGAATCGGTAGAGCAGAAAGGAAGACAGGAGTGAGTATCCCAAAAAGCCTGTGAGGGACTTTAAATTCTTAGTAACCTGTTTTCAGTGATGACAAAGCAACTTTAAAGGCCATTTTCATTACATCTTCGATAGGGGTCTGAGGGCTCTCCTAAGCTGGTTTGAGCTTTGGGTTAAGTGGTAAGAGGACCTGGTGGGACCCGGTGTGGGCACTGACAGGAAAAGAGAGAAGTGAGTGGATGGATGGGTACCTCAGTACCTGCTACCTCAGCAAGAGGGCAATGCTCTGAGAACCGGCGGAGGTTTCGGTTTTTGATCTAGTAATTGGAGAAGAGAAATCAGGTTTGCTGAGGTGGGACTGACAGCAGAGAGTCTGGAGCAGAAGGCTGAGTTTAAGGAACTATTGGAGAAGCATAGTTCAGGATGTGAGCGAAAGAGGAAAAAGGCCTTCACATAGGGGAATTTCCTTTCACCCTTTTGAGCACTTGCAGAAGTTAAAAAGGTCACACAGAATTTGAGGATCTAGAGACTCCTCTGTTGGCCATCAATTTGGGTTTTCTAAGTGGTAATATGGCCAATGCTGTGTACTGAATTTGATGAGGATTTTGGGTTCCACCAGGCAGCCCCTGTATGCTCAAATCCCCATGACTTACAGAAGAAGTCGGCTTTTCCCCCACACAGCCGTGGCGGTTTGTGGCTTTGATAGTCTGCCGGGCAAACATACTAATGTAGGCTAGCCAACCTGCATCTGGCTTGCCTGTCCCTACAACCATAATGTTTGTTTCCATTATCTATGGTACGGAAAGGATTTAATGGAATTTTAGTGAGATCCTCTTCATCAGGGATATCCTAATAGGAAAGACCTATAGCCAGCTGACAAATGTCTGGGTGGAGAGATGGCCACCAGGTCCCTAAGGGGGCTGTATGCAAGATAGACCATACTTCTTGTCTAGTAGTATTTGTGATCAGCCATCGCTGCTGAAGGGACTGATGAGCGTTAGGACTACGGGTGGCCAAGGAGAGAGTCTATAGCCTTACCCACATGGCGAATATGCAATTTGAAAGGGTTAACAGTCTTTTCCAGTTTTCAGCCAGAGTGTGGACATGGCACAGGCTTGAGATGAGAGGCATGGATCCAGGAAGTGATTCCCTCTACTTTTACTGCTGTAGGTGTTATAAGTAGCACCTGGAATGGTCCTTTCCAGCGGGGTTCCAGGGATGACACCTGATGTCATCTTATGTAGAGGAAGTCTCTTTCTTGATATCAATGTGGATTTCCCTCGTCCCCAGGTTGGAAGGCAGTGGCCAGCTGTTTCCACAGGTATAGCTGAGTTCTTACAAGAGATTTAAGTATGTCAAGCAAGGGTGTGTGGAAGGGATCCTTAGGTCTTAGAGTCGGGGTTAGGTCTCTTAGTGTAGGAAGGGCCCCATAGAGAATTTTATAGGGGGTGAGGTTACACAAAGAAAGAAAGGGAGTATTTCTTGCATGAAACAGTGCATAAGACAGGAGCATAGTCTAATCTTTTATGCCGGTCTCTAAGCTTAATTTTGTTAAGGTCTCTTTAATGGTTCTATTTATTTTTTTTAAGTGTCCTGAGCTCTGGGGTCTATAAGCACAATGTAACTTCCAATTAATCCCCAGGGTCCTGGCTAACCCCTGATTTACCTGGCCCATGAAGGCTGTTCAATTATCAGACCATATTAAATTAGGCAGGACGTGTCTTTGATAAATATCTTTCAGGATCTTCTTGACCACAATTTGTGCCGGTTTTCTTTTCTTTTCTTTTTTTTTTTTTGGTGGGAAAGGCTTCAATCCATCCTGAAAATGTATCTACAAAGACTAGGAGATATTTAAGTCCATACCTTGCTGGCTTAATTTCAGTAATGTCCACTTCCCAGAATTGTCCTGGTCTGGTTCCTCATAGGTGCTTTCCTGCAGGAAGCTTGGTAGGGTAAGCATTAACCAATTGACAGAACTGACAGGCTTTTGTTACCCATTCAATTATTTCCTTTCACTGTGAGTGAATTAGTCTAAAACTCTGTTCTTGATCCTACAGTAATGCCGGCAGTTTTTTTGAACCAAGTTGATTGAGTTGATGTACATTTTTAATGTAGTGTAGGGCTTTCTGAAATTGCAGGCTGGGCTCAGTGAAGTTGAGGAGTTCAGTGTCAGTGTTCTTAGAAGTTATCAAAAGCTTGCTGGTGCTCAAGGGTCCATTGGAATTGGGCATTCTCATTTAACAGCGGGTATAAAGGAGCAGCTAAGAACACAAACCCAGGTCCATAACCTCCTAAAGCGAGCAGTCCCAAGAAACTCTCTATGTTGTCTCCTGTTAAATGGGGGTGGTATCTGCACAACGGTTTGTTTTCTGGGCTCAGTGAGCCATCATTTACCGCACCTAAGGAAATACCCCAGGAAGATTACTTCTTGCTTGCAAATTTGGGGCTTTTTGTCCAAAGCTCTCTACCCAAGTTGAGCAAGCTCAGATAATAGTGCTTGGGTCTCAGACTCACAGTTTTCTTTGGTGTTGGCTGCCAGTAGCTGGACATCCACATATTGAAGCAGAATGACTTCGGGGTGCGTAGTTCTGAAGTTGTAGAGATGTCTGTGAAGGGCTTCATCAAAGAGAGTGGGGGAGTTTTTGAACCCCTGTGGAAGTCTAGTCCAAGTTAGTTGACAAGATGTTCTGGTTTCTGGGTCTACCTACTCGAAAGCAAACAGCAACTGACTATCTTTATGCAGAGGCAAGCAAAAGAAAGCATCTTTTAAGTACAGAACAGTATAGCATTTTCACTCGGCCACAGCAAAGAGGTTATTGGGGGTCCAGCATGCTGGGGCTAAGAGCTCACTTGAATAGAGCAGAGAGCCCTGAGAACAGCTTTAACAGAGCTTATATACTTTTCTTGGAGAGGGCAGAATGGGAAATTTATTGATGGGTCAGGGAGAGTGTGCGGTTTGCGTGCACCCGGGTGAAGGAGTATATTCTGCAGTTTGGAAGTTGGGGACAGCACATCCTGGGAACAAAATTAGCAAACAGTTCTCAAGATTTCAACAGTGGTTTGTTAAGCATACAGAAAAACAGGAAGTGACAAGTGCCTATTAACCTTTCACCAAAGCAAAATGGAAAGTGAGCATTGATTACTAAAAGCAACCATGTCCAGGTTGCCTAATGCTCTCAAATGTCAATCCTATTGGAGGCAACATATTTCTTTCTTCCTAAGATTATATATTCAACCTCAACCATGTTGAAAATGTCTAACCCTATTACATTATACTTTGCCTGATTTCCTAATGTCTCTATTGATATCTGCTTTCCTACATATTTTCCCCAGTTCATCATTGTGACTGACTCTTCATATGTGCTCATATTTACGTTCACTCTCTACCCAAAACCCTATTGCTAATGAAACTTTCGTTCAAATCCTATATTCACTCTTTTTTCTAAACCTACTGACTACCTTCCTAATCCTGCCGACTATTCCTTTTTGACTGGATGTTCTCTAGGACATTTAATCATCCAAGGTACAAGGTCCTTTGCCATTGCACATCGATTTATCTGAGATATCTGTTCAGAACATAATTCAAAGCAAAGTATCTCACTAAAGGGCCCATTGCCCTTCAGGGCTTCAAATCGTACCTAGATTTCAGGTTTCATACTTATATTTCACCTATATATTCTTGTGAATATCGCAGGTTCCCAATACCATTATTCATCCCGCAGAATGTTTCCTAACCCAAATAGAATATGTTATTAACCCTAACCATACACTGTTCCCTCAATCTAACTTCAAAAAAGAGCAGGGACAGAGTTGGTCTTACAATACAGGAATGTAGGGGATCTTTCACCTGCTGAGAACCTCAAAGTTTGATGAGAAATGATCCCTAGAGAAGATGTAGCAGCTATGAAGGACCTGAGAGAGCAAAAGTCATCTTCCATGGCAAACCACCTGTTCAGGATGAAGTGATGTGTCTGAATCAGCCTCTCTCCTACTGATATAAAGAAAATGGACCAAACCAACCCTGTGTGGAGAGCTTCTCCTTGGTGTCTACGGTTGATATACCATTCTAACTTCTGAAAGTGTCACAGGAAGTAGGGGCAGCCTCCATCTCAAGGGACCCTTGGAAACAAGTGTTAGGACAAAGTGGTTGCCAAGGCAGTGACCTCATTCCCTTCCTGTTGGAATTGACCTACCTCACTTCTTTGGTGATGTAACTCTCTGAACTTGGGATCCAGGAAGCCAGGCACACAGAGCCAGTCCCAGTCCCATTCCCAGTGGACTTACTTGTTTGGATTTACCAAGGAGAGAGTCTGTCTCTCTTGGTACCTAATGGTTTGAGGATGACAAAATGCAAGTAGAGCTCTGAAGATGGGCCTTTAATGAGAAAGCAGGTAGTGGTCAGCACAGGCTCCATACAACTTCACAGAGATGGACAAGAAGACCAGACCTGAGACAGGACAGGCCATTTTGGGGGAACATAGTATGGACCACCAGTCAGAGGACACTCTGGATAGTCACAGACTTACATGGGGGAAGGAGGTGACGTTTTGATTGTGGGTGTGAGTTTGGGGTTTTGTCTCATGTTCTGAGAATAGGTAGGAAAGGTGGTTTGTTTGGTTTAGAGTGGACTGTTTCTAGAAAGTCCTTTGACAAGGCGACTGTGTCTGTGTCTGTGTATCTCACTGTGTCCTTGGTTGTACATATTAGAAAGCAGAATAGATCAATGGTTGTATCCTGTCTAGTAGAAAGCTTCCCAGAATTCATCCTGCCCATTTTAGGAAAGGACTGTTGGTTGCTTTTCGATGGGCAACACCTACTATCTTCCTAAGTTCCTGTTTTCTTCCTGAATTCTGGCCACTCTCCAGAATAGGCTCATGTTTTTTTGTCCAAGATATGTACCACATCCAAGCTCTGTGACATGGCCATGTACTGGATAGCTGAAGGGAATTGCAAGCATCTCACAAAACTCAGATATCATTGTGACTAGTAAAGTCTCAGTGGAGAAACCCTGCATTGGGATTTGCTGACTTATTGTTCTGTTACCCTGAAGTCAGGAAGGTCTTTGCCTTAGGCCACCCCTTTGTGAATTTTGAAGAAAAATGTTTTCAAATGGAAGTGAATGGGCATCACCTGTGGCTCTTTGCTTAACTGCTTTGGAAAAGTATGTGTCTGAATCAGCCTTGTGCCTCTGTGTGAGGCTGTGGCTTAGATTATCAGCTCCTGATGGATCTAAAGAAAGATGCAATGTGTGCATCCAAAACCAAAATGTCAAAAAGAACAGTCATTGTGGATGAAGTCTCTCGCCTTCCTCTGTAAGTTTCCTGACTTCCACCAAGTGAGAATAGGGATCATTTGGGTCAAATAAGTTCTTTCAAGCGCTGCAAAGTTGCTTTGGTTTCCTAATTACTCCAAATCACATAAGGAATCTAAACCTGACAGTCAGTAGGCCTCAAATTGGAGAAGCAGAGCAGTATTAAAGGAAGAACTATGTGATCAATCCTAGTTCACAGGAAGGGTGTTCAGGCCACCCTGAGGTTAGGCAAATGAGGGGCAAGGGAGCTTATTTTGGACACTCTCTTGGGCTGCGCCATTCATGAAAACCTCTAGCCAAAGGGTATAATGAGTGTATATATGTAAGAAGTTGAGTGCCATGTGAGAGTGATTTGGTTTTAATTGTGGTCATTTGTGTGGCAGTTGGAAGAGATGACTGGGTCCACCTGGTTTTGAACACTGGTGTGATTCTCCTCAGAGACTGAGTTCTGAAACTGACCTCAGAGAAGTAATTGCTTTGGAAAGAGATGTGTCTTAATCAGGCTCTTGGCCCTGTGTGAGGCTGTGGCTTAGATTATCAGCAACAGACGGATCAAAAAAATGATCCCATGTGTGCATCCAAAACCAATATAGCCAAAAGAGCAGTCATTGTGAATGAAGTCTCTCACCTTCCACTGTAAGGTTCTGAAAGAATAAAAGAAATTGAAATCGAAATGTAATGAACCAGGTTTTGTAAAGTTTCCAAGCTGCACTCAGAACCTGAAATTCCTGTGGCAGTTAAGACAATTCCTGGAACTGCCCATTAGATGTGTGTTGAAATCTTCCCTGACCACCTAGTTACTTAACAACCCCTTCCCAGAAGCCGTGCATCTCACCACGTATACATCTCAGGGCTTCAACCAATCAGTTTAAATGTATACCCTTTCTGAGGGCTGACCAATCACCCCCTGCCCCAACTTTTCCCGCCAATGAATGTGCTAATCATGTTTTAGAGTTGTTATTTCATTTTCCCATGGTACATGATGATTTCCTAAAGGAGGCTATGATGTATGTAAAGTCCCTGAGCTCTCTAAAGAATGTATATAAACTCTGCTCAAGTTGTTCTCGGGGCTCTTTGTTCTTTGCTCCTCTGAAGGGAGCTCTGAGGCATAGCATTCTGGACCCCCAATAAACCCTTTGCTGATGCATGAGAAATCCTCTTTGTTGTCTTTTCCTTTGATGTTCGCAGCACCTTTTCATCTGGAGGCCCCAGGTGAGATATCCGGGAGCGGTGAATGGAAGACCTCAAGGGAGTCCTCTCGGGGTAAGTAAGGTGCCTCTTTCTGGTTTCGGGTTTCAGGCTAGGGCGTGGCAAAGTGGCTGTTGGTGAAGAGCATTAGCTCTCTCCCATGGTGTGACAGACGTGTCACAGAGCCAAGATCACGTCCCTGAGGGACACTCCGGAGGACTAGGGAATTCAAGGAATAGTAGTTTCCTCAACTTGGTTATGTTTTGCTTCAGGATTTGATTTGCCAGCCCATCAGGTTTTGCCGGTAACTCAGTTTTGGTCATTGTTCTGAACTCATGTTGAGTTTACTGTCTGTTTTTATTGTCTAACCCATCAATATTTTCCAGTTACTCAGTTCAAATCTTTGTCTTGGACTCATGTTAAACGTTTACTGTTTGTCTTTGTGTTGTGTTTGTGTCTTCAATGTCCCTGTTTGAGTAACTCCCATTATGGGACAAAGCACTTCCTCTTCTCTGTCTCTGACCCTTGATCATTGGACTGATGTCCGCTCAAGGGCCCAGAATCTTTCTTTTTCAGTAAAACACCGTACCTGGCAGACTCTCTGTGCTTCAGAATGGCCCATCCTCGAATTCAGATGGCCCCAGAAGAATCCTTCCACTTTCCTCTAATCCGAAAATTCAGAGATATTGTCATTCAGCCGGGGCCACGTGGCCACCCAGATCAACAGCCATATACTCCTTCCCCCACATTCCTATCATTCAAACTTTCCGCTCCTCTCCCTCTTCCTTCCATTCTCCCTGAGTCACAAGACTGGACACTCCACCCCCTCCTTATTGTCTACTCTCCCTCCCCAACCCCCAACACAGTTCCTGATGATCCTCCCACCGCTGACTCAGCCTCTCCACTGCTAGAGGCAATTGGGCCAGACCCAAGCCCTCCAGGGGACTTTCCCACAGCAGCAGCAACCCCTCCTCCCCTGGAGGAAGATGGGCAACCTAAAAGAACCCACCGGCGATGGATAATAGAAAACTCAGAAGCCCCTGTGATGCTCTCTCTCCATCCCTATGGGCCCATGAACCGACCCAACTGGGACCCCAACACCTTTGAAGGTAGGAAGCATCTGTCCACTTATCGCCGGGCTCTAATAGCGGGTCTCAGAGTGGCCGCCAGAGAGCCGACCAATTTAGCCAAGGTAAGAGAGATTATCCAAGGGCCTAATGAGTCTCCCTCTATGTTTCTGGAGAGAATTATGGAAGCATATAGAAAATATACTCCTTTTGATCCTCAGGCAGATGACCAAAAGGCATTTGTTACAATGGCCTTTATTGAGCAGGCTGCCCAAGATATTAAGAGAAAGTTACAATGTCTAGATGGGTTACAAAATACGACCTTAAGAGATTTAGACAGAGAAGCTGAGAAAGTATATTATAAGATATATATTATAAGTATATATTATAAGTATATAAGTATATTATAAGAGAGAAACTGAGGAGGACACGGAACAGAGGAGAGAGAAAGAAAGGGAACAAAAAAAGGATGAAAGGAGCAAAAGGCAGACAAAAGCATTGGCTAAGATTTTCTTCACAGCAGCAAATACGCCAGAAATTAAAAAGCAGGGAGTCAGAAAGGGATACTTGGGCCCACGCCAAAGGCTGTCCCTGGCCTCAGATCATTGTGCCTACTGTATAGAAAAAGGACACTGAGTCAAAGAGTGCCCCAAAAAGAAGAAGCCACGGCAGCCCGCCATGCTGACTCTAGAAGAGGACTAGGAATGTCAGGACTAGGATCCCCTCCCCGAGCTCAGGGTAACATTTGAAGTGGAGGGGACTCCAGTGAACTTTGAAGTGGATACAGGAGCAGTATACTCAGCCTTTAAGGCTTCACTGGGCCCCATATCAAATAAATGGTCCCTAGTTCAAGGGGCTAATGGCACTACTTATCGGGCTTGGACAACTAAGAGTATTATGGAAGTAGGAAAATGAAAAGTCCACCACTCTTTCCTAGTAATCCAAGAATGCCCAGCCCCATTGATGCACAGGGATCTGTTCACCAAACTCGGGGCTAGAGTAACCTTTAACCCTGATGGTCCCCAAGTGGATGTTCTAAAACCTTCAGTAAAAACTCCCATAGTCACAGAATTGACTATGTCCGTAGAAGATGAACATCAACACTTCGTGCCCCCTAGGACTGATCAAAGAGGCAAACTACAACAGAAATGGATAAAAGATTATCCTAATGCCTGGGCAGAAACTGCTGGGTTAGGTCTAGCCATAAAACAACCTCCAATAGTAGTAGAATTAAAAGCCTCTGCCTCTCCAATCAGTGTTAAACAATATCCTCTAAGCAAAGAAGCTAAGGATGGGATAAGTCACCATATTCAGAAATAATTGGCCCTTGGGGTCCTAAGGCCCTGTCAATCAGCCTGGAATACCCCCCTGCTACCAGTAAGAAAGCCAGTAACTAGGGACTACAGTCCTGTTCAAGACCTAAGAGAGATCAACAACAGAGTGCAGGACATTCACCCCACAGTACCCAATCCATATAATTTGCTTAGCACTCTGAATCTGGACCGGGAATGCTACACTGTGCTGGACTTAAAAGATGCTTATTTCTGCTTGCCCCTACATAAGGACAGTCAGTTGCTGTTTGCTTTCGAGTGGATAGACCCAGAAACTGGAACATCTGGCCAAGTAACCTGGACTAGACTCCCACAGGGGTTCAAACCCCCCCCCCCACTCTCTTTGATGAAGCCCTCCACAGGGACATAAACGACTTCAGAACTGCACACCCCGAAGTCACACTACTCCAATATGTGGATGATCTGCTACTGGCAGCGGACACCAAGGAAAACTATGAGTCTGGGACCCAAGCACTATTATCCGAGCTTGCTCGGCTTGGATATAGGGCTTCTGCCAAAAGGCCCAAATTTGTCAGCAAGAAGTAATCTTCCTGGGTTATTCTCTTAGGGGTGGCAAATGATGGCTAACTGAGAACAGAAAACAAACCATTGTGCAGATACCACCCCCATCTAATAAGAGACAACTCAGAGAGTTTCTTGGGACTGCTGGCTTTTGCAGGTGATGGATTCCTGGGTTCGCCTCTCTGGCTGCCCCTTTATACCCGCTGATAAAGTGGAATGCCCAATTCCAATGGACCCCTGAGCACCAACAAGCTTTTGATAATGTCAAAAAAAGGTGCTGCTATCTGCTCCGGCCTTAGCACTCCCAGATATAGATAAACCCTTCACTCTCTACATCGAGAAAAAGAAAGGAATAGCATGGGGAGTGTTCACTTAGACTTTGGGACTTTGGAAAAGGCCGGTAGCATTCTTATCAAAAAAACTGGACCCAGTGGCTACTGGGTGGCCCCGTTGCTTAAGAGCTATAGCAGCGGCAGCGCTTCTAATAAAAGATGCTCATTAATGAACGTTGGGACAGAAGCTATCCATTATAGCCCCCCATGCCCTGGAGAGCATCATCTGTCAACCTCCAGATAGGTGGCTATCAAACTCCAGAATAAACTACTACCAGAGCCTCTGGATTACCAAAGACAGAATAACTCTTGGACCTTCTGCTCCACTCAACCTAGCTGCCAGAAGAATCATCAGGACCTGTCGCTCATGAGTGTCAACACATACTGGCAGAGGAAACCAGTATAGGACGAGACTTGAAGGATCCAGCCACTGCCTCACCCTGAAGTCGTATGGTTTACGAAAGAGAGCAGCTTCCTCCAAGATGGTATGTGGTGGGCTGGAGCAGCAGTAGTTAGCAAAACTAATGTCATCTGATCCTCTGGTCTCCCAGAAGAGACATCAGTCCAAATGGCAGAACTGATTGCCCTTACGAAAGCATTGGAACTAGCAACAGGCAAAAGGGCCACCATATACACTGATAGCCACTATGCATTTGGCAATGCTAATGTGCACAGGGCTATTTACCAGCAAAGGGGGCTATTAACCTCCACTGGGAAAAAAATAAAGAACAAAGTTGAGATTCTCCACCTTCTCTCAGCAGTGAAGGGCACTAAGGAACTAGCTATAGTGCACTGTCCAGGGCACCAGAAGGGAAACGACCTCGTTGCAGTTAAAAACAGAAGGGCAGATGAGGAAGCTTAATTGGCAGCCCTAAACGGAGTGACTCTGTTAAATTTTTCCACACCAGGGGGATCAACATTCAGGAGACTTGGCCACACTGGAACATTCAGGCAACTTATCATCTGAGGAGACAGATGCAGAACTCTGGGACCCTACAGAGCCAAGTTTACAATTTCAAAAAGCCTACCTTTATGTCAAAGATGTACACTAGCTCACCCACTTAAGCTCAAAGAAGTTATAGGCACACTTAAAGGACCGAAGAAAGGATTTTTTATTGACTGACTTACAGAGGAAAGAAATAGCTTAGAAGGTGACTAGAGCTTGTCAAGTCTGCCAATTAGTTAATGCTTACCCATCCAAGCTTCCTGCAGGGAAGCGCTTACGAGGAACCAGACCAGGACAATTTTGGGAAGTGGACTTTTCCTGAAATTAAGCCAGGAAGGTATGGACTTAAATATCCCCTAGTCTTTGTAGATACTCTTTCAGGATTGGTTGAAGACCTCCCAATGAAGAAAGAAACGGCTCAGACGGTGCTCAAAAAGATTGTAGAAGACATTTTTCCAAGGTTTGGCCTGCCTAAGGTAATAGGGTCCAATAATGGACCGGCATTTGTTGCCCAGGTAAGTCAGGGATTCACCAGGACCCTGAAGATTAATTGGAAGTTACATTGTGCTTATAGATGCCAGAGCTCAGGACAGGTAGAAAAAATGATTAGAACCATCAAAGAGAATTTAAAGAAATTAAGCTTGGAGACCTGCATAAAAAAATTGGACTATGCTCCTACCTTAAGCACTGTTTCGTGCAAAAAGTACACCCTCTGCCTCTTTGTGTAAACTCACCACTTATGAAATTCTCTATGGTGCCCCTCCTTTAGTAAGGGACCTAACCCCAACTCTGAGACTTAATGATTCCTTTCACACCCCCTTGCTTGACAGACTTAAAGCCCTTGAACAAACACAGCACCCAGCGATACCTGTGGAAACAGTTGGCCAGTGCTTATCAGCCTGGAGACGAGGGAACCCCACATCGATATCAAGTGGGAGTCTTCGTCTACGTGAGACAGCATCAGGTATCATCCCTGGAACGCCGCTGGAAAGGACAATACCAGGTGCTGCTTATAACACTTACAGTGGTGAAAGTGGATGGAATCACTTCCTGGATCCATGCCACCCATCTCAAGCCTGCGCCCTGTCCAGCCTCCGGCTGGAAACTGGAACAGACTGGTAACCCTCTCAAGTTGCGTGTCCGTCGTGTGGGTAAGGCTATGGATTCTTCCCCTGACCACCAGCAGTCCTAATCACCATCAGCCTGTTCAGCAACAATGGCAGCTATAAATCCTACTGGGCAAGTAGTGTGGTCTATTTCACATACAGCCCTCTTATGTACTTGGTGGCCATCTCTCTACCTGGACATTTGTCAGCTTGCCATAGGCCTCTCTGACTGGGATCTCCCTGACATAGAGGACTTCACACAGATCCCACTCAAACCCAAACCAGGGCAACATAGACCACCTTACCCCATGAATTATGGATATCATCTTCCCCAGCTCAGGTGTAAACTAGCCAGTCTTGATTTTTATGTGTGCCCAGCTGTTTTCTGAAGTCGCAAACAGGCCCAAACCTGTGGAGGACCCAGTGACTTTTATTTAAGATCTTGGGGTTGTGAACAAACGGGAGCTACATGGTTGAACCCAAACTCCGCAGACAGTATCATTCAGGTAGGAAAAAATGACACCTGGATTGATCCCTAGAAATGTGCCGCGAGCCAAGTTGTGTCAAAAACTCGCTGTGGAAAGAATAGTCTATGTTACCCCCTCAATATAACTTTCACTTCCAAAGGAAGGGGCTACCTCAGAACAACATGGTCTATGGGAAATACATGGGAAATGCGATTCTATATTTATGGCCCTCGTTATGACTTTGGTCACTGGTTCACCATCCTGCTTAAAAAGGAAGAAAATCCCACAGCAATAGGGCCCAATCCCCTCAAGCCAGGAATTAAGCCTCCAAAACCTCCCATGCCTAGATCTACCAGAACCCCTCAACCATCTCATACTTCCCAGTTTCCATCTTTGCCTACTTCCCCAGTCCAGAGTACAGCTGACTCCTGCCCCTGGGAACTAATTAAAGGAACCTTAATTGTACTGAACTCCACACAGTCAGAACTCCTTGCATTTCAACCCATGTATTTGACAGCTTTGTAAATTATTGTGTAATGGTGCAGATACTCCCCAGGGTGGTTTATTATGATGCAGAATCATTTTAAGGTCTACTAGGGGGACAAACAACCTGATTTAGCTGGCATCCATTGTCCCTTACTATAGCCATCCTATTGAGGATAGGAGCTGCTGCAGGAGTGGGTACAGGAACAGCTGCTATGATCCATGGGTCACAACAAATGGCCTGATTAGAAACAGCAATAGATCAAGACTGGAAGACATTAGAGACCTCCATCACAGTGCTGTAGGAATCCTTAAACTCTCTCTCTGAAGTTGTTTTACAGGACAGGCGAGGATTAGACCTCCTCTTCATGAGGGAGTGGGGCCTCTGTACTGCACTGAGAGAAGAATGTTGTTTTTATGCTTACCATACTGGAGTTGTAAAAGAATCCATGAGTAAATTGAGAAAATGCCTTGAAGAGCACCAGAGAGAAAGGGAGATTCAACAAGGGTGGTTTGAGTCATGGTTTACCCAGTCCCCCTGGTTAACTACACTCCTATCAGGCTTAGCTTGACCCCTGATCATCCTTATGGTGTTGCTAACTTTGGGACCTTGTTTGCTTAACCGCATAGTTTCCTTTCTCCAGGCTCAAATTGGGCAGAAAAAACTCATGGTAATCAGACAGAAATACGCTCCACTGGCAGAAATAGAGTGTGAGACCCCGCAATAATTATGATTCATTACTTTTAAGATTAAATGTAGTAAGAAAAAGGAGTGGGAAATGAAAGAATAAAAGAAATTAAAATTGAAACATAAAGAACCAGGTTTTGTAAAGTTTCCAAGCTGCACTCAGAACCTGAAATTTCTGTGGCAGTTAAGACAATTCCCGGAACTGCCAATTAGATGTGTGTTGAAATCTTCCCTGACCACCTAGTTGCTAAACAACCCCTTCCCAGAAACCGTGCAGCTCATGACGTATACATCGCAGGGCTTCAACCAATCAGTTTAAACGTATACCCCTTCTCAGGGCTAACCAATCACGCCCTGTCCGACCTCTTCCTGCCAATGAATGTGCTAATCATGTTTTTGGGTTGTTATTTGATTTTCCCGTGGTATGTTGATTTGCTAAAGGAGGCTATGATGTATGCAAAGTCCCTGCCCTCTCTAAAGAATGTAAATAAACTCTGCTCAAGTTGTTTTGGGGGCTCTTTGTTCTTTGCTCCTCTGAAGTTAGCTCTGAGCCGCAGCATGCTGGACGCCCAATAAACCTTTTGCTGTGGCATGAGACAGTCTCTTGGTGGTCTTTTCCTCCGACTTTTGACCGACCTTTTTACCTATGAAGGACCTGAGAGAGCAAAAGTCAAATCCATGTCAACTTCCATGTCAAACATCCTGGTCAGAATGAAGGAATGTGTCTGAATCAGCCTCTCTCTTCTTAATGTAGATTAAATGGACCAAACCAGGCCTGTGTACAGAGCTGTTCCCGGATGCCTATGGTTGATATACCATTCTAACTTCTGAAAGTGTCACAGGAAGTAGGGGCAGCCTCCATCTCATGGGACCTTTGGAAGCAACTGTTAGAACAAAGTGGTTTTCCATCACAGTGACCTCATTCAGTTCCTGAAGGAAGTGACCTACCACACTTCCTTGGTGATGGAACTTTCTGAACTTGGGATCCAGGAAGCCATGCACCCAGAGCAAGTCTTAGTTTCAGTCCCAGTGGTCTCAATTGTTTGAATTTACCAAAGACAGAGTCAGTGTTTCTTGGTACCTACTTATGTGATGATGGCCAAATTTCAGGAGAGCTCTGAAGAGTGGCTTTTTCTGAGAAAGCAGGTAGTGGCTCAACCATGGCTCCTGACAACTTCTAAAAGTTTGCAAAGAAGACCAGATCTGAGATTGGACAGGCCATTTCGTGGGAACATATTATGGCTCACCAGTCAGAGGACACTCAGGATAGTCACAGCCATACTTGGGGGAAGGAGGTGCCGTTGTGGGTGTCGGTGTGAGTTTGTGGTTTTGTCTCATGTTCTGAGAATAGGTAGGAATGGCGGTTTGTAGGTTTGGACTGGAAAGTTTCTAGAAAGTCGTTTGACAACACGAGTGTTTCTATGTCTGTGTATCCCACTGTATCCGTGGTTGTAGACATTTGAAATGCGAATGCATCAATGGTTGTGTCCTGTCTAGTATAAAGCTTCCCAGCATTCTTCCCACCCAATTTAAAAATGGAGTGCGGCTTGCCTAATGGATGGTGAACAGCTACTATCTTCCTAAGTTACTCTTTTCTTCCTGAATACTGGCCACTCTCCAGAGTATCCTCATGGTTTTGTTTCCAAGATATGTACCACGTCCAAGCTCTGTTACATGACCATGTACTGGATAGCTGAAGGGAATGCGAGCATCTCAGAAAACTCAGATATCAGTGTGACCAGTAATGTCTCAGTGGAGAAACCCTGCTTTGGGCCATTTTCTTACTTATGATTCTATTACCCTTTATGTCAGGAAGGTCTTTGCCTTAGGCCACCCTTTTGTGAAGCCTGAAGAAAACAGTTTTCAAAGGGAAATGAATGGGCATCACCTGTGGCTCTTTGCTTAATTGCTTTTGAAAAGGATGTGTCTGAAACAGCCACTTGGCCCGGTGGGGTGGCAGTGGCTTAGATTCTCAGCACCTGATGGATCTAAAGAAAGTTTCCAAGTGTGCATCCAAAACCAAAATGGCCAAAAGAGCAGTCATTGTGGATGAAGTCTCTCACTTTCCTCTGTAAGCTTCCTGAGCTAAATCAAGTGAGAATAGGGATCATTTGGGTCAAATCATTTCTTCAAATCCCTGCAGAGCCTAGCCGATAGGGGCTTGGGTTTTCTATGATACCAATTCACATAAAGAATCTATACCAGACAGTCATTAGGCCTCAAATTGGAGAAGCAGATCAGATATAGGGCAGGCCTATTTGATCACTCTTGGTTCACAGCAAGGGTGTCCAGGCCACCCTGACTTTAGGCAAATGAGGGGCAAGGGTGCTTATTTTGAACAGTGTATTGGGCTGTGCCCTTCCTGGAAACCTCCAGCCAGAGTTAATGATGAGTGTCTATGTGGAAGAAGATGAGGAGCATGTGGGAGTGTTTTAGTTTTAATTGTGGTCATTTGTGTGGTGGTTGTAAGAGATGCCTGGGTCCACCTGGGCTTGAACTCTGGTGTGATTCCTCTTAGAGAATGCGTTATGGAACTGACTTCAGAGAAGTATCGCCATGAATTGTGTTGGGATTTTAGGAGGCCACACATGAGAGTCGCCCTTGGACACCGAGATCTAAGCCCAGAGTGGCTTTCCACAGAGCACTGGGAATCTCAGCCAGGATATCACATGATTTTTTTTCTGAAAGACTTGGAAGCCATAGTTGAGAGTCAAAACACACATGGACCTTACATTGTAGACCTCAATGGGGCTGGCTTCATGTGACCTTTTGGCCAGTCTTTGGGAACCCTTGCCTGTGAGAGTTCTCTAGATTATTCATTGAAATGTGCTTCCTCTAAATTTAATGGTTCCTTAATGAATTGAAACCCACAGTTTCTCCAACTTCGTCTTTGAAAATGGCTAGATAAATACCATGAAATTTTTGAACTTCCCATGGCCACCTGCCACTGGAGAACCTTTGGATGTACAGTTGCTGATCCTGAGTGTACCAGACAGTGCCTTGATTGACTGGGTTTTATGAAAATGGTGTAGAACAGAGATGCCAGTATGTTGGGGCCTGCTGAGTAGTGGGCCAAAAGCTGTTGTGTGCAGCTGTGTGATAAAACATCTGTGGTCGGGACATGTGATTCTGCCATTGACTTCCAAATGACTTGTGGCTGACATGTTACAGACAGGAATCACTTATATGTCTGAAACCTCTCCATAAAAGGCATTTTGTTATATGGAGACGTTTCAGGGCAATGTTCAGAATCAGGTTGCTATGGTCAAAGGGTCAAGCTATGTGGGATAGAAGCCTGGTTGGTGCATTCTCCTGCAGACCCTGACCCACCACACGTGACAGGACTCCCTACATCACTGTGTACCAGTTGAAGTCATTGTATTTCATGAGGCAAATACCAAACTCCCAGTGCAGTAGAAAGAAACACCATGAAAAGTGGAGGATGACCAAATGGCTTCACAGTCCACATGCGGAGACACTTAGCTTTCAGTGGCCACAGTTTACCTACAGAGAGAAGTCAGCACTGCTTCCTCATGTTCTTTGGAAAAATTGAAACAATATCCTCCAGGTCTCATAGATGTAGACCCAGCTTTGATGGTCTCATTTGAATGGAAGCTAAAGCTTCTGACAACAACATATATGTCGAGTGCCCATCGTCAAAGGCAGTTTCTCAAGAAGTCTTTAGTCCGGCAGAGCTCCAGGTTTGTGTAGTGTTTACCTTTTAGACCAGGTTGCAAGAAAAGACCACTGACTCCAATTAAAATCAGATTAAAGCAAGCTTATTATTTCCACCACCCTGGCTGCCTCTCCCTCCCAAAACGTTGGGAACAGGAGAGCAGCCCAGCTTTATAGCCCAGAAAGTTACACAAAAGTGGGGTTAAAAATAACAGAATTCTGACAAGCATCACACTAATGGTATTTTACATTTTTGTTTGCTGGCCCCAACATCAGAATTTATGAGGACCATTAGAGCCTCAGAGAGTGTCATCTGGCCAAGGAAGGCCAATATTTATGAGGTGTCAACAAAGTTTCAGAGAGGGCTGTTATCTGGTCAGAGAGCCAGGCATGGGTGAGTTCAAGGCACGGGCAGGCTTTCCAAGCAGGTTCAGATCTTGCTGCAATTTATAGTTAAGCCAAAATTATCTTTTCACGGCTTTGTGGCAAGATGGCTCCCAATTTTAATAAAAGATCAGGTTGGGTCAATCATTCCCCCCTTTTCTAATGTGTTTTTTTCATATATTTGATTGGGTAGGAAGAGCACTGTGGGAATTTTAATCCCTCAGGTAATAGTCTCCCGATTTTTTGAACTCACCCAAAAACAGGTCTCCCTGATTTTACCTGACTTAATTAATTACTTATATTGATATTCTATTTATTTTTGTCTCCATTGTTGTAAGAAGAGAGGCGTCACTCATTTAGACTTCTTCTGATCTGAGAGAGGGTGACGTGAGGGGGCACCGCCTGAGGGACATTAGTCGCCTTTTAGAAGTCAGTTAGGTTTGAAGTCTGGATGGGGAAGAACAGGTAGTAAAGTCATCTGGGAATGGGTTCTTCTATGAGAGAAACAAAAAGACATGAGTACTTAATAAATGTTGCAGCAGCTGGAACATGTCACTGTATAGAAGTTCCCTCACCAGTCTTTAATATCCCCAGTTATCACGACTGTCAACTTAATATTTAACTTTTAGTGTTACATTTGTCCCTCCCCATAAGATTCAGTTTAATAATTTAATGTCATCTGATCTTGCAAAATATTTTTACTAGTATGACCTCTGTGTCTAATAGAGAAACCTTTAATTCTCTTACTCATTGCTGGATAATCATACTAACAAATACCAAGCCTATGTGTTTAGGTTAAGAATATCTGTAGGCCTTCAACTAAAAACTTCTGCCACTGGCAGATAATCTTGATAGCCTCTTTTTATAGTTATCAGGCATTCCTGTCTGAGAATCTTTCTTTGTAGCCTCCAGTCTTACTTATTTTGGGAGGCTAACATAAAGTGTATACCTTAAAATATTATTATTACTATTATTATATAAAATGCCCAGAAATGGCTGTAATTTGTTTTTAACTGTCTTTTCTAAGTGTTTAAGATGAAGCAGTCAAACTGACTTTTGTTTCTATCTATTCTGAACAGTCAGCTGAGATTTTATGGGAGTCATTCCTGGGGAAACTTGAGAGCAGCTTCTCAGTTCTGCTAGTGCCATTTGCGCTAGGTGGGTCCAGGTCTTGCTTGACCATGTGGCTTCCCTCGGAAGCATCAGGGATGTTTCCCTTCTCTGATGACTCTCCTCTTCTTAGCAAATGCACTGATTGGCATTCTGTTCTCCAGTGGTCTCATTAATCTCCCTGATCAGGAGGTTATACGGTTCAGAGTTGCAAAGCTCTTTAGAGAAGTCCGCTGTTCCCTGGATACAGACTGACTCAGAGGGCAAGAGCCAAATATTGGTTTTCTTGTCCCTTTTCATATAACTTTAATTTTAAATCCTAATCTTAAACATCCATCAAATAAATTTTAACAGACTTATATAAAGAATACTGGGCTTTAATGTCTATAATTTAAAATTATTTATCTTTTTATTATTTGGGATCTGTATTATTCTGTCTGTCTTGTAGGTGATGGCTAATTATCTTAAATTAACCAATGTTGTGTTCTTAAAGCAACACTGCTGTAAAACATTAACAGGGAATCTTTATATCACCCATAAGGAAATTACAAAATAAAATTAACAACAGTAAACAAACTTAGTTCGTGTAATAGCTACCCTAAAATTTTTGGCTGAGTTATACATTATATCCTCTGTTTGAGATGCTAGTAATGTTGACAGGAAAAAAAAAAACTTTTGAAAATAACTTTAAATGAAATAACATCTGACCTACTGCTTTCGCAGTCATTCTCACATAATAAGATGGGACACAGAGCCTTATCTCAGGTAAGGCAGGGCTCTTTATTAATCTTAAGTGTTTTAATTCTAAAGCTAATCTTTGTTTTTTAAATATCATTTTACAAAGTTTACATAAATTATATGAGGTCACATGAACATTAGCTAACACCGTATGATATAGCTTTTAAAACATGAATTAAAAAAAGGCTGAAAGTTTTTAACCTTTACATAGATTAGGCTCTCATTAACTTAAAATACATTTAAATTGTTCCCCAATATAAAAAGTAACATAAAAGTTTACATATCTTATTGACAACAGGTAAATAAATCATATATATATATATATATTACCATACAACTTCAGAACACCACCTTGATATAATGCTCTTTTAAAGTTTCTACCTTACAGACTTGTATACCTGGAAGATATGAGCACATTAATAGCATCGCAATTTCATTGATGTTTCTACATTAACCAAGTTTAGCTTTTAAAGAAATGGCAGTACAGTGCTCTAAAATAACAGTTCTTATTTAATCAGTTGTTTAATTTTTATGGTTGCTTGCTCTAGAAAAATAAAACTTTATAACCACAATGTTATGGGTAAACTTATGTTTTGAGAAATTTTTGTCTCTTTAACACATGACTGATTTTTACAATCTTATACAAACTTTAGGACAAACTTATACAGACCTTAGTAAATCAATCAGATATCTAACAAAAGTACTCATGAATGAGTAATCCCATATCAAATTTACTTTACTTATTTATCAAAATATTAGACAAATGTATTGAACAGTGTACCATTTTTTGTTGAAGAAAAAGTTCAAGAACCAAGGCATATTAGACCTTTTTCTGTGAGCAATATTTTAAGAAATATAAATTAGTATTGGGGGTACAAAGTGGTGTACCCTGTGTCTATGAATATAGAGATAATGCATGAATAGAAAATACTGTAAATAAATAATATAACTGGTTCCACTTTAAATAATGGATTGAATTGTTATCTGAAAATATATAAGAAATCATATATTGACATACAATCAATAATTCCAACCAGTTATATATCTAATTGTCATCTTAGGGTTATTGTTTATCATGAAGTGTGTGTGAGTTTTGCTTAAAAAGTGATTATGGAAGTCGAAAATAATGTGTTTGGAAAGAAGTCTCATGAAATTACCAGTCAAGAAATATGGAGGAATCCATGTGTTCTGAAGCAGGAAGTGATTGAAAGTGAAACAAATGCCTATAAATTTGCTAAATTGTCGATGAAATATATATCCTGTGATGTGCATAAACTGAGGAAATAGTATGTACCAGTGTTGAATAAAAATGAACGTCAAAGTACACATCATGTACCATTGGAATCTACTTGCATTGATGTTAAACTGGGTCAGTTACTGTAAAAATATTAGGATTCGCGTGCATCACTCACCGAAGTTAGTTTTCTTTTTTTTTTAATTTTTATTTATGCTTGTTCAAAACATTACATAGTTCTTGATACATCATATTTGTCACTTTGATTCAAGTGGGTTATAAACTCCCATTTTTACTCCGTATACAGATTGCAGAATCACATCAGTTACACATGCATTGATTCACATATTGCCATACTAGTGTCTGTTGTATTCTGCTGCCTTACCTATCCTCTACTATCCCCCCTCCCCTCCCCTCTCCTCCCCTATTCTCTCTCTACCCCCTCTACAGTAATAAATTTCTCCCCCTTGTATTATTTTTCCCTTTCTTCTTGTATGTAATTTTGTATAACCCTGAGGGTCTCCTTCCATTTCCATGCAATATCCCTTCTCTCTCCCTTTCCCTCCCACCTCTCATCCCTGTTTTAATGTTAATCTTCTTCTCATCCTCTTCATACCTATTCTGTTCTTAGTTAATCTCCTTATATCAAAGAAGACATTTGGCATTTGTTTTGAAGGGATTGGGTAGCTTCACTTAGCATAATCTGCTCTAGTGCCATCCATTTCCCTGCAAATTCTATGATTTTGTCATTTTTTAATGCAGAGTAATACTACATTCTGTATAAATGCCACATTTTTTAATCCATTCATCTATTGAAGGGCATATAGGTTGGTTCCACAGTCTTGCTATTGTGAATTGTGCTGCTATGTACATCGATGTAGCAGTGTCCCTGCAGCATGCTCTTTTTAGGTCTTTAGGGAATTGACCGAGAAGGGGAATAGCTGGGTCAAATGGTGGTTTCATTCCCAGCTTTCCAAGAAATCTCCATACTGCTTTCCAAATTGGATGCACCAATTTGCAGTCTCACCAGCAATGTACAAGTGTACCTGTTTCCCCACATTCTCACCAACACTTGTTGTTTGACTTCATAATGGCTGCCAATCTTACTGGAGTGAGATGGTATCTTAGGGTGGTTTTGATTCACCTTTCTCTGACTACTGGAGATGGTGAGCATTTTTTCATGTACTTGTTGATTATATGTCCTCCTCTGAGATGTCTGTTGAGGTCCTCGGCCCATTTGTTGATTGGGTTATTTGTTATCTTATTGTTTAATTTTTTGAGTTCTTTGTATACTCTGGATATTAGGGCTCTATCTGAAGTGTGAGGAGTAAAGATTTGTTCCCAGAATTTAGGCTCCCTATTTACCTCTCTTATTGTTTCTTTTGCTGAGAAAAAACTTTTTGCTTTGAGTAAGTCCCATGTGTTGATTCTAGTTATTAACTCTTGTTATTAACTCTTGTGCTATGGATGTCCTATTGAGGAATTTGAAGCCCGACCCCACAGTATGTAGATCGTAGCCAACTTTTTCTTCTATCAGACGCCATGTCTCTGTTTTGATATCAAGGCCCTTGATCCATTTTGAGTGAACTTTTGTGCATGCAAGAGAAAGGGATTCAGTTTCATTTTGTTACATATGGATTTCCAGTTTTTCCAGCACCATTTGTTGAAGATGCTATCCTTCCTCCATTGCATGCTTTTAGCTCCTTTATCAAATAGAAGATTGTTGTAGCATTGTGGATTAATCTCTGTGTCCTCCATTCTGTACCATTGGTCCACCCGCCTGTTTTGGTACCAGTACCATGCTGTCATTGTTACTATTGCTCTGAAATTTAGTTTGAAATCTGGTATCGCTATACCGCCTGATTCACACATCCTGGTTAGAATTGCTTTTGCTATTCTGGATCTTTTATTATTCCATATGAATTTCATGATTGCTTTCTCTATTTCTACAAGAAATGCCGTTAGGATTTTGATTGGCATTACATTAAACCTATAGAGAACTTTTGGGAATATCACCATTTTGATGATGTTAGTTCTCCCTATCCATGAACAGTGTATATTTTTCCATCTTCTAAGATCTTATTCTACTTCTCTTTTTAGGGTTCTGTAGTTTGCATTGTATAAATCTTTCACCTCTTTTGTTAGGTTGATTCCCAAGGATTTTAGTTTTTTTTTTTGAGGATATTGTGAATGGAGTGGTTTTTTTTTCTCATTTCCGTTTCAGAAGTTTTGTCACTGATATACAGAAATGCCTTTGACTTATGAATGTTGATTTTATATCCTGCCACATTGCTGAAATCATTTCTTACTTCTAGTAATTTTTTTTGTAGACCCTTTTGGGTCTTCTATATATTGAATCATATCAGCTGCAAGTAGTGATACTTTAAGTTATTCTTTTTCTATTTTCATGCCTTTTATTTCTTTCATCTGTCTAATTGCTCTGGCCAGTGTTTCGAGAACTATATTGAATAGAAGTGGTGGTAGAGGACATCTCTGTCTTGTTCCAGATTTTAGAGGGAATGCTTCAATTTTTCTTCATTCAGAATAATGCTAGCCTGAGGCTTAACATAGATAGCTTTTACAATGTCAAGGTAAATTCCTGTTATCTCTAGTTTTTCAAATGTTTTGAACATAACGGGATGCTAAGGGTCTATTCTTCTTATTTATTTTTTGCAGAACCAAGCTTTAGTTTTGTAATTTTTTCAATAGTTTCTTTTGTTTCAATTTTGTTGTTTTCCGCTCTGATTTTAGTTATTTCTTGCCTTCTGCTACATTTGCTGTTGTTTTGCTCTTCCTTTTCTAGGGCTTTGAGATGAAGTGTGAGCTCATTTATTTGTTGTTCTTTCCTATTTTTGAGGAATGACGTCAAGGTGGTGAATTTCCCTCTTAAAACACCTTTCATTGTGTCCCATAGACTCCAATATGTTGTTTCTGTATTTTCATTTATCTTGAAGAATTTTTTGATTTTCTCATTTATGTCTTCTGTAACACATTAATCATTCAGTAACATGTTGTTCATTTCCAATGTGATGTAGGATTTTTCCTTCCTTCTTTTTCATTGGTTTCCAGATTCATTCCATTATAATCCAATAAAATTCATGGTATTAAGTCCACCCTTTATATTTACTGAAGGTTGCTCTATGGCATAATATATGGTCTATTTTTTAGAAGGATCCATGTGCTGCTAAAAAATATTATATCCACTTGATGATGGTTGATACATTCTATATATGTCAGTTAAGTCTAGGTTATTGATTGTGATATTGAGTTCTATAGTTTCTTTATTCAACTTTTATTTGGAGGATCTGTCCAATGGTGAGAGAGGTGTGTTGAAGTCACCCATAATTATTGTGTTGTGGGCTATTTGATTCTTGAACTTGAGGAGAATTTGTTTTATCAACGTCACAGCACCATTTAATGGTGCGTAAATATTGATAATTTTTATGTCTTGTTGGTGAATGGTTCCTTTTAACAGAATATAATTTCCTTCATTATCCCTTTTGATTAAATTAGTCTTGAAGTCGATTTAATTCGATTTGAGGATCGCCACCACTCCTTGCTTATGAGGACCGTGTGCATGGTATATTTTTTCCCAACCTTTCACCTTCAGCCTGTGTATGTCTTTTCCATTCAGATATGTCTCCTGGAGGCAACATATTGTTGGATTTGTTTTTTGAATCCAAGTTACAAGCCTATGTTGCTTTATTGGAGAGTTTAAGCCATTAATGTTTAGTGTTACTATTGATATATGGTTTCTACTGCCAGCCATGTTTGAATATTTATCGCTTTTTTAAATTTACTTTGTTTCTCCATGATTAGCTTTTCCCCCGCCCTCTGTCATTACTGAGGCACTTCCCACTGATGGTTTTGGTTGTTGTTTTTCATTTCTTTCTCGTGTAGTGTTTTGCTCAAGACACTTTGCAATGGTGGTTTTCTGGCTGAAAATTCTTTTAGCTTTTGTTTATCATGAAAGATTTTTATTTCGTTGTCGTACCTGAAGCTGAATTTTGCTGAATACAGAATTCTTGTTTGGCATCCATTGTCTTTCAATGTTTGAAATACGTTGTTCCAGGATCCTCTCACTTTCAGTGTCTGTGATGAAAAATAGTTTGCTAACCTTATTGGTTTACCCCTGAATGTAATCTTCCTCCTTTCTCTTGAAGCTTTTAATGTTTTCTCTTTGTTCTGTATATTGGATAGCTTCATAACAATGTGTCTTGGCGTTGGTCTACTGTGATTTTGTGTGCTCTGTGTCCTGTAAGCATCTTCAATTTGTATATCCATTTCCTTTTTTATTTCTGGAAAATTTTCATTCCCATAGTTTGAATCTCTGTACCTTCCTCTATCCAGATGACTCATAAGTTTGGTTTTTTTATGTTATACCATATCTCTTCGATGTTTTTCTCGTGATTTTTTACCAGCCTTTTTGTGTTGGCTAGACTCTTTTCAAGATGATATATTTTGTCTTCATTATGTGACATTCTGTCTTCTACTTGCTCCACACGGTTAGTGATACTCTCAATTGAGTTTTTAATTTGGTTTATCGTTTCCTTCATTTCTAGAAATATTCTTTGAATATTTATGATCTCTATCTCCTGAAAAAGAAGATTAACTTCTTCTTTTATCTGTTTATGTAATTCATTTTCAATGTGTTCTTTCACTGTATTTATTTGCTCTCTCGTATCCTCTTTAAGGTTCCATTTCATCTGTCTAAGGTATTCCTTGAGTTCTTTATATGACCATTTTTCTGATAATTCTAGGTCCTCCTGAATATTTAGGTTATCCTTCATTGTTTGTACTCCTTTTCTTTCTTGCTTTTTGATGCTGCTCATGTTACTTCTTGTTCTGTTTGAGTGCTGAGTTACTTCTTATTCTTATAAATTTATTTGAAGCTTGGGAGGAAAGATATTAGATGGGATGGGAAGAAGTCACAAAAGAGAATGAGAATAGGCAGGTAGAATTCAAGGATGGGGGAATAAGAAAATTGAAAAGAAATGAAAAGACAAAAGAAAAAAATAGAAAATAAAGAAAGAAATATTTTTTTTAAAAAATAATAATGATAATTAAAAAATGAAAATCGAAATTTAAAATAATATTAATAGTAAAATTAAAAAAATAAAAACATTAAAATAAGTTAAAGAACAACACAAAAAATTTAAATGAAAGAAAAAAATAAAAATAAAATAATAATAATAATAATACATGCAGTCATAGAGTTCAATTAACTTCTCTTCCAGTAGGTGGAGCTGTGCTCACTGGGCCAAGCTTCTCCTCTCAATAGGTGGGAACCAATCACTGTGCAGCAGCTCTTCCTCCCAGACTGGGCGGGTCTCTAATCCTGAGTGCCTAGGACCTTCTCTAGTGTTTCCTCAAGCCAGGCTCCGCTCAACTGTGATGCTCACCACAATACTTGCTACACGTCAGGTCTCTGCTCCTGGTAGCCCTGTTTTCATCAACGCTTGGCACTCTCTCCCTGTTTGCCTCCCTCAGACCCTAAGTTTGTAGAGCTTGGGGCTGGGAACCCCCAGCGAATTTGCTTGCTCTCTGGTATCCATGCCCACATTAGCTGGTGTAAGAGACCTCAGTTGTCAGCACTGGTAGGAGCGGTAGCCAGGAATTCCACGCCACAAGTCCCACAGCACACATGATTCCCTCGGTCTGGCCATCTTTCTCACGGGAGACCTGGGAGGGCCCCTTAAGGGAGAGCTAGGAGGGGCCCTTAATGTTTCCCCGCTGTGTGGAGAGAGATGCATAGGGAATTACACACCTGTCGTACTGGTTTCAATGAAGTTATCTCCTCTGCCCATGACATCAGTTCTCTTCCACGGTGGTATCCCATGCAAATGGTGACCATTCGTTCCTTTTGCCAGGTGACCAATGCAATGGATGGGTCCTGACTGTGTCTCCAAAGCCCCATTTCAATCCAGTGGCCTTTTACCTCTGTAAATTCAGAAGGGCCGACCAGTTTTTTCAGACGGAACGTTAGTTCTGAGTCACAAGAAGCAGGCAAATCTGAGCTTCTATGCAGCCGATCCGGGCTCTGTGTGTTTTCTCAGGGGCCCAGACTGTTTGCACCAGATCCACGTCAGGTCAGCATGGCCTAGTGATTCTGAACAAACAGCATTTAGACAGTTTACGACTCCCTATGCCTGCGCAGCTAATGAGGTCAGATACTTGATTTCTCCATGTCCGCCACCATGTTGAATCTCTTATATTGCTACTTTTTAATGTCTGTGCGTGTGCGTGTGTGTGTGTGTGTGTGTGTGTGTGTGTGTGTGTATATATATATATATATATATATATATATATATATATATATATATATCAATATAAGATTTCTTATATATTTTTAGATATCAATTCAATTCATTATTTAAAGTGGAACCAGTTATATTATTTATTCACAGGATGGTCTATTCATGCATTATCTCTATATTCATAGACACAGGGTACACCTCTGTGTACCCCTAACACTAATGTATATGTCTTCAAAATATTGCTCCCACAAATGGTGGAAGAAATACTCATGTCACCTGATCCACATATATATTTTATCACAGTAAAATTCTGAACAAAAAATGTAAAGGTCACACTTATGATTGTACCGAAGCCTAAAAGAAAAGTGAAAATGTTTAACTAAAAACATCCTTGTGAAGGTTGCCTAATGCTCTCAAATGTCAATCCTATTGGTGACAACATATTTGTTTCTTCCAATGATTATATATTCAAATTAAACCCTGTTGAAAATGTCTAATCCTATAACTCACTTTATACTTTGCCTGATTTCATAATGTCTCTATTGATACCTGCTTTCCTACTTATTTTCCCCAGTTCATCATTGTGACTGACTCTTCATATGTGCTGACATTTTCATTCATTCTCTAACCGAAACCCTATTGCTAAAGAACTTTTGGTCCAAATACTATACTCACTCTTCTTCCTAAACCTACCGACTATCTTCCTAATCCTACCGACTATCCATTTTTAACTGGATGTTCTCTTCTACATTAAATCTACCAAGGTACAAGGTCCTGTGCTTCAAATCATACCTAGATTTCTGTTTCCATACTTATATTTCACCTCTATGTTCTTGTAATTATCGCAAGTTCCCAATACCATTATTCTTCGCACAGAATGATTCCTAACCCAAATTGAACCTGTTATTAACCCTAAACATACACGGTTCCCTCAATCTCATTTTACAGAAGAGCAGCGACAGAGTTGTTCTTAAAATACAGGGAATTAGGGGACCTTCCACCTGCTGAAAACCTCAAAGGTCCATGCAGAAATGATACCTGGAGAAGTTGTAGGGAGGTATGAAAGACCTGAGAGAGCAAAAGTCCTATTCCATGGCAAACAACCTGGTCAGGATAAAGGGATGTGTCTGAATCAGCCTCTCTCTACTTATGTTAGAGAAGATGGACTAAACCAGACCTGTGTGGAGAGCTGTTCCCAGGTGCCTATGGTTGATATACCATTCTAACTTGTGCAAGTGTTCCAGGAAGTAGGAGCAGCCTCCATCTCATGGGACCCTTGGAAGCAAGTGTTAGGACAAACTGGTTGCCAAGGCAGTGACCTCATTCATTCAATTCCAAAGAAAGTGACATACCTCATTTCCGTGGTGATGGAACTCTATGATCTTTGTATCCTAGTGGCCAGGCACCCAGACGCTATCCCATTCCCAGTCACAGTGGTCTCACTTGTTTGGATTTACCAAGGACAGAGTCAGTATTTCTTGGTACCTACTAATGTGAGGATGGCCAAATGCCAGGAGAGCACTGAAGAGGTACCTTTTCTGAGAAAGCCAGTAGTGGCTCACCACTATTTCCTGACAACTTCACAGAGTTAGCCAAGGAAACCAGACCTGAGAGAGGACAGACTATTTCAAAGGAATATAGTATGGCCGAGCAGTTAGAGGACACTCCAGATAGTCACAGATCTACTTGGGGGAAGGAGGTGCCATTGTGGGAGTGGGTGTGGGTTTGTGGTTTTGCCTCATGTTCTAACAAAAGGTAGGAATGGCGGTTTGTTTGGATTGAAATGGACTGTTTCGAGTAAGTCATTTGACAAGGTGAGTGTTTCTATGTTTGTGTATCCGACTATGTCCATTGTTGTAGACATTAGAAAAGAGAATGCATTAATGGATGTGTCCTGTCTAGTATAAATCTTACCTAATTCATCCTGCTCAATTTATGAATGGACTGCACCTTGTCTTATCGATGGGCAACACCTGCTATCATCCTAAGTTCCTGTTTTCTTCCTGAATTCCGGCCAGTCTCCAGAATAGGCTCAGGGATTTGTGTCCAAGATATGTACCACCTCCAAGCTCTGTGACATGGCCATATACTGGATAGCTGAAGAGAATGGAGATCATCTCAGAAAACTCAGATATCAGTGTGACCAGGAAAGTCTCAGTGGAGAAACCCTGCTTTGGGCCTTTTGCTTACCTTATGTTCTGTTGCCCTGAATGTCAGGAAGGTCTTTGCCTCAGGCCACCCCTTTGTGAAGCCTGAAGAAAACAGTTTTAAAATTGAAATGAATAGGCATCACCTGTGGCTCTTTGCTTAATTGCTTTGGAAAGGGATGTGTCTGAATTAGCCTCTTGGCCTTGTATGTGGCTGTGATTTTTATTCTCAGCACATGATGGATCCAAAGAATGATCGCATGTGCGCATCCAAAACCAAAATGGCCAAAAGATCAGTCATTGTGGATGAAGTCTCTCGCCTTCTTCTGTTAGGTTCCTGACATCCATCAAGTGAGAATACTGATCCTTTGGGTCAAATGAGTTCTTGAAATCTCTGCCGAGGTGCTTGGCTTTTCTCATGACTCTATTTCACATAAATATTCCATACTTGAAAGTCAGTAGGCCTCAAATTGGAGAAACAGAGCAGCATGAACGGCAGGCTTATTTGACCACTCCTGGTTTATATTAAGAGTGTCCAGGCCACCCTGACTTTAGGCAAATGAGGGGCAAGTGAGCTTATTTTGGACACTACCAATGGCTGCACCCCTCATGGAAACCTCCAGCCAGAGGTCATGATGAGTGACTATATGGAAGAAGATGAGGGCCATGTGGGAGTGTTTTGGTTTTAATTGTGGTCATTTGTGTGGCGGTTGGAAGAAATGTCTGGGTCCACCTGGGCTTGAACTCTGGTGTGATTCCCCATAGAGACTTAGTTCTGGAACTCACCTCAGAGAAGTATTGCCATGAATTGTTTTGGGATTTTAGGAGGCCACGCATGAGAGTTGCCCTTGGAAACTGAGATCTGGCTTTCCACAGAGCACTGGGAATCTCAGCCAGGATATCACATGATATAATTGTGAAAAACTTGCAGCCATAGTTGAGAGTCAAAACACACATGGACCTCACATTTTACACCTCAATGTGCCTGGCTTCATGTGACCTTTTCCCCACTCTTTGGGAAGCCTTGCCTGTGAGAGTTCTCCAGAGTTTTCATTTAAATTAGCTTCCTCAACATTTAGTGGTTCCTGAATGAATTGAAACCCAGAGTTTCTCCAACTTCATCCTTGAAAAATGGCTTGATAAATACCATGAATTTTTGGAAGTTCCCACAACCAGGTGGCACTGGAGAACATTTGGATGTCCTGTTGCTGATCATGAGTATACCAGACAATGCCTTGATTGACTGGGTTTCATGAAAATGGTGTAGAACAGAGATGCCAGTAAGTTGGAGCCTGCAGAGTAGTGGGCCTAGAGCAGTGGTGGGCAGGTGTGTGATGAAACATCAGTGGTAGGGCCATGAGGATCTACCATTGGATTCCAAATGGCTTGTGACTGACATGGTGCAGCCAGCAGTCCCTTATATGTAAAGACATCTTGTTATATGGTGAGGTTTCAGGTCAATGTTCTGAATCAGGTTGATATGGACGAGGGGGCAATGGGCCAAGCTAGGAGGGATAGAAGCCTGGTTGGTGCATTCTCCTGCAGACCCTGACCCAACACACGTGACAGAACTCCCTCCAGCAATATGTCCCTGTTGAGCTCCTGGTATTTCGTGAAGCAAATACCAAACTCCCAGTGCAGCAGGAAAAACACCACAAAAAGTGTAGGAGGACCAAATGGCTTCGCAGTCAACACAGAGAGACACTTAGTCCTCAGTGGTCACAGTTTACCTACAAAGAGAGGATTCAGCATTGCTGCCTCATCTTCATTGGAAAATAAGAAACCATGTCCTTCAGGTCACATAGATGCAGAACCAGCTTTGATGGTCTCACTACTAAAGAAGCCAAATCTCCTGACAACAACATATATTTCAAGTGCCCAAACTCAGAGGCAGTTTCTCAAAAAGTTTTTAGGCTCTCAGAGCTCCCTGTTTGTGTTGTGTTTACCCTGTACCTTACTTTTGGAAACTCCTCTACCACCTCCATGGTTATGAACTCTTGAGCATTTTCCATTCCAGATATGTATTCACTGATTTTCTAACTCTTCTCCTCTAATTATGTTTTACCTGGGGTGAAGGTAATGTCAAGGCATTTTTCTGGATGAGAGTGAGAGGATATCAGACCTTAACAGATATTTGTGAAGCACATATTTGCTTACACATTGAATTCATTTTCCAATTTTCCTTTTGAAATACTGAATCCCTGACACTAACCCATACCTACTAGAATCAGACAACTCATCCTAATATAATGGAGAAAAATAACCCAAACAGAATAGAAATTCAAGCAGTTCAGAGGAGGCATCTTGTATAGTTGGACTTGCCTTTTGCATTATATAAGGTAGGAGTTATAAATCTAGTCAATTTTTATTTGAAATAGTTCTCCGTGTGTTTTTAAAGATAACAAATGTGTGAAATCCTGTTTCCCTTTCTCTGTAGCCAATTCACACATGTATATTTATATGCACATATAGAATCCTACCAGGAATCCCACGTACATTTTTGTGAGGTTTCTCACTTCGCAGATTCAAATTGTGAGAAGAGATCACTCCTCTTAAACGCTGTTAGAACTGAAGATTCAAACTATATGGGAGCTTCCTAGTAGAACAACATTATACATATACTCATGTTCAGTAAAATAATTATTTTTGCATCTGTGGATGATATATATTTACTGATGAATTTTGATTTTCATATATATTGCTGCTTTTTAATGTCTGTGTGTAGTTTGTGTGTGTGTGTGTGTGTATATATATATATACACACACACACTATTCAGATTTTTCAATATATAAAATATATGTGTCTTATATACACTTTCTAAATTCATTCATGTTCTTGTATATGGATTTATAATCAACTTTTCACAAGATTATTTTCCGAAATATTCATCCACCTGAAATACATATTTGTTTCCTAGTACTGAAAACAAACTTCAGTGAATGGTGCCTACAAATTCTAATAATTTTACAGTAACTGACCCAGTTTACCACCAATGCAAGTAGATTCCTATGGGACATGATATGTAATTTGAGGTTCATTTGTATTCAACACTGGTACATTATTATTTCTTCAGTTTTTGCACATCATACGATATATATTTCATCCACAAGTTCACAAATTTACAGGTATTTGTTTCAACTTTAATCAATTCCTGTTTCAGAACACAAGTATTATCAGGGTTTCTGAACTCGTCTTTTCATGACGCTTCTTTCCAAACAAGTTATTTTCGATTTCCATAATCACTGGTGAAGTAAAACTCACACCATTCGTGATAAACCAAAACACTAATATTACCATTATATGTATACCATTTTGGAAAGAATGATTGTATATCAATATAACATTTCCTGTAATTTTTCAGATATCAGTTCAATCCATTATTTATAGTTGGAACAAGTTATATTATTTATTCACAGTATGTTCTATTCATGCTTTATCTTTATATTCATAGACACAGTGTACACCTCTTTGGACCCCCAATACTAATTTTACGTCTTCAATATATTGCTACCAGAAATGGTGGAAGAAATACTTATGTCACCTGATCTACATATACATTTTATCACAATAATATTCTGAAAAAAAATGTAAAGGTCACACTTATGACTGTACCAAAGCCTAAAAGGAAAGTGAACATGGATTAATAGAAACATCCATGTCCTTGCTGCCTAATGCTCTCAAATGTCAATCCTATTGGTGACAACATATTTGTTTCTTCCTAAGATTATATATTCAAACTCAACCCTGTTGAAAATGTCTAATCCTATCACTCACTTTATATTTTGCCTGATGCAATAATGTCTCTATTGATATCTGCATTTCTACATATTTTCCCAGTTTATCATAGTGACTGACTCTTCATATGTGCCGACATTTACATTCACTCTCTAACCGAAACCATATTGCTAAAGAACTTTTGGTCTAAATCCTATAATCGCTCTTCTTCCTAAACCTACCGACAATCTTTCTAAACCTACTGACTATCCCTTTTTACTGGATGTTCTCTTCTACGTTCAATCATCCAAGGTACAAGGTCCTATGCCATTGTATATTGAATTATCTGAGACATCTTTAGAGAACATAAATCAAGCTAAGTATCCCAATCCAGGGCCCAATGCCCTTCTGGGTTTCAAATTATACCTAGATTTTTATTTTCATACTTATATTTCACCTCTACATTCTTGTAAATCTCACAGGTTGCCAATACCATTATTCATCGCACAGAATGATTCCTAACCCAAATTGAACCTGTTATTAACCCTAAACATACACTGTTCCCTCAATCTCATTTTACAGAAGAACAGGGACGGAGTTGTTCTTACAATACAGGAAAGTAGGGGACCTTCCACCTGCTGAAAACCTCAAAGGTCCATACAGAAATGATACCCGGAAAAGTTATAGGCAGCTATGAAGGACCTGAGAGAGCAAAAGTCATCTTCCATGGCAAACAACCTGGTCAAGATGAAGGGATGTGTCTTAATCAGCCTCTCTCTTCTTATTGTAGAGAAGATGGACCAAATCAGGCCTGTGTGGAAAGCTGTTCACGGGTGCCTATGGTTGATATACCATTCTAACTTGTGAAAGTGTCACAGGAAGTAGGGGCAGCCTCCATCTCATGGGACCCTTGGAAGCAACTGTTAGGAAAAAGGGATGCCAAGGCAGTGGCCTCATTCAGTTCCAAAGAAAGTGACATATCTAATTTCCTTGGTGATGGAACTCTCTGAACTTGCTATCCAAGAACCAAGACACCGAGAGGCAATCCCAGTCCAAGTCCCTGTGGGCTCACTTGATTGGATTTTCCAAGGACAGAGTCAGTCTTTCTCGGTACCTAATGATGTGAGTATAGCCAAATACCAGGAGAGCACTGAAGAGGTACTTTTCCTGAGAAAGCAGGTAGTGGCTCGCCACTTTTTCCTGACAACTTTACAGAGTTGGTCAAGGAAAGCAGATCTGATAGAGGACACGCCATTTCGGGGGAACATAATATTGCCCACCAGTCAGAGTTAACTCCGGAGAGTCACAGAACTACTTGAGGGAAGGAGGTGCCTTTGTGAGTGTGGGTTTGTTGTTTTGTCTCATATTCTGAGAATAGGTAGGGAAGGCGGTTTGTTTGATTTGGAGTGAACTGTTTCTAGTAAGTCGTTTGACAAAATGAGTGTTTCTATGTCTGTGTATCCCACTGTGTCCGTGGTTGTAGACATGAGAAAAGAGAATGCAACAATGGATGTGTCCTGTCTAGTAGAAAGCTTCCCATTATGCATCCTGCCTAATTTATGAATGGAGTGCGACTTGCCTTATGGATGAGCAATACCTATTACCTTCCTAAGTCCCTGTTTTCTTCTGAATTCTGGCCACTCTCCAGAATAGGCTCATGGTTTTGTGTCCAAGATATGCAACAACTCCAAGGTCTGTGACATGGCCATGTAAAGGATAGCTGAAGGAAATGGCCAGCATCTCAGAAAACTCAGATATCAGTGTGACCAGGAAAGTCTAAGTGGATATACCCTGCTTTTGGCCTTTTGCTTACCTATTGTTCTGTTGCCCTGAATATCAGGAAGGTCTTTGCCTCAGGCCACCCCTTTGTGAAGCCTGAAGGAAACAGTTTTCAAATGGAAATGAATGGGCATCACTTGTGGCTCTTTCTTAGTTGCTTTGGAAAGGGATGTGTCTTAATTAGACTCTTGGCCTTGTATGTGGCTGTGACTTTGATTCTCAGCAGCTGATGGATCTAAAAATGATCCCATGTGTGCATCCAAAACCATAATTGCCAAAAGATCAGTCATTGTGGATGAAGTCTCTCATCTTCCTCTGTTAGGTTCCTGACCTCCATCAAGTGAGAATAGGTATTCCTTGGGTCAAATGAGTTCTTCAAATCACTGCAGAGGTGCTTAGGTTTTCGTATGACTCCAAATCACATAAAGAATCTATACTTGAAAGTCAGTAGGCCTCAAATTGGAGAAACAGAGCAGTATTAACGGGAGGCTTATTTGATCACTCCTGGTTCACAGAAAGGGTGTCCAGGCCAACATCACTTTAGGCAAATGAGAGGCAAGGGAGTTTATTTGGACACTGTCTTTGGGTGAGCCCTTCATGGAAACCTCCAGACAGAGGTTACGATGAGTGACTATATGGAAGAAGATGAGGACCATGTTTGAGTGTTTTGTTTTTAATTGTGGTCATTTGTGTGGTGGTTGTAAGAAATATCTTGGTCCACCTGGGCTTGAACTCTGTTGGGATTTCCCTTAAAGACTGCGTTCTGGAACTGAACTCAGAGAAGTATTGCCATGAATAGAAATACAAGCAGTTTAGAGGAGGCATGGTGTATATTTGGACTTGCCTTTTGCATGATACAGAGTAGGAGTTAAATCTAGTCAATTTTTTGTTGAAATAGTTCTCCATGTGTTTTTAAAGTTAAAAAATTGTGAATTCCTGTCTCCCTTTCTCTGTAGCCTATTCAGCACATATATTTTTATATGGATATATAGAATCATACCTGGTACCACACATACAGTCTTGTGAGGTGGATGAGTTGTCAGATACAAATTGTGAGAAGAGATCACTCCTACTTAACCGTGTTGGAACTGAATATTCAACCAATGGGTGAGCTTGCTAGTTGAACAACATTATACATAAATCCATGTTCAGTAAAATGAATATTTTTGGATCTTTTTATGATATATATTTTATGAAAATTTTGATTGACATATATTTTGCTATTTTTTTTTCTGTGTGTGTGTGTGTGTGTTTTGTATCATTCGCCTGTTCTGTAAAACAACTTCAGAGAGAGAGGTTAAAAATTCATGCAAAGCTCTGATGGAGGTATCTAATATCTTAGTTTTGGTCTATTGCTTCTTCTAATTGGGTCATTTGTTGTGTCCCATGGACGAGGGCAGTGGTTCCTGTGCCCACCCCTGAAGCAACTCCTATTCCGAATAGGATGGCTAAAGTGAGGGATATATGTTCCCAGTGGAAACGGGTTGTATGCCCCTCTATTTCATTTTCAAATGAACCTGCATCATGACAGAGCACTCTGGGAAACATCTGCACCATTACACAATTAATCACATCTGTTGACAATTTCTTTAAAACATAAACAATGTTTAATTATATACAATTATGCTGTTGTAGGGACGGACAAGGCAAGGTACCTAAGATAGCAACGAAGACAGGGAAACCGTCCTATTTGGTTGCAACCAGATTCAGAGGGCATTGCTTCTGTTGTAATCAATTATTCTCCTGAAACTCAAGTTTAGGTAGTTTCAGAATTTTGTACCCAACATGTAAGGGAAGGGGCTCAGAAGTTCACAGTCTTCAGAAGTTCAAAAAAGCCGTTGTTGTTTCTGTTTTTACCTCAGTTCTGGGCAAGTTAACTTTTCAAGGACACCTGGGAGGGAAAGAGCTTTTTCCTACCTTTCTTATTTTTCGCCCCTGACAGCTGTTACCATGGAGCCCTGATGGTAACTTCTTTATCTTAGAAATATAGCCATCTCTGTAAAGCCCCAGCTCATGGCCAGAGGCCTTGTTCATTATTTTGTGGAAAACAAGTAATGGGGTGTCTAGCATAGAAGTGCTTATTTTTTTAGCCAGTGGCCAAGTAGAACAAGGCAACACTAAAAGAGGAAGTTTATCTACATTGAACTCTTTTATAGGGACTCTTTTGCTGAAAGTCCTAAAGTCAGCCATGGTGAAGACTTCTGTAGAAAGTCAGTTAAGAATTTTCTGTAGGCCTGGTACAGAAGGGGAAGACAGGGAAGGTGGGGCTGACAGCAGCTCCGAGGATCTGAGAATAAGGAAGGAGAGATGTAAAAGAATAATGGGAAAGGGGTTTGGGATTTTCCTAGCAACAAATACTTGAGCTGTAGAACAGGTAGAGCAGAGGGGAAGACAAGAGTGAGTATCCCAAAATGCATGTGAGGGACTTTAAATTTTTAGTAAACTGTTTTCAGTGATGACAAAGCAACGTTAAAGGCCATTTTCATTACATCTTTGATAGGAGTCTGAGGGCTCTCCTCAGCTAGTTTCAGCTTTGTATTAGCTGGTAAGAGGACCTGGAGGGACCCGGGGCGGGCACGGACAGGAGAAGAGAGGAGTGAGTCGGTGGATGGGAACCTGAGTACCTGCTACTTCAGCAAGATGGCGATGGTCTGAGAACCAGCAGAGATTTGGGTTTTTGATCTAATAATTGGAGGGGAGAAATCAGGTTGCTGAGGTGAGAGTGACAGCAGAGACTCTGGAGCACAAGGCTGAAGGTGAGGATTGATTGGATAAGCATAGTTCAGGATATGAGTGAAGGATGGAAAAGGCATGCCCATAGGGGAATCTCCTTTCACCCTTTTGAGCACTTGCAGAAGTTAAAAAGGTCACACAGGGCTGGGGATGTGGCTCAATTGTAGCACGCTCGCTTGGCATGCGTGCGGCCCGGGTTCGATCCTCAGCACCACATACAAACAAAGATGTCGTGTCCAGCAAAAAACTAAAAAATAAATATTAAAAATTCTCTCTGTCTCTCTCTCTCTCACCTCTCTCTTTAAAAAAAATGGTCACGCAGAATTTGAGGATCAAGAGACCCCTCTGGGGGCCATCGGTTTTGGTTATCTAATTGGTAATATGGCCAATGCTGTGTACTGAATTTGATGAGGAGTTTGTGTTCCATCAGGCAGCCCCTGTATGCTCACATCCCCATGACGTACAGCAAAAGTCTGCCAGGCATTCTGGGATTACTAAAAAGGAGTGATGGATTTTTCCTTTCCCCAGGTCCATGATCCTCTTAGTTATACAAGTCCGATATTTACTGCCATTAGCCCCTTGAACTAGAGACCTTTTATTTGATAGAGGGCCCAATGGGGCCTTAAGGGCTGAGTTTATTGCCCCTGTATCCACTTCAAAGTTTACTGGTGTCTCCTCCACTTCAAAAGATACGCTGAGCTCAGGGAGGGGATCTGAGCCCCGACTTTCGTAGTTATGCTGAAGAGTCAGAAAGGCTGGCTGGCGTGGCTGCCTCTTTCTAGGGCACTCTTGAACCCAGTGTCCTCTTTCTTTACAGTAGGCACATTGATCTGAGGTCAGGGGTGGCCTCTGGCGTGGGACCAGGTATCCCTTCCTGTCTCCCTGTTTCTTAATTTCTGGCCTTTTTGTTATTGTGACCGGGACCTTAGTCAACTCCTTAGTGTGTCTTTTGTTTCTTTTATCCTCCTTTTGCTCCCTTCTCTTCCTCAGTTTCTCTCTTATAGTATACTTTCTCGGCTTCTCTGACTAAATCTCTCAAAGTCATATCTTGTAATCCATCTAAGCATTGTAACTTTCTTTAAATATCCAAGGCAGCATGCCCAATAAAGGCCATTGTGACAGATGATTTTTGATCCTCTGCATGAGGATCGAAAGGAGTATATCTCCTATATGCCTCCGTAATTCTCTCTAGAAACATAGAGGAAGATTCATCAGGCCCGCAGGCGTGGTACCCACGTCACCCCAAATGGAGTAGGGAAAGAGCAGTGCCACTGCCTGCTCCCGGATCAGGCCCAGGCACCAGCTGGTGTGGTAGTCACGTCACCCAAATTGTAGTAGGGGCCAAGCAGGCTGCCCCCCGCGCCCGCCACAAAAGCAGACCTGTGACTGACCTTCGGAACAGGCCCAGCGGCCTGCCACTATGGTAGACATGACACCCCAATTGGAGTAGTGGCAGAGCAGAGCTTTCTCCCACGCCCAGTACAAGCACAACAGCCCACCGGCGTGGTAGTCACGTCAACCCAATTGGAGTAGGGGCAGAGCAGAGTCTTTGCCCGCACCCGGAACAGGCCCAGCGATCTGCCAGCATGGTAGTCACGACACCCCAATTGCAGTAGGGCCAAAGCAGAGCCACCACCCGCTCCCGAAAGGTAGGCAGACCTGCAACTGACCGGCGGAACAGGACTAGCGGCCTGCAAGCACAGCAGACACATCAACCCATTTGGTTCTTTGAAAAAATAAAAAAAATCTACAGACCCTTAGCCATGCTAATGAAGACAAAAAGAGAGAGAACTCAAATTACTAGCATACAGGATGAAAAAGACAATATCATAACAGATATTTCAGATATACAGAAGATAATCCGAAATTATTTTGAATCTTTGTACTCTAATAAAATAGAAGACAGTGAAGGCATCGATAAATTTCTTAAGTCATATGATCTGCCCAGATTGAGTCAGGAGGATATAGACAACCTAAACAGACCAATATCAATTGAGGAAATAGAAAAAACCATCAAAACACTACCAAGTAAGAAAAGCCCAGGACCTGATGGGTATACAGCAGAGTTTTACAAAACCTTTAAAGGGGAACTAATACCAATACTTTTCAAGCTATTTCAGGAAATTGAAAAAGAGGGAGAACTTCCAAATTCATTCTATGAGGTCAACATCACTCTGATTCCTACACCAGACAAAGACACTTCAAAGAATGAAAACTACAGACCAATATCTCTAATGAGCCTAGAGGCAAAAATCCTCAATTAAATTCTGGCAAATCAGATACAAAAGCATATCAAAAAAATTGTGCACCATGATCAAGTAGGATTCATCCGTGGGATGCAAGGCTGGTTCAATATACAGAAATCAATAAATGTTATTCATCACATCAATAGACTTAAAAATAAGAACCATATGATCATCTCGATAGATGCAGAAAAAGCATTCGACAAAGTACAGCATCCCTTTATGTTCAAAATTCTAGAAAAACTAGGGATAACAGGAACATACCTCAATATTGTAAAAGCAATCTATGCTAAGTCTCAGGCTAGCATACTTCTGAATGGAGAAAAATTGAAGGCATTCCCCCTAAAATCTGGAACAAGACAGGTATGCCCTCTTTCACCACTTCTGTTCAACATAGTTCTCGAAACACTGGCCAGAGCAATTAGAGAGATGAAAGAAATTAAAGGCATATAAATAGGAAAAGAAGAACTTAAATTATCACTATTGCAGATGACATGATTCTATTCCTAGCAGACCCAAAAGGGTCTACAAAGAAACTAATAGAGCAAATAAATGAATTCAGCAAAGTGGCAGGATATAAAATCAACACTCATAAATCAAAGACATTCCTGAATATCAGTGACAAATCCTCTGAAACGGAAATGAGGACAACCACTCCATTCACAATATACTAAAAAAAAAAAAAATAATTGGGAATCAACCTAACAAAAGAGGTGCAAGTTTTATACAAGGAAAACTACAGAAACCTAAAGAGAAAAATAGAGGAAGATATTAGAAGATGTAAAAATGTACCCTGTTCATAGATAGACAGAACTAACATCATCAAAATGGCGATATTACTAAAAGTTCTCTATAGGTTTAGTGCAATGCCAATCAAAACCCAACGGCATTTCTTGTAGAAATAGAGAAAGCAATCATGAAATTCATATGGAAAAATAAAAGACCCAGAATAGCAAAAACAACACTAAGCAGGAAGTGTGAATCAGTCGGTATAGCGATACCAGACTTCAAACTATACTGCAGAAAAATAGTAACAAAAATAGCATGGTACTGGTACCAAAACAGGTGGGTGGACCAATGGTACAGAATAAAGGACACAGAAACCAATCCAAAAAATACAACTATCTTACATTTGATAAAGGGGCTAAAAGCATGCAATGGATGAATGATAGCATCTTCAACAAATGGTGCTGGGAAACCTGGAAATCCATATGTAACAAAAAGGAAATGAATCCCTTTCTCTCGCCATGCACAAAAGTTAACTCAAAATGGATCAAGGAGCTTGATATCAAATCAGACATGGTGTCTGATAGAAGACAAAGTTGGCTACGATCTACATACTGTGGGGTTGCCTCCAAATTCCTCAATAGGACACCCATAGCACAAGCGTTAATAACTAGAATCAACACATGGGACTTACTCAAACTAAAAAGGTTTTTTCTCAGCAAAAGAAACAGTAAGAGAGGAAAATAGGGAGCCCACATCCTGGGAACAAATCTTTCCTCCTAACACTTCAGATAGAGCACTAATATCCAGAGTATACAAAGAACTCAAAAAATTAGTCAATAAGATAACAAATAACCCAAACAACAAATGGGCCAAGAACCTGAACAGACACTTCTCAGAGGAGGACATACAATCAATCAACAAGTACATGAAAAAATGGTCACCATCTCCAGCAGTCAGAGAAATGTGAATCAAAACCACCCTAAGATACCATCTCACTCCAGTAAGATTGGCAGCCATTATGAAGTCAAACAATAACAAGTGCTGGCGAGGATCTGGGGAAACAGGTACACTTGTATATTTCTGGTGGGACTGCAAATTGGTGCAGGCAAATGGGAAAGCAGTATGGAGATTTCTTGGAAAGCTGGGAACGGAACCACCATTTGACCCAGTTATTCCCCTTCTCGGTCTAAAACCTAAAGACCTAAAAAGAGCATGCTACAGGGACACTGCTACATCGATGTTCATAGCAGCACAATTCACAATAGCAAGACTGTGGAACCAACCTAGATGCCCTTCAATAGAAGAATGAATGAAAAAAATGTGGCATTTATACACAATGGAGTATTACTCGGCATTAAAAAATGACAGAATCATAGAATTTGCAGGGAAATGGATGGCATTAGAACAGATTATGCTAAGTGAAGCTAGCCAATCCCTAAAAAACAAATGCCAAATGTCTTCTTTGATATAAGGAGAGTAACTAAGAACAGAGTAGGGACGAGGAGCATGAGAAGAAGATTAACATTAAACAGGGATGAGAGGTGGAAGGGAAAGGGAGAGAGAAGAGAAACTGCATGAAAATGGAAGGAGAACCTCAGGGTTATACAAAATTACATACAAGAGGAAGTGAGGGGAAAGGGAAAAATAATACAAGGGGGAGAAATTTATTACTGTATAGGGGGTAGAGAGAGAAGAGGGGAGGAGACTGGAGGGGAGGGGGGATAGTAGAGGATAGGAAAGGCAGCAGAATACAACAGACACGAGTATGGCAATATATGAATCAATGGATGTGTAACTGATGTGATTCTGCAATCTGTATACGGGGCAAAAATGGGAGTTCATAACCCACATAAATCAAAGTGTGAAATATTATTTATCAAGAACTATGTAATGTTTTGAACAACCATATATAAAAATTTAAAAAAAAGAGATAACTAAATTCGGTGAATAATGCACGAGAATCCTAATATTTCTACAGTTTAAAATCAATGCCAGTAGATTCCTATGGGACATGATGTGTATTTTGACGTTCATTTTTATTCACAATGGTACATTACTATTTCATGAGTTTATGCACATCATAGGATATATATTTCATCCACAAATTAGCAAATTTATAGGCATTTGATTGAATTTCAATCGCTTCCTGCTTTACAATATATGCATTCCTCCAGGTTTCCTGACTGGTCTTTTCATGAGACTTCTTTCCAAACATATTATTTTTGATTTCCATAATCACTTTTGAAGCAAAACTCACACACTGTTCATGATAAACCAAAACACTAATATTACCATTAGATGTATAATTGGTGGGAATGAATGATTGTATATCAATATAAGATTTCCTGTAATTTTCCAGATATCAGTTCAATCCATTATTTAATGTTGGAACAAGTTATATTATTTATTCACAGTATTGTCTATTCATGCTTTATCTCTATATTCATAGACACAGGGTGCACCTCTTTGTACCCCCAATACTAATTTTACGTCTTCAATATATTGTTTCCAGAAATGGTGGACGAAATACTCATGTCACCTGATCTACATATACATTTTTTCACAGTAATATTCTGGATAAATAATGTAATGGTCACGGTTATGATTGCACGAAGGACTAAATGAAAAGTGAACATGGATTACTAAAAACATCTATGTCCAGGTTGCCTAATGCTCTTAACTGTCAATCCTATTGGTGACTACATATTTTTTTTCTTCCAAAGATTATGTATTCAAACTCAACCCTGTTGAAAATGTCTAATCCTATCACTCACTTTATACTTTGCCTGATTTCATAATGTCTCTATTGATATCTGCTTTTCTACATTTTTTCCCAGCTCATCATAGTGACTGACTCTTCATATGTGCTGACATTTACATTCACTCTCTAACCGAAACCCTATTGTTAAAGAACTTTTGTCCAAATCAAATACTCACTCTTCTTCCTAAACCTACCGACTAGCTTCATAATCTTACTGACTATCCCTTTTTGACTGGATGTTCTCTTCTACATTCAATCATCCAAGGTACAAAGTCCTATGCCATTGTGTATTGAATTAACTGAGACATCTTTGCAGAACATAATTCAAAGCTAATTATCCCAATCAAGGGCTCAATGCCCTTCTGGGCTTCAAATCATACCTAGATTTCTGTTCTCATACTTATATTTAACCTCCATATTCTTTTAAATATCGAAGGTCCCCAACACTATTATTCATCACACAGAATGATTCCTAACACAAATCGAACCTGTTATTAACCCGAAACATACACTGTTCCCTCAATCTCATTTTACAGAAGAGCAGGGACAGAGTTGTTCTTACAATACAGGAAAGAAGGGGACAGTCCACCTGCTGAGAACCTCAAAGGTCCATGCAGAAATGATACCTGGACAAGTTGTAGGCAGGTATAAAGGACCTGAGTGAGCAAAACTCATCTTCCATGGCAAAACACCTGGTCAGGATGAAGGGATGTGTCTTAATCAGCCTCTCTCTTCTTATTGTAGAGAAGACTGACAAAACCAGACCTGTGTGTAGAGCTGTTCCTGGGTGCCTATCGTTGATATTTCATTCTAACTTGTGAAAGTGTCACAGGAAGTAGGGGCCGGCTCCATCTCATGGGACCCTTGGAAGCAACTGTTAGGGAAAAGTGGTTGCCAAGGCAGTGACCTCATTCAGTTCCAAAGAAAGTGACATACCTCATTATTTGGTGATGGAACTCTCTGAACTTGGTATCCAAGAAGCCAGGCACCCAGAGACAGTCCCAGTTCCAGTCCCAGTGGACTCGCTTGTTTGGATTTTCCAAGGACAAAATCAATCTTTCTTGGTACCTACTGATGTGAGGATGGCCAAATGCCAGAAGAGCTCTGAAGAGGGACCTTTCCTGAGAAAGCAGGTAGTGGCTCACCACTTTTTCCTGACAACTTCACAGAGTTGGCCACGGAAACCAGATCTGAAAGAGGACAGGCCATTTTGGGAGAACATAGTATGGCTCACCAGTCATAGGACACTCCTTCTAATCACAGACATACTTGGGGGAAGGAGCTGCCTTTGTGGGAGTGGGTATGGCTTTGTGGTTCTGTCTCATGTTCTGAGAATAGGTAGGAAAGGCGTTTTTTTTGTTGTTTTTTTTTTGTTTTTGGTTTTCAGTGGACTGTTCTAGTAAGTCGTTTGACAAGGCAAGTATTTCCATGTCTGTGTATTCAACTGTGTCCGTTGTTGTAAACATTAGAAAAGAAAATGCATTAATGAATGTGTCCTTTAAAGTATAAATATTCCCAAAATTCATCCTGCCCAATATATGAATGAACTGCAGCTTGTCTTATCGAAGGGAAACACCTGCTATCTTCCCAAGTTAATGTTTTCTTCCTATATTCTGGCCAGTCTCCAGAATAGGCTCATGGTTTTGTGTCCGCGATATGTACCACCTCCAAGCTCTGTGACATGGTCATGTACTGGATAGCTGAAAAGAATGGCGAGCATCTCAGAAAACTCAGATATCAGTGTGACCAAGAAACTCTCAGTGGAGAGACCCTGCTTTGGACCTTTTGCTTAAGTACTGTTTTGTTACACTGAATATCTGGAAGGTCTTTGTTTCAGGGCACCCCGTTGTGAAGCCTGAAGAATATAGTTTTGAAATGGAAATGAATAGGCATCACCTGTGGCTCTTTGCTTAATTGCTTTGGAAATGCATGTGGCTGAATTAGCCTCTTGGCCTTCTTTGTGGCTGTGATTTAGATTCTCAGCACATGATGGATATAAAGAATGATCCCATGTGTGCGTCCAAAACTATAATGGCAAAAAATCAGTCATTGTGGATGAAGTCTCTCGTCTTCCTCTGTTAGGTTCCTGACCTCCATCAAGTGTGAATAGGGATTCTTTGGGTCAAATGAGTTCTTCAAAGCCCTGATGAGGTGCTTGGGTTTTCGCATGACTCCAAATCACATATAGAATCTATACCTGAAAGTCAGTAGGCCTCAAATTGTAGAAACAGAGCAGTATTAACGGCATGCTTATTTGATCACTTCTGGTTCACAGGAGGGCTGTCAAGGCCACCCTGACTTTAGCCAAATGAGGGGCAAGCGAGCTTTTTTTGGACACAGTCTTGGGCTGTGCCCCTGATGGAAAACTCCAGCCAGAGGTTACGATGAGTGACTATATGGAAGAAGATGAGGGCCATGTGGGAATGTTTTGGTTTTAATTTTGGCCATTTGTTTGGCGGTTGGAAGAAATGACTGGGTCCACTTGGGCTTGAACTTTGGTGTGATTCCCCTTAGAGACTGAGTTGTGAAACTGAACTCAGAGAAGTATTGCCATGAATTTTGTTTGGATTTTAGGAGGCCACGCATGTGAGTCGCCCTTGTAAACTGAGATCTAGGGCCAGGGTGGCTTTCCACAGAGCACTGGGAATCTCTGCCAGGATATCACATGATTTTATTCTCAAAGACATGGCAGCCATATTTGAGAGTCGAAAAATACATAGGCCTCACATTGTAGACTTTAATGGGCCTGGCATCATGTGACCATTTTGGCACTCTTTCAGAAGCCTTGCCTGTGAGAGTTCTCCAGAGCTTTTATTGAATTGAGCTTCCTCAACATTTAATGGTTACTGAATGAATTGAAAGCCACAGTGCCTCCAACTTCATCCTTGAAAAATGGCTAGATAAATACCATGAAAATTTTGAAATTCCCATGACCAGGTGGCACTGGAGAACCTTTGGATGTCCTATTGCTGATCAAGAGTATACCAGACAGTGCCTTGATTGACTGGGTTTCATGAAAATGGTGTAGTACAGAGATGCCAGTAAGTTAGAGCCTGCTGAGTAGTGGGCCTAGAGCAGTTTTGGGCAGGTGTGTGATAAATCACCAGTGGTAGGGTCATGAGGATCTACCATTGTATTCCAAATGGCATGTTACTTACATGGTGCAGCCAGCAGACCCTTATATGTAAAGGCATCTTGTTATATGGAGAGGTTTCAGGGCAATGTTAAGAATTAGGTTGATATGGACAAGGGGGCAATGGGGCAAGCTATGAGGGATAGAAGCCTGGTTGGTGCATTCTCCTGCATACCCTGGCACACCACACGTGACAGAACTCCCTCCAGCATTGTGTCCCAGTTTAGCTCCTTGTATGTCATGAAGCAAATACCAAACTCCGAGTGCAGTAGCAAAAACACGACAAAAAGTGGACCAGGACCAAATGGCTTCACAGTCCACATGGGGAGAAACTTAGTCCCCAGTGGTCACAGTTTACCTACAAAGAGATAATGCAGCACTGCTGCTCATCTTTATTGGAATATAAGAAGCCATGTCCTCCAGGTCACATAAATGCAGACCCAGCTTTGATGGTCTCACGCAAAGAAGTCAAATCTCCTGACAACAACATATTTTTCAAGTGCCCAACCTCACAGAAAGTTTCTCAAAAAGTTTTTAGGCCAGAAGAGCTCCATGTTTGTGGAGTGTTAACCCAGTCCCTTACTTTTGGAAACTCCTCTACCACCTCCAAGATTGTGAAGTCCTGAGCATTTCCATTCCAGATATGTATTCACTGATTTTCTAACTCTTCTCCTCCAATTGTGTCTTAATTGGGGCAAAGGTATTGACAAGGCATTGCTCTGGATGAGAGTGGAAGGATATTTATGCAGCACATATTTGCATACACATTGGATTCATTTTTCAATTTTCCTATTGAAATAGTGAATCCCTGACACTAACCCGAACCTATTAGGCTCAGACTACTCAACCTAATAAAAAGGAGAAAAATAACCCAAACAAATATAAATACAAGCAGTTCAGAGGAGGCATGTTGTATATTTGGACTTGCCTTTTGCATTATATAAGGTAGGAGTTACAAATCTAGTCAATTTTTAATTGAAATAGTTCTCCATGTGTTTTTAAAGTTAACAGATATGTGAATTCTTGTTTCCAATTCTCTGTAGCCATTTCACCCATGTATATTTATATACATATATAGAATCCTACCAGGTATCACATGTACATTTTTGGGAGGTGGCTGACTTGGCAGATACAAATTGTGAGAAGAGTTCACTCCTCTTAAACGCTGTTGGAACTGAAAATTCAACCTACAAGCTTCCTAGTAGAACAACATTATACATAAGCTCATGTTCAGTAAAATAAATATCTTTGCATCTGTGGATGATATATATTTAATGATGAATTTTGTTTGGCATATATATTGCTACTTTTTAATGTCTATTTGTGTTTTTTTTTGTATATATACATACACTCTGTAGATTTTTCAAAATATGAAATATGTGTCTTATATACACTCTCTTAATTCATTCATGTTCATGTACTTGGATTTATAATCAACTTTTCACAAGATTATTCTCAGACATATTCATTTAACTGAAATACATGTTTGTTTCCTAGTACTGAAAACTAACTTCAGTGAATGGTGCATACAAATCCTAATAATTCTACAGTAACTAACCCAGTCTAACATCAATGCAAGTAGATTCCTATGGCACATGATATGTAATTTGACGTTCATTTGTATTCAACACTGGTACATTACTATTTCTTCAGGGTTTGCACATCATAGGATATACATTTCATCCACAAGTTCACAAATTTATAGGCATTTGTTTCAACTTTAATCACTTCTTGCTTCAGAACACATGTATTGTCAGGGTTTCTTGACTGGTCTTTTCATGAGAATTCTTTCCAAACACATTATTTTCAATTTCCATAATCACTATTGAAGCAAAAGTCACACACTCTTCATGATAAACCAAAACACTAATATTACCATTTGATGTATAATTGGTTGGAATGAATGATTGTATATCAATATAAGATTTCCTGTAATTTTTCAGATATCAGTTCAATACATAATTTAAATTTGGAACAACTTATATTATTTATTCACATTATGGTCTATTCATGCTTTATCTCTATATTCATAGACACAGGGTACACCTCTTTGTACCCCCAAAACTAATTTTATGTCTTCAATATATTGCTCCCAGAAAAGGTGGTAGAAATACTCATGTCACCTGATCTACATAAACATTTTATCACAGTAATATTCGGAACTAAAAATGTGAAGGTCACACTTAAGACTGTACCAAAGCCAAAAGGGAAATTGTACATGGATTACTAAAACATCCATGTCCAGGTTGTCTAATGCTCTCAAATGTCAATCCTATTGGTGACGACATATTTGTTTCTTCATAAGATTATATATTGAAACTCAACCTTGTAGAAAATGTCTAATCCTATCACTCATTTTATACTTTGCATGATTTCATAATGTCTCTATTGATATCTGCTATTCTACATATTTTCCCAAGCTCATCATAGTGACTCACTCTTCATATGTGCTGACATTAACATTCACCCTCTAACCAAAACCCTATTAGGAAAGAACTTTTGATACAAATCCTATACTCACTCTTCTTCCTAAACCTACCGACTATCTTCTTAATCCTACCTACTATCCCTTTTTGACTGGATGTTCTCTTCTACATTCAATCATCCAAGGTACAATGTCCTATGCCATTTATTATTGAATTATCTGAGACATCTTTGCAGAACATAATTAAAAGCTAAGTATCCCAGTCAAGGGCCGAATGATTTCTGGCCTTCAAATCTTACTTAGATTTCTGTTTTTGTACATTTATTTCAACTCTATATTCTTATAAATATCGTAGGTACCCAATACCATTATTCATCTCACAGAATGATTCCTAACTGAAATCGAACCTGTTATTAACCCGAAACATACACTGTTCCCTCAATCTCATTTTACAGAAGAGCAGGGAAAGAGTTGTTCTTACAATACAGGAAATTAGGGTACCTTCCACCTGCGAGAACCTCAAAGGTCCATTCAGAAATGATACCTGGAGAAGATTTAGGCAGGTATAAAGGACCTGAGAGAGCAAAAGTCATCTTCCATGGTAAACAACCTGGTCAGGATGAAGGGATGTGTCTGAATCAGCCTCTCTCTTCTTATTGTAGAGAAGATGGACAATACCAGGCCTGGGTGAAGAGCTGTTCCCAGGTTCCTCTGGTTGATATACCAGTCTAACTAGTGAAAGTGTCACAAGAAGTAGAGGCCAGCTCCATCTCATGGGACCCTTGGAAGCAACTCTAAGGACAAAGTGTTTGCCAAGGCAGTGACCTCATTCAGTTCCAAAGAAAGTGACATACCTCATTTCCTTGGTGATGGAACTCTCTGAACTTGGTATCCAAGAAGTCAGGCACCCAGAAGCAGTCCCAGTCCCAGTATCAGTGGGCTCACTTGGTTGGATTTAACAAGGACAGAGTCAGTCTTTTTTGGTACCTACTGATGTGAGGAAGGACAAATGGAGGAGAGCTCTGAAGAGGGACCTTTCCTGAGAAAGCAGGTAGTGGCTCACCACTTTTTCCTGACACCTTCACAGAGTTGGCCAAGGAAACCAGATCTGATAGAGGACAGGCCATTTTGGGAGAAGATAGTATGGCCCACAAGTCAAAGAACACTTTGGATAGTCACAGACCTACTTGAGGAAAGGAGGTGCCTTTGTGGGAGTGGGTGTGTGTTTGTGGTTCTGTCTCATGTTCTGAGAATAGGTAGGAAAGTCGGTTTTTTCGTTTGCAGTGGACTATTTCTAGTAAGTCGTTTGACCAGACTAATGTTCCTATGTCTGTGTATTTCACTGTGTCCGTTGTTGTAGACATTTGAAAAGATAATGCATTAATATATGTCTAGTCTAGTATAAATCTTCCCATAATTCATCCTGGCCAATTAATGAATGGAATGCAACCTGTCTTATCCATGGGCAACACCTGCTATCTACCTACGTTCCTGTTTTCTTCCTGAATTCTGGCCATTCTCCAGAATTGGCTCATGGTTTTGTTTCCAAGATATGTACCACCTCCAAGCCCTGTGACATGGCCATGTACTGGATAGCTTAAGAGAATGGCGAGATTCTCAGAAAACTCAGATATCAGTGTGACCAGGAAAGTCTCAGTGGAGAGACCCTACTTTGGATCTTTTGCTTAACTATTGTTCTGTTGCCCTGAATGTCAAATATCAGTGTGACCAGGAAAGTCTCAGAGGAGAGACCCTACTTTGGATCTTTTGCTTAACTATTTTTCTGTTGCCCTGAATATCTGGAAGGCCTTTGCCTCAGGCCACCCCTCTGTGAAGCCTGAGGAAAACAGTTTTGAAATGGAAATGAATGGGCATCATCTGTGGCTCTTTGCTTAATTGCTTTCGTAAGGGATGTGGCTGAATTAGCTTTTTGGTCTTATGTGTGGCTGTGACTTAGATTCTCAGCTCCTGATGGATCTAAAGAATGATCGCTTGTGTCCATCCAAAACCATAATTGCAAAAAGATCAGTCATTGTGGATGAAGTCACTTGCCTATCTCTGTTAGGTTCATGACCTCTATCAAGTGAGAATAGGGATTCTTTGGATGAAATGAGTTCTTCCAAGCCCTGCAGTGGTGCTTGGGTTTTCACATGACTCCAAATGAAATAAAGAATCTATATCTGAAAATCAGTAGGGCTCAAATTGGAGAAACAGAGCAGTATTAAAGGCATGCTTATTTTGTCACTCCTGGTTCACAGGAAGGGTGTCCAGGCCACCCTGACTTTAGGCAAATGAGGGGCAAGCGAGCTTATTTTGGAAACTGTCTTTGGCTGCGCTCCTCATAAAAACCTTCGCCAGTGGTGAGGATGAGTCTCTACATGGAAGAGGATTAGTGTCATGTGGAGGTGTTTTGGTTATAATTTTGGTCATTTGTGTGTCGGTTGGAAAATATGACTGTGTCCACCTGGGCTTGAACTCTGGTGTGATTCCCCTTAGAGACTGAGTTGTGGAACTAAAGTCAGAGAAATATTGCCATGAATTTTGTTGGAATTTTAGTAGGCCATGCATGAGAGTCGCCATTGGAAACTGAGATCTAGGCCCAGGGTGGCTTTCCACAGAGCACTGGCAATCTCTGCCAGGATATAACATGATTTTATTATTAAAGACTTGGCAGGCTGAGTTGAGAGTCAAAACACACATGGGCCTCACCTTGTAGACCTCAATGGGCCTGGCTTTATGTGGCCTCTTTGGGCACTCTTTCAGAAGCCTTGCCTGTGAGAGTTCTTTAGAGCTATCATTGAAATGAGCTTCCTCATCATTTAATGATTCCTGAATGATTGAAACCCACAGTGACTCCAACTTCATCTTTGAAAAATGGTTAGATAAATACCATGAAATTTTTGAAATTCCCATGACCAGGTGGCACTGGAAAACTTTTGGATGTCTTGTTGCTGATCATGAGTATACCAGACAGTACCTTGATTTACTGGGTTTCATGAAAATGGTTTAGAACAGAGATGCCAGTAAGTTGGATCCTGCTGAGTAGTGGCCCAGAGCAGTGGTGTGCAGGTGTTTGATAAAACATCAGTGGTAGGGCCATGAGGATCTACCATTGGATTCCAAATGGCTTGTGACTGACATGGTGTAGCCAGCAGACCCTTATATGTAAAGGAATCTTGTTATATGGAGAGGTTTCAGGGCAATGTTCTGAATCATGTTGCTATTGTCAAGGGGGCAAGCTACGTGGGATAAAATACTGTTTGGTGCATTCTCCTCCAGACCCTTCCCCCCACACCTGACAGAACTCCTCCAGTACTGTGTCCCATTTGAACTCGTATTTTGTGAAGCAAATACCAAACTCCCAGAGCAGCAGCAAAAACACCACGAAAATTAGAGGATGGCCAAATGGCTTCACAGTCCACACGAAGAGACAATTAGCCCTCAGAGGCCACAGTTTACGTACAAAGAGAGAATTCAGCACTGTTGCCTCATTTCATTGGAAAGTAAGTAACCATGTCATCCAGATCACATAGATGCAGACCCAGCTTTGATGGTCTCACTACAAAGTAAGCTAAAGCTCCTGACAACAGCATATATTTCAAGTGCTCAACCTCAGAGGCAGATCCTCAAAAATATTTAGGCCAGCAGAGCTCGAGGTTTGTGGAGTGTTTACCCTGTCCATTACTTTTAGAAACTCCTCTACCAACTCCAATGATGTGAAATCGGGAGCATTTTCCATTCCAGATAGGTATTCACAAATTTTTTAACTCTTCTACTCTAATTGTGTTTTTCTTGAGGCGAAGGTAATGTCAAGGCATTGTTCTGGATGAGAGTGGAAAGATTTTTCTGTAGCATATGTTTGCATACACATTGGATTCAATTTCCTGTTTTCCATTCAAAATACTGAATCCCTGACACTAACCCATACCCTACCAGACTCTGACTACTAATCCTAATATGATGGAGAAAAATAACCCAAACAGAATAGAAATACAAATAGTTCAGAGGAGGCACGGCGTATAGTTGGACTTCCCTTCTGCATGATACAGAGTAGGAGTTATAAATCTAGTCAATTGTTTGTTGAAATAGTTCTCCATGTATTTTTAAAGTTAACAAACATGTGAATTCCTGTCTCCCTTTCTCTGTAGCCTATTCAGCATGTGTATTTTAATATGGACATATACAATCCTACCTGGTACCACACGTTTGTTCTTGTGATTTGGCTTACTTGGCAGATACAAATTGTGAGACGAGATCACTCCTACTAAACCCTGTTGGTACTGAATATTGAAACAATGGGTGAGCTTCCTAGTTGAACAACATTATACATAAATCCATGTTCAGTAAAATGAATATTTTTGGATCTGTGGATGATATATATTTTATGATGAATTTTGATTGACATATATTGCTACTTTTTTTGTCTGTGTGTACTCTCCAGATTTTTCTAAATATGAAATATATGTGTCTTATGTACACTCCCTAAATTCATTCATGTTCATGTATGTGGATTTATAATCAACTATTCACAAGATTATTCTCAGAAATATTCATCCACCTGAAATTTGCCTAATGCTCTCAAATGTCAATCCTATTGGTGACTACATATTTGTTTCTTCCTAAATTATGTATTCAAACTCAACCCTGTTCAAAATGTCTAATCCTATCACTCACTTTATACTTTGCCTTATTTTGTAATGTCTCTATTTATATCTGCTTTACTTCATGTTTTCCCCAGTTCATCATTGTGACTGACTCTTCACCTGTGCTGACTTTAACAATCACTCTGTAACCGAAACCCTCTAGCTAACAAACTTTTGTTCCAAATCCTATACTCACACTTCTTCCTAAACGTACTATCTTCCTATTTCTATCAACAATCCCTTTTTGACTGGATGTTCTCTTCTACTTTCAATCATTATAGTAAATGTCGGGCGAGCTTCGCAGGAGGAAACCACCAACAGACTATCTCATGCAACAGCAAAGAGTTTATTGAGTGTCCAGCATGCTGGTGCTCAGAGCTCACTTGAATAGAGCAGATAGCCCTGAGAATCGCTTAAGTAGAGCTTATATACTTTACCTGGAGAGGGCAGGGAGGGAAGTTTATTGATGGATCAGGGCGAGTGGGCGATTTGCGTGCAACTGGGTGAGGGAGCACATTCTGCAGTTGGGCAGTTGGGGACAGCACATACTGGGAACAAGATTTGCAAGCATTTCTCAAGATTTCAACAGTGTTTTGTTAAGCATACAGAAAAACAGGAAGTGACAAGTACCTATTTTATTAACCTTTTATTCCCCACTTCTTCTTCTGGCTACTTTTAATCATAAAAATGATCATTGGGGGGTGTCACATTCTATGTATACTAGTGGGGTATTACCATAAGTTTAACTCGTCCAATTTGAGCCTGGAGAAAAGACATTACACGGTTGAGAAAACAGGGTTTAATAGTTAGCAATAATATGAGGATTATTATTGGACCGGCCAGGGTTGATAAAAACGTAGTTAACCAGGAAGACTGTGTGAACCAAGACTCAAACCACCTTTTTTGGGCCTCTCTGTCTCTTTGATGCTTTTCAAGGAATCTTTTTAATTTACTCTTAGATTTTATTACAACTCCAGTATGCTCGGCATACAAACAACTTTCTTCTCTCAATGCAGCACAGAGGCCCCTTCTCTCATGACAAGGAGGTCCAACCCTCGAGTGGTCTGAAAAACAACTTCAGAGAGAGAGGTAAAAGACTCATGCAAAGCTCTGATGGAGGTTTCTAATATCTTAGTTTTGGTCTATTGCTGTCATTTGTTGGGTCATTTGTTGAGTCCCATGGACAAAGGCAGTGGTTCCCGTGGCCACCAGTGCAGCAATTTCTATTCCTAATATGATGGCTAAGTTGAGGGATATATATTTTCAGTGGAACCGGGTTGAATGCCCCCCTATTTGATCTTCAAATGAACCTGCATTGTGATAGAGCACTCTGGGAAACATCTGCACGATTACACAATTAATCACATCTGTTGACCATTTCATGAAAACATTAACAATGTTTAAGTATATAGAATCATGCTGTAGTAGGGACGGACAAGGCAACTCACCTAAGATAGCACTGAAGACAGGAAAACAGTCCTATTTGGTGGCAACCAGATTCAGAGGGCATTGATTCTGTTGTAATCAAGTAATCCTCTGAAACCCAAGTTTAGGTAGTTTCAGAATTTTGTACCCAACATGTAATGGAAGGGGCTCAGAAGTTCACAGTCTGCAGAAGTTGAAAAAAGCAGTTTTGTTTCTGTTTTTTCCTCGGTTCTGGGCAAGTTAACTTTTCAAGGACACCTGGGAGGGAAAGAGCTTTTTCTTCCCTTTCTTATTTTCCCATTGCCAGCTGTTACCACGGAGCCCAGTTGCTAACTTCGTTAACTTAGAAATGTAGGCATCTCTGTGAAGCCCCATGTCAAGGCCAGAGGCCTTGTTCACATATTTTTGTGAAAAACTAGTAAGGGGGTGTCTTGATTAGGAGTGCTAATTTTTTTAGCCAGTGGCCAAGTAGAACAGGGCAACATGAAAATAGGAAGTTTAACTACATTGAACTTTTTTATAGGGACTCTTTTGCTGAAAGTCCTAAAGTCAGCCATGGTGAAGACTTCTGGAGAAGGTCAGTTAAAGACTTTTCTGTGGGCCTGGTACAGAGGGGAAAGACGGAGAAGGTGGGGCTGAGAGCAGCTCAGAGTATCTGAGAATGAGAAAAGAGAGATGTAAAAAAATAATTGGAAAGTGGTTTGGAATTTTCCTAGCAACAAATATTTGAGCAGTAGAACAGGTAGAGCAAAGAAGAAGATGGTTGTGAGTATCCCAAAACACATGTTAGGGACTTTAAATTCTTAGTAAACTGTTTTCAGTGATGACAAAGCAACTTTAAAGGCCATTTTTATTACATCTTGGATATGGGTCTGAGGGCTCTCCTCAGCTGGTTTGAGCCTTGGTTTAGTTGGTAAGAGGACCTGGTGGGACCCGGTGCGGGCACTGACAGGAGAAGAGAGGAGTGAGTGGGTGGAGGGGTACCTCAGTACTTGCTACGTCAGCAAGGGGGCAATGGTCTGAGAACCAGCAGAGATTTGGATTTTTGATCTAATAATTGTAGTGGAGAAATCAGGTTGCTGAGGTGGGAGTGACAGCAGAGACTCTGGAGCAGAAGGCTGAAGGTGAGGATCTATTGGATAAGCATAGTTCAGGATGTGAGCGAAGAAGGGAAAAGGCCTCTACATAGTGGAATTTCCTTTTACCCTTTTGAGCACCAGCAGATGTTAAAAAGGTCACACAGGATTTGAGGATCTAGAGTCCCCTCTGGTTGCCATCAGTTTTTGTTTTCTAATTCGTAATATGGCCAATGCTGTGTACTGAATTTAATGCGGAGTTTGGGTTCCATCAGGCAGCCCCTGTATGCTCACATCCCCATGACTTACAGAAGAAGTCGGCTTTTCCCCCACATAGCCATGGCTGTTTATGGCTTTGACAGTCGGCCGGGTAAACACAGTAATCTAGGCTAGCCAACCTGCATCTGGCTCGTGTGTCCCTACATCCATAATGTTTGTTTCCATTATCTATGGTAAGGAAGGGATTTAATGGAATTTTAGTGGGATCCTCTTCATCAGGGATATCCCATTAGGAAAGACCTATAGCCAGCTGACAAATGTCTGGGTGGAGAGATGGTCACCAGGTCCCTAAATGGGCTGTATGCGAGATAGATTATACTTCTTTTCCAGTAGAATTTGTGATCAGCCAACGCTGCTGAACGGGCTGATGAGGGTTAGGACTACTTGTGGCCGAGGGGAGAGTCTATAGGCTTATCCACATGGTGAATATGCAATTTGAAAGTGTTACCAGTCTTTTCCAGTTTCCAGCCAGAGTGTGGACAGGGCGCAGGCTTGAGATGAGAGGCATGGATCCAGGAAGTGATTCCATCTACCTTTACCACTGTAGATGTTTTAAGTACCACCTGGTATGGTCCTTTCCAGTGGGGTTCCAGGGATGACACCTGATATCATCTTATGTAGATGAATCTCTTACTTGATATCAATGTGGAGTCCCCTCGTCCCCAGTTTGGTAGGCAGTGGCCAGCTTTTTCCACAGGTATCACTGAGATCTTTCAAGAGCTTTAAGTCTGTCAAGCAAGGGGGTGTGAAAGGGATCGTTAGGTCTTAGAGTTGGGCTTTGGTCCATTACTGGAGGAGAGGCACCCTAGATATTCACAGGGGGTGTGGTTACTCAAAGAAACAGAGGGCGTATTTCTTGCACGAAACATTGTATAAGGCATGAGCATAGTCCAATCATTTATGCTGGTCTCTAAGCTTAATTTTGTTGAGGTCTCTTTAATGGTTCTATTCATTCTTTCTACCTGTCCTGAACTCTAGGGTCTGTAAGCACAATAAAACTTCCAATGAATCCCCAGGTTCCTGGCTAACCCCTGACTTACTTGGGCCACGAACGCCGGTGCATTATCAGACCGTATTACCTTTGGCAGGCCGTATCTTTGAAAAATGTCTTTCAGGATCTGCTTGACCACCATTTGCACTGTTTCTTTTTTTTTTCTTTTAGTGGGGAAGGCTTCAATCCATCCTAAAAATGTATCTACAAAGACTAGAAGATATTTGTGTCCATACCTTGCTGGCTTAATTTCAGTAAAGTCAACTGCCCAGAATTGTCCTGGTCTGGTTCCTCGTAGGTGCTTTCCTGCAGGAAGCTTGGAAGGGTAAGCATTTACCAATTGATGGACTCGACAGGCTTTTTATACCCATTTAGTTATTTCTTTTTGCTGTGAGTCAGTTAGTGGAAAACTCTGTTCTTGATACTTCAGAAATACCTGCAGTTTCTTTGAACCAAGGTGAGTGAGTTGATGTGCATTTTCTACTGACATATTTAGAGCTGTGACTATAGGAGTTTTTAGTGAAGGATTTAGAAATTCCACTTGGGGGCCTTCAGGGTTAAAAGTTATTTTGGCCCGGTACTTGGTGAGCAGATCTCTGCCCATCAATGGGCCTAGGAATTCTGGGATTACTAGGAAGGAGTGATGGATTTTTCCTTTCCCCAGGTCCATGATCCTCTTAGTTGTCCAAGCCCGATATTTACTGTCATTAGCCCCTTGAACTAGAGACCTTTTATTTGATAGAGGGCCCAATGTGACACTAGGGATGAGTATATTGCCCCTTTATCCACTTCAAAGATTACTGGGGTACCCTCCACTTCAAAAGTTACCCTGAACTCGGGGAGGAGATCTGAGCCCCGACTTTCATAGTCATCCTCCAGAGTCAGAATGGCTGACTGGCGTGGCTGTCCCTCTCTAGTGCACTCTTTGGCCCAGTGTCCTTTTTTTTGTACAGTAGATACATTGATCTGAGGCCAGGGGTGGCCTCTGGCATGGGACCAGGTATCCCTTCCTGTCTCCCTGTTTCTTAATTTCTGGCCCTTTTGTTGTTGTGACCAGGACCTTAGTCAACGCCTTATTCTGTCTTTTGTTTCTTTTATCCTCACTTTGCTTCATTCTCTTCCTCAGTTTCTCTCTTAAGGTATATTTTCTTGGCTTCTCTGACTAAATCTCTCAAAGTCATATCTTGTAATCCATCTAAGCATTGTAACTTTCTTTTAATATCCAGGGCAGCTTGCCCAATAAAGGCCATCATGACAGATGCCTTTTGATCCTCTGCCTGTGGATCGAAAGGAGTATATCTCCTACTTGCCTCCATAATTCTCTCTAGAAACATAGAGGGAGATTCATCAGGCCTTTGAATAATCTCTATTACCTTGGCCAAATTAGTTGGTCGCCTAGTGGCCACTCGGATGCCCACTATTAGAACCTGGCGATAAATGGACAGATGCTTTCTAACTTCAATGGTGTTGGTGTCCCAGTTGGGTTGTTTCAAAGGAAAACCAGCTTTGATTAAGTTGGGAAGATGTATCACTCTCCAATCTGGTTGGAGGACATTTTTTTATAGCTTCCAGGAAGATTCTCTTTTGTTCCACTGTCGTGAAGAGAGTCCCTAGGAATTGTTGACAGTCATCCCAAGTAGGCAAATGTGAAAATATCAATGACTCAACCAGACCTGTGAGCCCTGTGGGGACCTCAGAAAAAGGGGGATTGTTATATTTCCAGTTATATAGGTCGGAAGAGGAGAAAGGCCAATATTTGTAGGCTTGCATTTTCCCCCCATGGCCTTCGTCAATCAATGGTCTGTAGAGACATAGTGGGAGCATCACAGGAGTTCCAGGGTTTTCAATCATTCACCACCATCAAGTTTCCTTAGCTGGGCTAGCTTCCTCCTGCGGAGGAGGGGCTGTGTTTGCTGCGGGGGAGTTATCTGGAGGGCGCTGGGCCAGCTTATATTCCTCCAGTGGTAGAGAGGCTGAGTCAGCTGCAGGGGAATCACTTAGAGGGTGTTGGTGGTTGGGGGACGAAGGCAGGGTATAATAAGGGGGAAGAGAGTCCAGAAGAGTCAAATCTTTTGACTCAGGGATTACAAAGGGTGGAGGAGGAGGAGGAGCAGAGGGTTTGAGAGATCATGGGGGAAGGAGTAGGAGCAGGGGAAGGGACAAAGAAAGGCTTCACCCATTGAGGAGGAGATTTGCAGAGGTCCAGCAAAGTTAAGATATATGGCTGTTGATCCGGATGGCTATGTGTGCCCGGGTGAAAGACAATATCTCTGACTTCTTAAATTAGTGGGAAGTAGAAAGATCCTTCTAGGGGCCATCCAAATTCAAAGGTGGGCCATTCTGAGGCACAGAGATTCTGAAAGGTCCAGCGTTTAACTAAAAAAGAAAGATTCTGAGCCCTTAAGCGGACTTTGGTCCAGTGATCAAGGGTCAGGGACAGGGGCATTGAAGTGCTGTGTCCCATAATGAAAGATACACAAAGAGTGAATGCAAGACACACGACACAGACAAGACAAGACAATAAAGACATTCAATGGACATCCAAAACTGAGACCAGGACTGAGTAGCCAGCAAAACCCAATGGGCTGGCAATTCCGAATCAGATACAAAATATTACTGAGTCGAGGAGACTATTGTTCCTCGATTTCCCGAGTCTTTGGGTAGTTCCCCAGGGATGTGGCCTGTGGCTCTGTGACACGTCTGTCAGCCACCATCGGAGAGAACTCACGCACTTCATCGACAGCCATTTTGCCCAGCACTAACCTTAACACTGAAACAAGAAAGAGGCGCCTTACTTAACCCAAGAGGAACCCGTTAGGGTCTTTTGTCCGCCGCTGCCAAAACTCGGTGGAATCTCCATATGTAAAGGTCGGGTGAGCATGGAAGGAAGAGACCACTAACAGACTGCCTTATCCAACAGCAAAGGGTTTATTCTGGGTCCAGCATGCTGGGGCTCGGAGCTCACTTGAATAGAGCAGAGAGCCCTGAGAACAGTTTAAGCAGAACATATATATTTTCCTTGGAGAGGGCAGGGAGGGAAGTATACTGATGGGTCAGGGCGAGTGGTCGGTTTGCATGCAACCGGGTGAGGGAGTACATTCTACACTTTGGCAGTTGGGGACAGCACATTCTGGGAACAAGATTAGCAAACAGTTCTCAAGATTTCAACAGTGTTTTGTTAAGCATACAGAAAAACAGTAAGTGACAAGTACCTATTTTATTAACCTTTCACTACCGACTATCCTTTTTGACTGGATGTTCTCTTCTACATTCTATGATCCAAAGTACAAGCTCCTATGCCATTGTATATCAATTTTTTCAAAGCTAAGTATCCCAATCAAGGGCCCAGTGCCCTTCTGGGCTTCAAATGTTACTTAGATTTCTGTTTTTATACATATATTTCACCTATATATTTTTATACATATTGCAGGTTCCCAATACCATTATTTATTCAGCATAATGATTCCTAACCCAAATCAAACATGTTATTAACCCTAACCATACATGGTTCCCTCAATCTAACGTTACAGAAGAGCAGGGACAGAGTTGGTGTTACAATACAGGAATATAGGGAATCTTCCACCTGCTGATAACCTCAAAGGTCCATGCAGATATAATCTCTGGAGAAGATGTAGGCAACTCTGAAGGACCTGAGAGTGCAAAAGTCATCTTCCATGAAAAACAACCTGGTCAGGGTGAAGGGTTCTGTCTGAATCAGCCTCTCCATTCTTAATGTAGAGAAGATGGACCAAATGATACCTGTGTGGAGAGCTGCTCCTGGGTGCCTATGGGTGATATACCATTCTAACTTGTGAAAGGGTCACAGGAAGCAGGGGCAGCCTCCATCTCATGGGAAGCTTGGAAGCAACTCTTAGGACAGATTGGTTGCCAAGGCAGTGAACTCATTCAGTTCCTGACGGAAGTGACCTCACCTCACTTCCTTGGTGATGGAACTCTGTGAACTTGCGATCCAGGAAGCCAGTCAAACATTGACAGCCCCAGTCCCAGTCTCAGTGGTTTTACTTTTTGAATTTCCCAAGGACAGAGTCAGTCTTTCTTGGTACCTATTGATGTTAGGATGGCCAAATGGCAGGAAAACTCTGAAGAGGGGCCTTTCCTGAGAAAACAGGTAGTGGCTCACTGCTGGCTCCTGACAACTTCAGAGACTTGGCAAAGGACACAAAATCTGAGAGAGGACAGGCCATTTTGGGGGAACCTAGAATGGCCCACAGTCAGACGACACTCCAAATAGTCACAACCTACTTGGAGGAAAGAGGTGCCTTTGTGGGTGTGGGTGTGGGTTTGTGGTTTTGGCTCATGTTCTGAGAAGAGGTAGGAAATGAGGTTTGTTTGGTTTGGGGGGAATTGTTTCTAGTAAGTCATTTGACAATGCGAGTGTTTCTGTGTCGCTGTATCGCACTGTGTCCATGATTGTAGATATTAGAAAAGAGAAAGCATCAATGGATGTGTCCTGTCTTTTAGAAAGCTTACCAGCATTCATGCTGCCCAATTTATAAATAGAATGCGGCTTGCCATAATGATGGGCAACACCTACGATCTTCCTAAGTTCCTGTTTTCTTCCAGAAATCTGGTCACTCTCCATAATAGGCTTATGGTTTTGTATCCAAGATATGTACCACCTCCATGCTCTGTGACATGGCCATGTACTGAATAACTGAAGTGAATGGCGAGCATCTCAGAAAACTCACATACCAGTGTGACCTGTAAAGTCTCATTGGAGAAACCCTGCTTTGGGCCTTTTGCTTACCTATTGTTCTGTTTCCCTGAATGTCAGGAAGGTCTTTGCCTAAGGAAAACGCTTTGTGAAGTCTGAAGAAAACCTTTTTCAAATAAAAAAGAATGGGCATCAGCTGTGGCTCTTTGCTTAATTGCTTTGCAAAGAGATGTGTCTGAATCAGCGTCTTGGCCCTGTGTTAGGCTGTAGCTTAGATTCTCAGCAACTGATGGATCTAAAGAAAGATCCCATGTGTGCATCCAAAACCAAAATAGCAAAAGAGCAGTCATTGTGGATGAAGTCTTTCGCCTTCCTCTGTAAGGTTTCTGACATCAATCAAGTGAGAATAGGGATCCTTTAGGTCAAATGAGTTCTTCAATTCCCTGCAGAGGCTAGCACATAGGTGGTTGGGTTTTCTCATGACTCCAATTCACATAAAGAATCTAAACCCCACAGTCAGTAGGTCTCAAATTTGAGAAGTGGATCAGTATTAACGGCAGGCCTATTTGATCACTCCTGGTTCACAGGAAAGGGTCCAGGTCACTCAGAATTTAGGTAAATGAGGGGCAAGAAAGCGTATTTTGGACACTGTCTTGGGCTGCATTCCTCATGGAAATCTACAGTCAGAGGTTATGATGAGTGTCTATATGGAAGAAGGTGAGGGCCATGTGGGAGTGTTTTGGTATTAATTGTGGTTATTTTTGTGGCAGTTGAAAGGGATGACTGAGTCCACCTGAGTTTGAACTTTGGTGTGATTCCCTTAGAGACTGAGTACAGGAACTGAACTTAGAGAAGTATTGCCATGAATTGAGTTGGGATTTCAGAAGGCCAAGCATGAGAGTCACCCTTGGAAACTGAGATCTAGGCCCAGGGTGGCTTTCCAGAGACCACTGGGAATCTCAGGCTTGATATCACATGATTTTATTCTTAACGACTTGGCAGTCTTAGTTGAGAGTCAAAACACACATGGACGTTACATTGTAGACCTCAATAGGCCTGGATTTATGTGACCCTTTGGCCAATCTTTGGGAAACCTTGTCTGTGAGAGTTCTCCAGAACTTCATTTGAAATGAACTTCCACAACATTTAATGGTCCCTGAATAAATTGAAACCCACATGCTGCCAACTTCATCCTTGAAAAATTGCTAGATAAATACCATGAAATTTTTGAAATTCCCATGACCAGATGGCACTGGAGAAACTTTGGTTGTCCTGTTGCTGAACATGATTATGCAGGACAGTGACTTGATTGACTGAGTTTCATGAAAATGGTGTATAACAGAGATTCCAGGAAGTTGGACCCTGCTGAGTAGTGGGCCTAGTGCAGTGATGGGCAGGTATGTGATAAAAAAACATCTGTGGTGGGGCCATGTGGATCTGCCATTGGCTTCCAATTGGCTTGTGACTGACATGATGCATCCAGCAGACGCTTCTATGTAAAGGTATCTTGTTATATGGAGAGGTTTCAGGCCAATGTTCAGTATCCGGTTGCTATGGTCAAGGAGGCAAGCTATGTGGAATAGAAGCCTGGTTGGTACATTCTTCTGCAGACCCTGACTCACCACAGGTGACAGAACTCCCTCCAGCACTTTGTCCCAGGTGAATTCCTTGTAATTCGTGAAGCAAATACGAAACTCCCAGTGCAGCAGCAAGCAACACCAGGAAAACTGGAGGATGACCAAATGGCTTCAGAGTCCACAAGAGTAGACAATTAGCCCCCAGTGGCCACAGTTTACCTACAAACAGAAAATTAAATACAGCTTCCTCATGTTTATTGGAAAATAAGAAATCATGTATTCCAGGTCACATAGAAGCATACCCAGATTTGATGGTCTCACTACAAAGGAAGCTGAATCTCCTGACTACAACATATATTTCAAGTGCCCAACCTCAGAGGCAGTTCCTCAAGAAGTCTTTAGTCCAACAGAGCTCCATGTTTGTGGAGTGTTTACCCTGTCCCTTACTTTTGGAATCTCCTCTACCACCTCCAAGTTTGTGAACTCGTGAGCATATTTGATTCCAGATATGTATTCACAGATTTTCTAACTCTTCTCCTCTAATTGTGTCTAACTTGGGGCCAAGGTAATCTCAAGGCATTGTTATGGATGAGAGTGGGAAGATACTTTTGTAGCATATATTTGCATAAACATTGGAATCATTTTCCAAATTTTCATTCAAAATACTGATTCCCTGACACAAACCCATGCCAACTAGACTCTGACTACTAATTCTAATATGATGGAGAAAATTAACCCAAACAGAATAGAAATACAAGCAGTTCAGAGGAGGAATGGTGTATCATTGGAATTGCCTTTTGCATTATATAGGGTAGGAGTTATAAATCTAGTCAATTTTTTGTTGAAATGGTTCTCCATGTGTTTTTAAAGTTAACAAATATGTGAATTCCTGTCTACCTTTCTCTGTATCCTATTCAGCACATGTATTTTTATATGCACATATAGAATCCTACCTGGTACCACACATACATTCTTGTGAGGTGGCTGACTTGGCAGACACAAATTGTGAGAAGAGATCACTCCTCCTAAACGCTGTTGAAACTGAAAATTCAAACTATTGATGAGCTTCCTAGTACAATAAAATTATACATGAATCCATGTTCAGTAAAACAAATTTACTTGGATCTGTGGATGACATATATTTCGTGGTGAATTTCAATTGGCATATATTGCTACTTTTTAATGTCTGTTTGTGTGCGTGTGTGTGTGTGTGTGTGTGTGTGTGTATGTTTATATATATATACACACACACTCTACAGATTTTTCAAAATATGAAATATATGTGTCTTATTATACACTTCGTAAATTCATTCATATTCATGTATTTGGATTAATAATCAACTTTTCACAAGATTATTCTGAGAAATATTCATCCACCTGAACTACATATTTGATTCCTATTACTGAAAACTAACAGTAAATGGAGCATACAAATCCTAATATTTCTGCAGTAACTGACACAGTTTTATATCAATGCAAGTAGATTCCTATGGGACGTGATGTGTATTTTGTCATTCATTTTTATTCAATACTGGTACATTTCTTTTTCTTCAGTTAATGCACATGATAGGATATATATTTAATTCACTAGTTCAGAAATTTATAGGCATTTTGTTTTACTTTTCATCACTTCCTAATTCAGAAAACATGTTTTCCACAGGGTTTCATGACTGGTCTTTTCATGAGACTTCTTTCACAAAATGCAAAGGTCACACTTATGTTTGTACCGAAGTCTAAATGGAAAGTGAGTATGGATTACTAAAAACATCTATGTCCAGGTTGCCTAATGCTATCAAATGTCAATTTTATTGGTGACTACATATTTGTTTCTTCCTAAGATTATATATTCAACCTCAACACTGTTGAAAATGCCTGATCCTATCACGTACTTTATACTTTGCCTGATTTCCTAATGTCTCTATTGATATATGGTTTCCTACATACTTTCCAGAGTTCATCAATGTGACTGGCTCTTCACATGTGTTGATATTTACATTCATTCTCTACCCGAAACCCTACTGTTATAGAACGTTTGGTTCAAATCCTATACTCACTCTGCTTTCTAAACCTATGAATATCTTCCTAATCCTACTGACTATCCTTCTGACTGGATGTTCTTTTTGACATTCAATCATCCAAGGTACAAGGTCCTATGCCATTGTATATCAATTTATCTGAGACATCTGTGCAGAATATAATTCAAAGCTGAGTATTTCAATCAAGGGCCCAATGCACTTCTGGGGGTCAAATCTTACCTAGATTTCTGTGTTCATACTTATATTTCACCTATATATTCTTGTAAATATTGCAGGTTCCCAAAACCATTATTCATTGCACAGAATGATTCCTAAGCCAAATCAAACTTGTTATTAACCCTAAGCATACACTGTTCCATCAATCTATCTTTCCAGTAGAGCAGGGACACAGTTGGTCTTACAATACAGGTATGTAGGGGATCTTCCACCTGCTGAAATCCTCAAAGGTCCATGCAGAAATGATCCCTGGAGAAGACTTAGGCAGCTATGAAGGACCTGAGAGCACAAAATCATCTTCCATGGCAAAAAAACCGGTCAGGATGAAGTATTGTGTCTGAATCAGTCGCTCTGATCTTAATGTAGAGAAGATGGACAAAACCAGGCCTGTGTGGAGAGCTGTTCCATGGTGCCTGTGGTTGATATACCATTCTAACTTATGACTGAGTCATAGAAAGTAGGGGAAGCCTCCATCTCATGGGACCCTTGTAAACAACTGTTAGGACAAAGTGGTTGCCAAGGTATTGACCTCATTCAGTTCCTGAAGGAAGTGACCTACCTCACTTCCTTGGTGATGGAACTCTCTGAACTTGGGATCCAGGAAGCCAGCCACCCAGAGCCAGTGCCAGTCCCATTCCCAGTGGGCACACTTGTTTGGATTTTCCAAGGACAGAGTCAGTCTTTCTTGGTACCTCCTGATGTGAGGATGACCAAATGCTAGGAGAACTCTGAAGAGGGGCCTTTCCTGAGGAAGCAGGTAGTGGCTCATTGCTGGCTCCTGACAACTTAACAGAGTTGGCAAAAGGGACCTGATCTGATAAAGGACAGGCCATTTTGGGGGAACATAGTATGGTCCACCAGTCAGAGGACACTCCGGATAGTCACAGACCTTGTTGTGGGAATGAGGTGCCTTAGTGGGTGTGGGTGTGAGTTCGTGGTTTTGTCTCATGTTCTGAGAATAGGTAGCAAAGGTTGTTTGTTTGGTTTGGAGTTGACTGTTTCTAGTAAGTCGTTTGAGAAGGCGAGTTTTTCTATGTCTGTGTATCCACTGTGTCCGTGGTTGTAGTTATTAGAAAAGCGAATACATCAATGGAGGTGTCCTGACTAGTAGGAAGCTTCCAGGCATTTATTCTGCCCTTTTTATGAATGGACTGCAGCTTGCCTTATGGATAGACAACACCTGCTATCTTCCTAAGTTCCTGTTCACCTCCTGATTTCTGGCCTCTCTCCAGAATAGGCTCATGGTTTTGTGTCCAAGATATGTACCACCTCCAAACTCTGTGACATAGCCATGTACTGGATAGCTGAAGGGAATGGGAACATCTCAGAAACCTCAGAGATCAGTGTAACCAGAAAAGTCTCAGTGGAGAAACCCTGCTTTGGGCAATTTGCTTACCTATGGTTCCCTTGCCCTGAATGTTAGGAATGTCTTTGCCTCAGGCCACCCCTTTGTGGAGCCTGAAGAAAACAGTTTTCAAATTAAAATGAATGGGCATCACCTGTGGCTCTTTGCTTAATTACTTTGGAAAGGGATGTGTCTGAATCAGCCTCTTGGCCCTGTGTGAGGTTGTGGCTTTGATTCTCAGAACCTGATAGATCTAAAGAAAAATCCCATGTGTGCATCCAAAACCAAAATTGCCAAAAGAGCAGTCATTGCTGATGAAGTCTTTCGCCTCCCTCTGTAAGTTTCCTGACCTCTATCAAGTGAGAATAGGGAAGATACACCAAGTAAATTGATGGCTCCTATTGGAAAAATTCTATCACTGATGACAACATCAGCATAAGTACCCCAACACTGCCACAATTCGCTGCACCAGCAGATAGTTCACAATGCATACAAGTGAGTTCACAATGCATACAAGTGAGTTCACAATGCATACAAGTGATACATAATCCAGGCAAGTTCTACAAGCAGTTCAGTGATGGCTATTGCAGAATCTGTAGATTGATTTTATCTTTGTCTTCACCGGCACTGGGATGAAGATAGGAATTCTGGCAATAATGGCTAAAGAAAAAATTCTGTAACATTCCTGAAGGCACTAAAAGAAAACAATTTTCTTAACAATTTACGTTATCTTGAAGAGAATAATTAAATATAATGAAAAGGAAAAGTGAAAGTAAACAAACACGTCTGTTAACCTCCTATTTTCTCACATATTAAAACAATCCTGAACAGTTGTTTACCCAATTTAAATTAAACAATTTAATTCACGTGAATAAAAAAAAATGGATATATTATTTCATTAGCACTCATCTTATGTGATATATGGACATACGCACATTCAAATATATAACACAAAACACAAGTGTGCACACATAATAAATACATACAACACATAATATAATAGTAAAGGCCTTATAACATTTTACATGTGAAATCATCATTGCAATGTTTAAAAACTCTACAGTCATAAAATAGAACTGATAAGCAAAACATTAACCTAGGTCTGTATGAGCTCAAAAAAACAAAAGAGAACTTCATGATTTGAGAAAGGGCAATAATAAAATAGATATTGAAAAAAGCATCCCTGTTCTGTCACAGATGTAAGGATAGCCAAACTGGAGTTTGGATATCAGCTGTTATGGATTTGAGCCAAATCATCTTATTTTGGTCTATCGAAATCGCTTCAGTTAATCTCTCTGGAATCCAAATCGGCTGCTGTTCTCCCTGTGGAAACACATAAACAGACCCCCGACTCCAGGCAATCACTGGGTTGGGATCTTAGTTAATCTCTCTGGAATCCAAATCGGCTGCTGTTCTTCCTGTGGAAACCCACAAACAGACCTCCAACTCCAGAAAATTAATGGGTCAGGACCTTTCCATTGTCCTGTTAGAATATCCTTCCAAAGTACCTCGGGCTTATACACATTTTTTGGACACTTATGCCTTTCTGCAGCACTAAGTCCTGAAAATCCAAATTTAAAAAGTTTAGAGTAAAAAGGGTTATTTTAAGTTTATCTTTGGGGAATTTATATCCCTTCCCAATTCTGTCTTCTTACTTTAATGAGTACATTTTAATAGTGTGATGTGCTCTTTCAACTATGGCTTGTCCCTGTAGATTGTATGGGTTTCCTGATATATGAGTAATGCCAAATGATGAGCAAAATGGTTTAAAAGAGGTAGAAGTATAACCGGGGGCATTATCAGTTTTTAACTGCTTTGGAATGACCACAGTGGCAAATTTTTGTAAGCAAAGAGCTATAACATCTTTAGTTTTTTTCCCCCATGAAGGGAGCCCATCAAAAATCCAGAAGAAGTATCAACTGTAACATGCAAATATTTTAATTTTCCAAATTCTGGCAAGTGTGTGACATCCATCTGCCATATATGGTAAGGTATCAATCCTCTACGATTGACTCTAAGATTAAAATGTGGTAAAATGGTCACACAATTTTGACATTGTTTTATTATTTGTCTAGCTTGTTCCTTAGTTATTTTAAAATGCTTTTGTAAAGTATTAGCATTGATAATGAACTTTTTATGAAAATTTATAGCTTCTTCTAGTGTACAGAAAATATGTATGTATGTCATGTGTAGTTTTACCTGCTAAATCATTGCCCAAACTAAGGGCTCCAGGCAATCCTGTATGTGCCCAGATATGTCCTATTAAGAATGGATATTTTCTGTCCCAGATTAGACTTTGTATACTGGAAAGGAAAGAGAAAACAGTAGAGGAAGGGGAAATCCTACCAGCATATTCAAGAGATACTATAGCATTAACTATATACTGACTATTGGAAAATAAATTAAACACAGAATCTTTAAACATCACAAAAGCTTATAATACTGCATTAAGCTCTACCTTTTGAGCTGATTTTTGGGGTGCTAAAAATGTAAAAATTTGATCAGGTGTAACTATTGCTGCTGTACCATTATTTGACCCATCAGTGAATATATTTGGAGCATTCATGATAGGAGTTTTCTTGTAATTTTTGGAAAAATTACAGGATGCAATGACCCAAAAGACAATAAAAGATTAGATGGTAAGTGGTTATCAAATAAAACATTAGATTTACACATGATTATTGCCCAAGTATTTAACTCATTAGCTAATTCATCAATTTGATTCATAGTGTATGGAGTAATAATTTTATTGGGAGAAATTCCAAACACTCCCTTTGCTGCTTTTATTCCTATGAGTATTAATTGTCCCTCAGCCTCAGGATACCTAGTAATAATAGTGTTAGAAGAATAAGATAAATGTATCCATAATAATGGAACTTCTTGCCAAAATACTCCTGTAGGAATATTTTTTGTTGGTAGCACAATAAATAATAAAGGCATTATTTTATCAAATCTATCCAAATGCATATTTCCCATATATGTTTCAATGATTTTTAATGCCTTTATTGCTTCAGGCGTTAACATTCTGGGTGAATTTGGATCAGATGGACCTTTTAGGATATCAAATATAGGTCCCAACTGTCCTGTTGGTATACCTAGATAAGGCCTTATCCAATTAATGTCTCCTAATAACTTCTGAAAGTCATTAATTGATTTGAGTTGATCTACTCGTATTTGAATTTTTGGTGGACTGACCATGGTTGAGGATAATAGAACTCCTAAATAATTAATTGGAAAATTTAATTGTATTTTATCAATTGATATCCCTAGATTATAATTTTTTAATAAGTTTGTAAGTGTGGCATAACATTCTAGCAATGGGTTTTTAACTTGTGTGCTAATAACACATCATCCATATTGTGAAATATTTGTAGTTCAGGATTTTGATTTCTAAGTGGCTGGATTACTTTGTTAACATAAATATGACAAATAGTTGGGCTGTTAGCCATCCCTTGAGGGAGTACTTTCCACTCATGCCTCTGATCAGGACCTTCATGATTCAGTGCAGGGATAGTAAATGCAAAACTTGGACTATCCTCAAGAAGAATTGGAAATGAAAAAAAAAAACAATCTTTAATATGTATAACTAAAACATACCAGGTTTTTGGCAAAGCAGACAATTGAGGAATCCTTGATTGAGCAGTTCCAAAATAACCATCTCATTATTAATGGCTCTTAAATCTTGCAATAATCTCCATTTACCAGATTTCTTTTTGATGACAGAAATGAAAGTATAATGGGGAGATACAGAAGGTTGTATATGTTCTTCCGCTAATTGTTGTTTGACCAGGAACTGGGCTGCTTGTATCTTTTCTTTAGTCAGGGTCCACTGAAGAAGCCATACTGGTCTTTCTGATTTCCAAGTAATTTTTATTGTCTCAGTGGCCCTTTCTGAAAATCCAACCCATGTCTGTCTGTTGCTTGGTCTATTTGTATTGGCGCTGCTATACCTTGTTCTTGTTTTTCTAATCTTTTTCCTTTCCTAAAACCTTCTCTAGCCATAATAGTGTGTACATTTTGATTGATGTTATTTGTTAATGTCAAACCTAATTGATCTAGGACATCTCATCCCCATAAATTTACGGGAAGATTATCCAATACATATGGCTGTATAGTTCCTTCACATTCTTCAGGATCCTTCCAATCCAATACCATTGCACTTCTATGGGGATTAGTTGCCACTCCTAGGTCTCAAAGTGTTTGAGTGTATTGTTGTAATGGCCAATGTTTTGGCCATTCTTGATGAGAGACAATGCTAACATCTGCACCTGTATCAAGTAGCCCATTAAATTCATGTCCTTGAATATTTAGTTTTAGCCTGGGGCGAGAATCTAAATTTAAAGAAAGCATAACCAAATCTACACCTGTGGAGCCTAATCCCTTGGAACCTCTTTCTACAGCACGACTGGAAAATTTATCATGCAGACTGAGTATTATTAGTAACTGTGCTATTCTATCTCCTGGTGAAATTACTGATATGTCCTTTGGAGAACTGGCTATAAATTTTATTTCACCTTCATAATCGGGATCAATTACCCAAGGACTTATCATAAGTCCTTTTAGATTAGAAGAGCTGCGTCCCAATAATAAGCCTACTGTTCCTTTGAGAAGAGGTCCTTTCACCATGTGTGAATGATTTGAACCCCCATCTCTACAGTTAGTACTGATCTGACGGAGGTGCAGATGTCTAACCCTGCGCTCCCTCTGATTTGTCTGATGAGGCGTCTGATGCACAATGTGTCCTGGGCACTACACTGATGGGGTTGCTGGGTTCCTCCAGTGCTCCGTATATTTGTGGTTTTGGGACCCAGAGCATTGGGCTCCCCTGTCCATTTTTTGGCAATGGAGCCCGGTGCCTTTCTCCATGATATCGTGGATAAACAGCTAGTCCTTGTTCGTTTTTGATAATGAAGTACCCTCTATGGTGGTTTGAGAACGGCATTCATTAGCCCAATGTCTCCCTCTACGGCATCGTGGGCAAATACGCAGTATTCTACTCCTTTGGTACCTATTTTTGTTAAACCCTCTTCCTATGGAGCAATTCCTTTTAAAATGTCCTGTTTGTTCACAATTGTAGCATGTTCCTGGCCTTGCATCTTAAGCCTGTTTAATGCAGCTGCCACAAATTGCCCTTGTTCATTGATGTCTCTGGCATCTAAAGCCTGTTTTACTGCAGCTGCCATGACTTCCTCTTATTCATTAATGTCTTTACATAATTTAATATATGTGTTTAAATCTTCATGTTTCCATGGTCTAGTGATATCTCTGCACCTACGATTCGCTTGGTCATAAGCCAGTTTTTTATTAATGGCATTGCTTGTTCTGTATTCCCCAAAACTCTTGTAGCTGTTTGAATAAGCCTATCTACAAATTCAGTGTAAGATTCATTAGCTCCTTGTATTACCTTAGATAATTGACCTTGTAAATCTCCATGTCCTTGTAAAGTCTTCCATGCCCTAACCGCCTCTGCAGCAATTTGTGCGTATACGCCAGGATCATATGCAATTTGTTGCTGCTGGTCCTCATAAGGTCCCTTTCCTAACAAAATATCTAGATTTCTCTGAGGATAACCAGCTTCTGCATTTCACCTAGCCGTCTCCTTGCAAAATTCCTCATTGGCAACCTTCCATAAAAGGTATTGACCTCCATTTAGCACAGCTTTACACATATTAGCCCAATCTACTGGCATCATATTCAAGTTGTTAATGGATTCGACCAAGCTTACAATGAAGGGTACTTGAGGACCATAGGTTGTTACAGCCCCTTTTAGCTGCTTCACTATTTTGAAATTTAAAGCATGGTGAATTCGCTGTCCTCCTACCTCAAATACAGGGCATGTTAATACTTGAGATCCTGTCTCAGGAACCGAACTATCAACTGCGGGGTTTGGGGGCCTCCTAGCATATGGAGGTGGCCTTGTTATTTGGACATTTACATACTCTGGTGATAGAAAGGTGTTAGTAACAGTCTCCTGTAGAGGAGGCGCTGTTGGTTGGACACTTATGCCCTCTAGTTATTGAAAGTTGGTAGTAGCAGTCTCCTTTTGTAACTTTGCCCCTGATGGCTTTTTCTGACCTAAGCTTTGTTCCTCTATCTTTGTCTGATCTGAAGTCTTTGGACTAAGCAAACCAGATATAAACGTCCTCAATGGCAATGTGCCAACTGTCAGAGTCCCTGGGCTGTTCTTTTCCCCCCTTTTAAATCTTCACCATGATGGTTCCATTATGGTATATTTAACAACTCCTTAAAAATCCATGGGCTACATTTTTGTATTGTATCAACGTATGCCCTGACTGTTCTTGACTTTACTGAGGTGCCTCCTTCCTCTAACAATTTACTTAACACTCTTTCAGTTTGTTTTTTTACTAATTTCTGATCCTGTATTTCTACTATAATACAACCCAACAAGACGATGCCAAACAAAACCGAGACAGAATAAAATAAAAAGGGAACAACAAAAAGTCATTATAGCCTTTATATCCTACTGACATGTGCATCCATCCTTTCTCCCTATCTGTTCCTCAGAAGTAAATAATTTTTTTCTCAGATGTGAGCGGTTTTTTATCCATCTCACTCATCTCCATGGACAGGCAACAAAAGTGAAGCAAAACAAAAGAGGAATCTTAAAATGGCTACCGATCCTCTCGCCCTTCCCTCAGGGGCTAGCAGTTTACCTTATCACTTACCCTCAGTGGCTCCCCGTGCGAGCTACCAAATGCTGCAGTCTGGCTGGGCACGATTCAAGAGCGACTTTTCAAAAGAAACAAAGTTTATTTTTAGAACCACACACGCCAAGCAAAACAGATCCTTAGGAAAAACCCTCAGAGCCCAACTGCCACCACTGGCTTCCTTGCAAAGTTTCTGTCACACCCACAAGCCTCTCCACCTCCCACAATCCTCCTGCTCTTGAGGCCATATGGCTGGGTCAGGTGGGTGGAGCCAAAAAAGTCCCACAATGAGCAGCTCTGTGGTCTGAAAGGGCAGGGAAACTGCCCAATGTGCATCATCGCAGAGGAGCCAATCAGCTTGATGTTGCTGGGGCTGCTGTGAGCCAATCATCAGCTGGCAGTCGGAAAGAGTGGGGAAAAAGCTCAATGAGCATCTCCATTGTGCATCACCACAGAGGAGCCAATCAGCTAGATGTTGCTGGGGCCGCTGTGAGCCAATAATCATCTCGCAGGGGAATGTTGCTGGTAACTGGAAGTTTGATGGGGCCCCTTAAGCTGTGGCTCTCAACAAATTGGTGTCTCCTTTCTCTGTAGACTATTCAGCACATGTATTTTTATATGCACATATAGAATCCTACCTGTTATCAAACGTACATTTTTGTGAGGTTGCTGACTAGGCATATACAAGTTATGAGAAGAGATCACTCCTCTTAAACACTGTTGGAATTGAGAATTCAACCTATGGGTGAGCTTGTTATTAGAACAACATTATATATAGATCCATTTTCAGTGAAATCAATATTTTTGCACCTGTGGATGTTACATATTTCATGATGAATTTCAATTGGCAAATATATTGCTAGTTTAAATGTCTGTCTCTGTGTGTGTGTGTGTGTGTCTGTGTGTGTGTATATATTTATTTATATATATATATATATACTCTCCAAATTTTTCAAAATATGAAATATATGAATCTTATTATACACTCCATAAAATCATTCATATTTATGTATGTGGATTTATGATCAACTTTTCACAAGATTATTCTCAGAAATATTCATCCACCTTAAATACAGATTTGTTTCCTAGTACTGAAGACTAACTTCAGTGAATGGTGCACACAAATCCTAATATTTCTACAGTAAAACCAAGTTCAACATCAATGCAAGCATTTTCCTATGGGACATGATGTGTATTTTGCGGTTCATTTTTATTAAACAGTGGTACATTACTATTTCTTCAGTTTATGCACATCATATGATATATCTTTCATCCACAAGTTCACAAATTTATAGGCATTTGTTTCAATTTCAATCACCTCCTGCTTCAGAACACATATATTCCTCCAGTGTTCTTGACTGGTCTTGTCATGAGACTTCTTTCCAAACACATTATTTTTGATTTTCATAATCATATTTGAAGCAAAACTCACACACTCTTCATGATAAACCATAACCCTAATATTACCGTTAGATGTATACCTGGTTGTAGTGAATGTATGAATATCAGTTTAAGATTTCCAGTATATTTTCAGATATCAAATCAATCCACTATTTAAAGTTGGAACCAGTTATATTATTTATTCACAGTATCGTCTATTCATACATTATTTCTATATCCATTGACACAGGGTACTCCACTTTGTTCCCCCAATATTTATACGTCTTCAAAATATTGCTCCCAGTAATGGTGGAAGAAATGCTCATGTCACCTGATCTACATATAAATTTTAACACAGTAATATTCTGGACACAGAAAGCAAAAGTCACTCTTATGATTGTAGCAAAGCCTAAAAGGAAAGTGAGCATGGATTACTAAAAATATCCATGTCCCCGTTGCTTAATGCTCTAAAATGTAAATCCTATTGATAAATCCTATGTATTTGTTTCTTTCTAAGATTATATATTCAAACTCAACCCTGTTGAAAATGTCTAATCCTATCCCTCACTTTATACATTGCCTGATTTGTTAATGTCTCTATTGATATCTGCTTTCCTACATATTTTCCCCATTTCATCATTGTGTCTGACTCTTCACATGTGCTGATATTTACATTCACTCTCTTATTGAAAACCAATTGCTAAAGAACGTTTGGTCCAAATCCTATACTCATTGTTGTTTCTAAACCTAGAGACTATCGTCCTAAACCTACGGACTTTCCCTTTGTGACTGGATGTTCTCTTCAACTTTCATTCATCCAAGGTACAAGGTCCTATGTCATTGTATATCGATTTATCTGAGACATCTGTGCAGAACATAATTCAAAGCTAAGTAACCCACTCAAGGGCCCAATGCCCATCTGAGCTTCAAATCTTGCCTAGATTTCTGTTTTCATACTTTTATTTTACCTATATATTCTTGTAATTATTGCAGATTCCCAGTACGAATATTCATCCTGCAGAATGATTCCTAACCCAAATCGAACGTGTTATTAACCCTAACCATACACTGTTCCCTCAATCTAACTTTACAGAAGAGCAGGGACAGTGTGACCAGGAAAGTCTCAGTGCAGAAACCCTGCTTTGGGCCTTTTGCTTACCTATTTTTCTGTTGCCCTGAATGTCAGGAAGTTCTTTACCTCAGGCTAACCCTTTGTAAAGCCTGAAGAAAACAGTTTTCAAATGGAAATGAATGGGCATCACCTATGGCTCTTTGCTAAATTTCTTTGGAAAGGGATGTGTCTGAATCAGCATCTTGGCCCTGTGTGAGGCTGTGACTCAGATTCTCAGCACCTGATGGATCTAAAGAAAGATCCCATGTGTGCATCCAAAACCAAAATGGCAAAAAGTTCAGTCATTTTGGATGAAGTATCTTCCCTTCCTCTGTTAGATTCCTGACCTCCATCAATTGAGAATAGGGATCCTTTGGGTCATATGAGTTCTTCAATCCCTGAAGAGGTGCTTGGGTTTCTCATGATTCCAATTCACATAAAGAATCTGTACCTATCAATCAGAAGTTGTCAGTCAATATTGCTCCCAGAAATGGTGGAAGAAATACTCATGTCACCTGATCTACATATACATTTATTCACAGAAATATTCTGGACACTAAATTCAAAGTTCACATTTATGATTGTACCAAAGCCAAAATGGAAAATTAACATGGATTACTAAAATCATCCATGTCCAAGATTACTTATGCTCCCAAATGTCAATCCTATTGATGACTACATATTTGTTTCTTCCTAAGATTGCATATTCAAAGTCAACTCTGATTTCATAATGTCTCTATTGATATCTGCTTACCTACATATTTTTCCCACTTCATCATTGTGACAGACTCTTCACATGTGCTGACATTTAAATTCATTTTCTATCCGAAACCCTGTTGCTAAAGAAATTTTGTTCCAAATCATACACTCACCCTTCTTCCTGTACCTACCTACTATCTTCCTATTCCTACTGACTATCCCTTTTTGACTGGATGTTCGCTTCTACATTCAATCATCCAAGGTACAATGTCCTATGCCATTGTATATCAATTTATCTGAGACATCTGTGCAGAATGTAATTCAATGCTCAGTATCACAATCAAGAGCCCAATGCACTTCTGGGCTTCCAATCTTACTTGGATTTCTATTTTCATACACACAGTTCACCTCTATATTCTTATAAATTTCGCAGGTTGCCAATACCATTATTCATCCAGAAAATGATTCCTAATCCAAATTGAACCTGTTATTAACCCTAAACATACAGTGTTCCCTCAATCTTACTTTACAGAAGAGCAGGGACAGAGGTGGTCTTATAATACTGAAATGTAGGGATCCTCTACCTGCTGAGAACTTAAAAGGTCCATGCTGAAAGTATCCCTGGAGAATATGTAGGCAGCTATGAAGGACCTGAGAGACCACAAGTCATCTTCCATGGCAAACAACCTGGTCAGGATGTAGGGTTGTGTCTTAATCAGCTTCTCTCTTCTTAATGTAGAGAAGATGGACCAAATCAGGCCTGTATGGAGAGCTGTTCCCGGGTGCCAATGGTTGATATACCATTTTAACTTGTGAAATTGTCACATTAAGTAGGGTAAGCCTCCATCTCATGGGACCCTTGGAAGCAACTGTTAGGACAAAGTGGTTGCCAAGGCAGTGACCTCATTCAGATCCTGAAGGAAGTGACCTCACCTCACTTCCTCGGTAATGGAAATTGGCATCCAGGAATCCAGGCACACAGAGCCAGTCCCACTCCCACTCCCAGTGGTGTCACTAGTTTTGAATTACCAAGGACAGAGTCAGCCTATCTTGGTACCTACAGATGTGAGAATGGCCATATGCCAGGAAAGCTCTGAAGAGGGGGCTTGTATGAGAAAACAGATAGTGGCTCACCACTGGCTTCTGACAAGTCTCAGTGAAGAAACCCTGCTTTGGTACTTTTAATTACCTATTGTTCTGTTGCTCTGAATGTCAGGAAGTTTTTTGCCTCAGGCCACCCCTTTGGGAAGCCTGAAGAAAAGAGTTTTCAAATGGAAATGAATGGGCATCATCTGTGGCTCCTTGCTTAATTGCTTTGGAAAGGGATGTGTCTGAATCAGCCTCTTGGCCCTGTGTGAGGCTATGGCTTAGATTCTTAGCACCTGATGGATCTAAAGAAGCATCCCACGTTTGCATCCAAACCCAAAAGAGCCAAAAGAGCAGTCATTGTGGATGAAGTCTCTCACCTTCCTCTGTAAGGTTCCTGACGTCCATCTATGAGAATAGGGAACCTTTGGGTCAAATGAGTTCTTCAAAGCCCTGCAGAGACTAGATCATACGTTCATAGGTTTCTCATGACTCCAATTAACATAAAGAATCTAAACCCCACATTCATTAGGCCTCAAAATGGAGAATCAGAGCAGTATTAAGGGCAGGCCTCTTTGATCACTCCTGGTTCACTAGAAGGGTTTCCCAGCCACATTGACTTTAGGCAAATGTGGGCAAGGGACCTTATTTTGGATACTGTCCTTGGCTGTACCCCTCATGAAAAACTACAGCCTGAGGTTATGATGAGTGTCGATATGAAAGAAGATGAGGGCCATGTGGAAGTGTTTTGGTTTTAATTGTGGTCATTTTTGTGGCTGTTGGAAAAGATGATGGGTCCACCTGGTCTTGAACACTGGTGTGATTCCCCTTAGAGACTGAGTTTTGGAATGGACCTCAAAGAAGTATTGCCATGTATTGTGTTGGGATTTTAGGATGCCACACATGAGAGTTGCCCTTGGAAACTGAGATCTAGGCCCAGGGTGGCTTTTCACAGAGCACTGGGAATCTCAGGAAGAATATCACATAATTTTATTCTTAAAGAATTGGCAGCCATAGTTGCAAGTCAAAACACACATGGACCACACATTGTAGACCTCGAACGCCTGGCTTTATGTGACCTTTTTGCCTGTCTTTGGGAAGCCTTGCCTGTTAGAATTCTCCAGAATTTTCAATGAAATGAGCTTCCTCTCCATTTAATGGTTCCTGAATGAATTGAAACCCACAGTGCCTCCAACTTCATCCTTGAAAAATGTCTGATAATTACCATGAAATTTTTGAAATTCCCATGACCACTTTGCACTGTAGAATCTTTGGATGTTCTATTGATGATCACGAGTATACCAGAAAGTGCCTGTTTGATTGGGTTTCATGAAAATGGTGTAGAACAGAGATGGCAGTAATTTGGACCCTGCTGAGTAGTCGGCCTAGAGAAGTGGTGTGAAGTTGTGTGTTAAAACATTTGTGGTTGGGTGATGTGGATCTGCCATTGGCTTTCAAATGGTTTGTGACTGACATGGTGCAGCCCCCAGACCCTTGTATGTAAAGGTATGTTGTTATATGGAGAGGTTTCAGTGCAATGTTTAGAATCAGATTGCTATGGTGAAGGGGGCAAGCTATGTGGGATAGAAGCCTGGTTGGTGCATTCTCCCGCAGACCCTTACCCATCACATGTGACAGAACTCCCTCCAGTACTGTGTCCCAGTTGAACTCTTCGTATTTCATGAAGCAAATACCAAACTCCCAGTGCAGCTGCAAGAAACACAACAAAATTGGAAGATGAGCAAATGGCTTCCAAACTGGAAGACACTTAGCACTCAGTGACAACAGTTTACCTACAAAGAGAGAATTCAGCACTGCTGCCTCATGTCCTTTGGAAAATAAGAAACCATGTCCTCCAGGTCACATACATGCAGACCCAGCTTGATGGTCTCACTACAAAGGGAGCTAAAGCTCCTGACAACAACATATATTTCAAGTGCCCAACCTCAGAGGCAGTTTCTCAAAAATCTTTAGTCTAGCAGAGCTCCATGTTTGTGGAGTTTTACCCTCTCCCTTACATTTGGAAACTCCTCTACCACCTCCAAGGTTGTGAACTCCTGAGCATTTTCCATTCTTGATGTGTATTCACAGATTTTCTAACTCTTCTCCTCTAATTGTGTCTTACTTGGGGTGAAGGTAATGTCAAGGCATTGTTCTGGATGAGAGTGGGAAGATTTTTGGGTAGCACATATTTGCATACACATTGGATTCTTTCTCCAATTTTCCATTTGAAATACTGAATCCCTGACTGTAAGGGGTAGAAGGAATTCTCCTTCAAAGAATAGCCTGACACTTACAAGAAACAGCCCCCAGGGAGACATCCTGTCTGGGAGACATCCTGTAGTCATCTGTGTTCCTGAGACATCCTGTGGCCATCTGTCTTCCTGAAATATCCTGAGGTTATCTCACCTTGTGAAGACATCCAGGAACTGCTGATAAGAGAGCTTTCAAATCTCCAGCATATAAATTCCTCTGTGTGAACAATAAAAGTTTGCAGCTTGATCAGAACTTTTGTCTTGCTGTCATCTCTCGTGTCTCTTGTCCCTTCATTCTTCCCCACCTAGGTTTGCTACCCACGTTGATGTGTCCTGCAGGCCAGGACAACTGGCGCCCAACGACTGGGGCTCGAGCCTTTGACTGAGGGGGAACCCTGTCCTCCTGGAAGATTTGGACAAGTGGAGCTCGCGATTGCCTCAGCAGACACCACTGAGAGACAGATCCAGGAGGAGAGTGGGGATGACGCACAGTGAGTGACCCACCATGGGACAAGCAGTTTCGTCACATGATTTGTTTTTGTCAGGCCACAAGGAATCCTTAAATACATGGGGGGCACGTGTTAAGAAAAATGACTTAATATTTTTCTTTTCATACATCGAAGAATTTTTTCCATGGTTTCCCCTTGAAGGTACCATTGATGGTAAAAGATGGCTTAGAGTAGGAGACATTTTAAAAGATTATTATGAATCCTTTGGCCCAGAAAAAGTGTCTGTTCCTACCTTTTCTTTCTGGAAATAAATTAGTGAAATTCTTAAAAGTTCACCCTTTGACAATGGTACCTTAATACTTGTCAGGATTGGGGAAGAGACTATGCAAAAGACCTCTCGTCCCTTCTCGGCATGCCCATCAGTTAGTATAGACATAGACCCTTCTTAGTCTCCCCAAGACCCTGGGACCTTGCTGATCTTCCTCAAAATCCCACCCTAATGAATAAGGCTCCAATGGTTTCCAACCGCCTTTATGCAGTTTTAAATCCCAGAGAAACATTGACCCCTGGGGAGGAGGCTACCTTGGAGAAGGAAGCAGCTCGCTACCATTCAGAAGACTCTCCACCTCTCAGGACCCTGCCACAGACTATAGGACTTACACATTCCCCTCCCTCCTATATCCCTCCTGCCTTTTGTGCTCTGGCCCTTCAGGGGCCAAATGTACCCCCAGATATTTTTTCCCCACTTCCCTTGCCTAACCTGGCTCCCTTGAGAGAGTCTCTCCAACATGGACGGGAACAGATCCAATTTTTAAAAGAATAAAGATCCCTTGACTCTGAGCTCTCTTCATTAGCCTTAGGAATGGAGTCAACACAAGCTGGCCCACAGTGGTCTAATACAAAGGCGAAGCCGCTCCATTGGCCTGTGCTTGCCTTCCAGTCACCACCAGTCAGATAGATAAGCCTGCCCAGGCTGAGGTCAAAGACTTAGAAGAGGAAAAAGAGGAGGAAGCGGTGGAAATGGATCAAGGAGATCAGGACTTAGAGGATGAGGAGTTCACCCCTAGGCAGGAAGGAACCCAGAGTGTCTACAAAAAATTTAGCCTCCATTTTCTTGAAAAACTTAAAAAGGCTTGTGCTCACTATGGCCCCACTGTGCCCTATACGTTGGCTTTATTAGAAAGCTGCAGCACACAATTTCTTACTCCCAATGATTGGAAATTTTTAGACCTAGCTGCCCTCAGTGCCGGAGACTTCCTGCTATGGAATGCAGATTTCAAAGAGCCCTGTCAGAAACTACTCAAAAAAAATTAACAAAGGCCTCCTCTAAATCCTGGACTTATGTTAAGCTAGTGGGCAATGCAACTTTTGACACTAAAACTAAACGGGCACGTTTCCCTGCTGGACTTTTTGCGCAGATTTAGATGGCTGGCTTTGTTGCTTTTAGACGCCTCCCTGAAAGGGCCTCGGCTATCACTTCCCTGGCAAGAACTCGACAAGGGCCCGATGAGCCTTATAGCGACTTTGTTCCCCGGCTTTACCTAGCTGTGGAATGCTTGCTTGGACCAAGCGAAAGCGAAAGCACCTTTGTAAAACATGTTGCCTTTGAAAATGTCAACCCGGCATGTCAGGATGTTCTTCGACATCATAAGGATAAAGGGAAACTTTCTGACTTTATTAGAATCTGTGCAGGCGTGGGTGCAGCCCATGCCATGGGTCTCAAATTAGTGCCGCATTTACCAAGGCCTTTTACAATACTGGCTCAAGTACTTGCTTTACTTGTAAACAACCAGGCCATTTTGCACGCAGGTGTCCGACAGGCAAACAAAGAGTAAGAATAGTGTCTCCTCAAACTGCAGCTAAACCGACCCCAGCTACACTTTGTCCTTGATATGGTAAAGGTCATCACTGGGCCAGTGAGTGTAGATCAATGACAAATGCCCTCAGACAGCCTATTTCTTCCTACTTCTCAAGAAACTCCCTGGGGCAATGAGGTTTGTTCCCTCCCAAACTCCCAACCTACCTCAAAATCCTTCTCCACAATTGGCTCCCTCCAACTACCCACTCCAGGCAGTGCAGGATTGGACCTCTGTGCCACCACTGATACAATATTAGACTCAATGCAAGGGCCCCAGATAATATCAACTGGAATTATGGGTGCCCCTCCATCTCATACGTGTGCCCTTATTCTTGGAAGAGCCTCTACTACCTTACAAGGTGTTCAGGTCTTCCCTGGCATTAATGATAATGATTTCACTGGAGAAATAAAAATAATGGCCACAGTTATTAATAGAGTTGCGGCCATCCCAGGAGGAAAAAGTCTTGCACAATTAATACTTCTTCCCTTAGATTAAGGGGCATTTCCACCTCCCAAACCTACTGTGGGGGACTGCCTCCTTGGGCTCCTCTGAGGTATATTGGGTTCATCCCATTTCTCATATTAGACACACCCTTACCTTACTTATTGAAGGAAAGGAATACCAAGCAATTGTAGTTACTGGAGCTGATGCGACAATTATTTCTCAAAAATACTGGCGATCAGGTTGGCCCCTCACCCCATCCTTGACTGACCTTAAAGGGATAGGAAAGTCAAAAAATCCTCTGGTCAGCTCTACTGCTCTTAGCTGGACTGATAAAGAGGGTAATAAGGGAACTGTCACTTCTTTCGTTGTTCCTGACCTCCCTGTTTACCTATGGGCTGGAGATATTTTGAGTCAAATAGAAGTTATTCTTGCCAGTCCCAATTCCATGGTGACTCATCAAATGCTCCGTATGAATTTTGTCCCTGGTACAGGCCTTGGGAGGCTGAGACAAGGACTGGTGGAGCCTATACAACCAATAAAAAAAAATATATATGGACTTGGATATTTGGATTTTTAGTGTCGGTTCCTGACCCTCCTGTTCCCATGGAGATAAAATTATTTGGGAGACTCAGACTCTTGTGTGGGTGGATCAGTGGCCCCTTACCCAAGAAAATTTGGAGGCTGCCTCCATGTTAGTGAAGGAACAGCTGGCAGCCCGCCATGTAGAGCCCTCAACCTCACCATCGTACACTCCTATTTTTGTTATCAAGAAAAAATCAGGCAAGTGGCGCCTTTTACAAGATTTGTGTGCCATTAATAAAGTTATACTCCCGATGGGAGCACTACAGCCAGACATTCCCACACCAGTGGCTATTTCCAAAAACTATTGTAAAATGGTTATGGACTTAAAAGATTGCTTTTTTACCATTCCTTTGCATCCTGTGGATAGACCCTATTTTGCCTTTAGTCTTTCTTGCATTAATATTCAGGGCCCTATGCAGAGACTACAATGGAAGGTTCTTCCCCAAGGTATGGCCAAAATCCCTACTCTTTGCCAAAAATACGTTGCTCAAGAAGTAGACCCTGTGAGAGAGCGAGGGCCACAAATTTATATTTTACATTACATGGATGATTTGTTAATTGCTGCACCTAATACCCATGATCTTAATAATTGTTACTTGGACTTTTACAAAATCCTCACTACCTTGGGACTACAGATAGCTCCTAATAAGGTTCAAACACAGGACTCTTATAAAAGTTTGGGCCTTAAAATTCTACAGAAATCAGATCCAAATTTCTAAAATACAACTACGTGTGGAGCATCTTCACACCCTTAAAGATTTTCAGAAATTACTGAGGCATATTCAATGGCTAATAACATATTTAAAATTATGCACTTGTGTACTTTTGACCCTTAATGATATTTTGAGAGGTAATTCCCACCCCTCCTCCCCTCAAAATCTTACTCCCAAGGCATAACAGGCATTAAACCAAGTCACAGAAGCCATTGCCCAACAATTTGTTACGCAAATTTCTTATAACCTTCCTCTGGTTCTGGTTATTTTACACACTCCTCATACACCCACAGGAATATTTTGGCAGCGAGATCCACATTTTAAAAATAAAGACTGCCCCTTGTTTTGGGTCCATTTACCCACCACATCCTCGAAGGTTATTACTGTTTATCTTGCTCAGGTAACTTCTATTATTTTTAAAGGTCATTTGATTTCTCTACAACATTTTGGCAAAGACCCTGATAATATTTTTATTCCATATACTAAGGACCAAACCCAATTTTTACTAGAGACAAGGGATGAATGAGGTATTTCCCTATCAGGCTTTTGGGAACAATTGACCACCACCTCCCCAATGACCCCCCTTTACATTTTGTCCAGTTACATCCATTTACTTTTCCTGAAATTTCTCAAAATGCTCCCATTCCTCAAGCCCTTACTGTCTTTACAGATGGTTCCTGTAATGGCCGAGCGGTCTTTGTTGTCAATAACCAGCCTACCACCTTTGATACTGTCTATCAGTCACCACAGTTTGTGGAATTGTTTGACATAACACAAGTTTTTATAACATTTTTTATAATCCTGTTAATATTTATAAAGACAGTGGCTACATTGCTCATTCTGTGCACCTGCTGGTGATTTCACCCCCCATTAAGGCTTCTAACAATGTGGCCTTTCTGTTTCACCAGCTTCAGCAGCTAATTCAGGTCAGACAACACCCATTTTTCTTAGGACACATAAGGGCACACTCTGATCTTTCCAGCCCTCTAATTCAAGGTAATGCCCAAGCTGATGCAGCAACTCGTTCCATCTTTCCAATTTTTGTTGGCTCCATTCAAAAGGCCACGGAGTTACACAATCTACACCATTTAAATTTCCAGAGCCTTTGATTACTTTGTAAAATTACCAGGCAACAGGCAGGAGAAATAGTAAAAGCATGCCCTAGTTGCGCTGCCTCCCTCCCCATTCAACACTTGGGAGTTAACCCCCGAGGATTACTGCCCGATCAGTTTTGGCAAATGGATGTTACTCATTTTCTTGAATTTGTAATAGCCAAATATATATACACATTTCTGTAGATACCTTCAGCGGCTTTATTTTTGCATCACCACATTCTGGAGAGGCTACCAAAGATGTCCTTTCTCATCTTGTTTCAGCCTTTTCTGTTATGGGTAAACCAATACATATTAAAACAGATATTTATCCTACATATACCATTGCCAAGTTTAAACAGTTTTGTGCTACCTTGCAAATTTGTCATACTCCTGGAATTCCATACAACCCTCAGGGCCAAGGCATTGTGGAACTTGCCCACCTTAACTTAAAAACTTGGCTAACCCTCCTTAAGGCTTCCTCCCTTGTATTTACCACACCCAGGCATCGCCTTAACAATGCATTATTTGCCCTTATTTTTCTTACCCTAGACAATGAAGGCCATTTGGCAGCAGACAGACACTGCCATCCCTCGTCCAATTCTGTTCGCCCACCTGTTATGTGACACAATCCCCTTACAAATAAATAAAAAGGCCCAGATCCTGTCCTCATCTGGGGAGGAGGCTCAGCTTATGTTTTGGACCAAGATCAAACAGCCCCAAGATGGTTACCAGAACTCCTGGTTAAACAGGTTAATGACTTACCTCAAAACAGGGACAGAGGGACTCCTCATGAGGACAAAATTTCTTCTTTTTCAGATGCAGCCAACAATCTGCCAGCCTTGGAATAACAGTTCCTGTGGGCACAGGTACACTGGCTTAGGCACGTCTATTCACTCTTACCATCGCCTGTCTCAACAAATTATAAACTCTATCAGTAACAACTGATAAAAACTCTATCATGAACCATTAAAGATTTGCAGGACCAAATAGACTCCCTGGCAGAAGTGTTTCTTCAAAAAAGACGAGGCTTAAATTTGCTGACAGCTAACCAGGGAGGTATTTGCTTGGCCTTAGGGGAATGATGCTGCATTTATGCCAATAATTCTGGCATAGTATGCACTAAAATTAAGCAGCTTCAAGAAGATCTAGAAAAGAGACGAAGGGAAATATTTGAAAATCCCCTCTGGACTGGGCTTAATGGATTTCTGCCCTATCTTCTTCCCCTATTAGGCCCTTTGTTGGGTTTACTTTTAATGGTGTCCCTAGGACCCTGCATTATAAACAGGCTGTTACAATTTATTAAAGAACAGATTAATATTTTGGCCTCTAAGCCCCTACAGGTCCACTATCATCGCCTGGATATGGAAGACCGTGCTGCCAACATTTAAAAGGATGTTCTACCCTCCTCACAAGCTTATTTCTTAAGGTTACATGCCCACAGATCTCGCTTTCTTATATAAAACTCTAAGTAACACCTCTGACCAACCATCTTCTGCCCTTGCCATAAGGGTTCGTCCTCCATGGGCCCCTCTGTTTGGGGGAGGACACACCCATGTAGTGAGGACGTTAGGCCATAATAACAGAGGGTGCAGGAAGGACTGCAGGAGGATGGATCCATGGTTCCCAAAACCCAAGTCTTCTGAGTGACACGCTCTGGTGCATGGCAGTTGGCATGCTTCCCCCTCAAAGCCGTCTCCTTAAAAAACATGCCTAGGCCACCACGAAATCTCCTAGTAAACATGCTCGATCAGATCAGGAGATATTCTAAGGCCTGTTAGAGAAACAGAGCCTCTATAACCCCCTAAAACATTGGCCTGTAAGGTATGGTCAAATATTTTATATAAGAAAGGGGGAAGATGTCAGGGGCTAGAAGGAAGTTCTCCTTCAAAGAATAGCCTGACACTTACAAGAAATAGACCCCTGCGAGATTTCCTGTCTGGGAGACATCCCGCAGCCATCTATCACCCTGAGACATCCTGCGGCTATCCGTCTTCCTAAAATATCCTGAGGTTATCTCACCCTGTGAAGACATCCAGCAACTGCCGATAAGAGAGCTTTCTCATCCGCAGCATATAAATACACTGTGAGAACTATAAAAGTTTTCAGCATGATCAGAACTGTTGTCTTGCTGTCTTCTCTCATCACTCTTGTCCCTTCATTCCTCCCCAACAAGGTTCAACGCCCACGTTGAAGTGTCCAGCCGGCCCGGACACCTGACACTAAACCATAACCTACTAGACTCTGACTACTAATCCTAATATGATGGAGAAAAATAATCCAAACAGAATGGAAATACAAGCAGTACAGAGGAGGCATGGTGTATAGTTGGACTTGCCTTTTGAATGATATAGGGTAGGTGTTATAAATCTAGCTAATTTTTAACTGAAATAGTTCTCCACATGTTTTTAAAGTTAACAAATATGTGAATACCTGTCTCCCTTTCTCTGTAGCCAATTAAGCACATGTATTTTTATATGCACATATAGAATCTTACCTGGTATCACACGTATATTCTTCTGAGGTGTCTGACTTGGCAAATACAAATTGTGAGAAGAGATCACTCCTCCTAAACTCTGTTGGAACTGAAAATTCAACCTATGGGTGAGCCTCCTAGTAGAACAACATTATACATAAATCGATGTTCGGTAAAATAAATATTTTTGCATCTGTGGCTGATGTACATTTCATGAAGAATTTCGATTAGCATATATATTGCTACATTTTATTGTCTGTGTTTTTTAATATATATATATATATATATATATTCTCCAAATTTTTCCAAATATAAAATATATGTGTCTTATATACACTACCTAAATTCATTCATGTTCATAAATATATGTGTCTTATATACACTACCTAAATTCATTCATGTTCATGTATGTGGATTTATAATCAACATTTCACAAGATTATTCTCAGAAATATTCATCCACCTGAAATACATATTTGTTTCCTATTACTGAAAACTAACTTCAGGGAATGGTGCATACAGTCCTAATATTTCTACATTAACTGACCCTGTTTAACATCAATGCAAGTAGATTCCTATGGGACATGATGTGTATTTTGAAGTTCATTTTATTCAACACTGGTACAATAGAATTTCTACAGTTTACGAACATCATAGGACATATATTTCATCCATAAGTTCACAAATTTATAGGCATTTGATTCACTTTCAATCATTTACTGATTCAGAACACATGTATTCCTCCAGGTTTCTTGACTGGTCTTTTCATGAGACTTCATTTCAAACACATTATTTTTGATTTCCATAATCATTTTGAAGCAAAACTCACACACTCTTCATGATAAAACATAACCCTAATATTACCATTAGATGTATTACTGGTTGGAATGAATAATTGTATATCAATATAAGATTTTCTGTATATATTCAGATATCAATTCAATCCTTTATTTAAAGTTGGAACCAATTATATTATTTATTCACAGTATGGTCTATTCATGCATTATCTCTACATTCATAGACACAGGGTACATCTATTTGTAACCCCAATACTAATTTATTCGTCTTCAAAATGTTGCTCCCAGAAATGGTGGAAGAAATACTCATGTCACCTGATCTACGTATGCATTTATCACAGTAATATTCTGGACACAAAAAGCAGAGGTCACACTTATGATTGTACCAAAGCCTAAATGGAAAGTGAGCATGGATTACTAAAAACATTCATGTCCAGGTTGCCTAATGCTCTCAAATGTCAATCGTATTTATGACAACATATTTGTTTCTTCCTAAGACTATATATTCAACCTCAGCCCTGTTGCAAATGTCTAATCCTATCACTCACTTTATACTTTCCCTGATTTCCTAATGTCTCTATTGATGTCTGCTTTCCTAAATATTTTCACCAGTTCACAATTTTGACTAACACTTCACATGTGCTGACATTTACATTCACTGTCTATGTGATACCCTATTGCTAAAGAACTTTTATTACAATTCCTGTACTCACTCTTCTTCTGAAACCTACAGAATATCTTCCTAATCCTACCGACTATCCCAGTTTGAGTGGATACTCACTTCTACATTCAATCATCCAAGGTACAAGGTCCTATGCCATTGATTATTGATTTATCTGAAACATCTATGCAGAACATGTATCAAAGCTAAGTATCCCAATCAAGAGCGCAATGCTCTAGTGGGATTCCAATCTTACCTAGATTTCTGTTTTCATACTTATATTTCACCTATATATTCTTATAAATATCACAGGTTCCCAATACCATTATTCATCAAGCAGAATGATTCCTAACCCAAATCAAACCTGTTATTAAGCGAAACGATACACTGTTCCCTCAATCTAACTTTACAGAAGAGCAGGGACAGTGTTGGTCCTAAAATAGAGGAATGTAGTGAATCTTCCACCTGTTGAAAAACTCAAAGTTTCATGCAGAAGTGATCCCTGGAGAAGATATAGGCACCACTGAAGGACCTGAGAGAGCAAAAGTCAACTTCCATGGCAAACAACCTGGTCAGGATGAAAGGTTGTTACTGAATCAGCCTCTCTGTTCTTTTTTTTATTATTGGTTGTTCAAAACCTTACAAATCTTTTGACATAACATATTCATACATTAGCATACATTAGCTTCAAGTGATTTATGAACTCCCATTTTTACCCCAGATACAGATTGAAGAATCACATCGGTTACACATCCACATTTTTACATAATTCCATACTAGTAATTGTTGTATTCTGCTACCGTTCCTATCCTCTACTATCCCCCCTCCCCTCCCCTCAGATCTTCTCTGTCCACCCCATCTACTGTAATTCATTTCTCACCTTGTTTATTTTCCCATTCCATTCACAACCTCTAATATGTAATTTAGTATAACAATGAGGGTCTCCCTCCATTTCCATTCAATTCCCCTTTTCTCTCTCTTTCCCTCCCACCTCATGTCTCTGTTTAATGTTAATCTTTTCTTCCTGCTCTTCCTCCCTGCTCTATTCTTAGTTGCTCTCATTATATCAAAGAAGACATTTGGTATTTGTTTTTTAGGGATTGGCTAGATTCACTAAGCATAATCTGCTCTAGTGCCACCCATTAGAATATGGACTCAAACAGTCCTGTTTGGAGAGCTGGTCCCGGGTGCCTATGGTTGATATACATTCTAACTTGTGAAAGTGTCACAGGACGTAGGGGCAGCCTCCATCTCATGGGACCCTTGGAAGCAACTGTTAGGACAAAGTTGTTGCTAAGGCAGTGACCTCATTCAGTTCCTGAAGGAAGTGACCTCACCTCACTTCCTTGGTGATGGAACTCTAAGAACTTGGGATGCAGGAAGACAGGCACCCAGAGCCTGTCCCAGTCCCAGTCCCAGTGGTCTCACTTGTTTGGATATACCAAGGACAGAGTCAGTCTTTCTTGGTACCTACTGATATGAGAATGGCCAAAAGCCAGAAAAGCTCTAAAGAGGGGCCTTTCCTGAGAAAGCAGATAGTGGTTCACCAGTGGCTCCTGACATCTTCACAGAGTTGGTTAAAGAGACCAGATCTGAGACAGGACAGGCCATTTCGGGGGAACATACTATAACCCACCAGTCAGAGGACACTCTGGATAGTCACAGACCTACTTTGGGGAAGGAGGTGCCTCTGTGGGTGTCGCTGTGTGTTTGTGGATTTGCCTCATGTTCTGAGAATAGATAGAAAAGGCGGTTTGTTTGGTTTTGAGTGAACTGTTTCTAGTAAGTCATTTGACAAGGCGAGTGTTTCTATGTCTGTGTATCCCACTGTGTCCATGGTTATAGACGTTAGAAAAGATAATGCATCAATTGATGTGTCCTGTCTAGTAGAAAGCTTCCCATCATTTATTCTGCCAAATTGATGAATGGATTTTGGCTTGCCTTATCAATGGGCAACACGCGCTATCTTCCAAAGTTCGTGCGTTCTTCCTGAATTCTGGCCACTCTACAGAATAGGCTCATGGTTTTGTGTCCAATATATGTACCATTTCCAAACCCTGTTACATGGCCATGTACTGGATAGCTGAAGGGAATGGCGAGCATCTCAGAAAACTCAGATATCAGTGTGACCAATAAAGTCTCAGTGGAGAAACCCTGCTTTGCTTACCTATTGTTCTGTTGCCCTGAAGGTCAGGAAGGTCTTTGTTTCAGGCCACCCCTTTGTGAAGCCTGAAGAAAACAGGTTTCAAATGGAAATGAATGGCATCACCTGTGCCTCTTCGCTTAATTGCTTTGAAAAGGGATGTGTCTGAATCAGCCTCTTGGCCCTGTTTGAGGCAATGGCTTAGATTCTCACCACCTGATGTATCTTAAGAATGATCCCATGTGTGCATTCAAAACCAAAATGGCCAAAAGAGCAGTCATTGTGGATGAAGTCTCTCCCCTTCCTCTTTTAGGTTCCTGACCTTCATCAAGTGAGAATAGGGATCCTTTGGGTCAAATGATTTCTTCAAACCCTGCAGAAGCTAGCCGATATGTGCTTGGGTTTTATAATGACTCCAATTCACATAAAAAAATAAACCCCACAGTCAGTAGGCCTCAAATTGGAGAAGCAGAGAAGTATTAACAGCAGGCCTATTTGATCACTCCTAGTTCACAGGAAGTGTGTCCAGGCAACCCTGATTTTAGGCCATTAAGGGGCAAGGGAGATTATTTTGGAGACTGTCTTGGGTTTCGCCCCTCATGGAAACATCCAGCCAGAGGTTATGATGAGTGTCTATATGAAAGATCATGAGGCCCATGTGGGAGTGTTTTGGTTTTAATTGTGGCCATTTGTTTGGTGTTTGGAAGAGATGACTGGGTCCACCTTTACATGAACTCTGGTGTGATTCCCCTTAGAGACTGAGTTCTGGAACTGAACTCAGAGAATTATTGCCATGAATTGTGTTGGGATTTTCGGAGGCCATGCATGAGAGTCCCCCTTGAAAACTGAGATCTATGTGCAGGGTGGCTTTCAACAGAGCACTGGGAATCACAGCCAAGATATCACGTGATTTTATTCTGAAAGACTTGTCAGCCATATTTGAGAGTCGAAACACACATGGACCTCATTGTAGACCTCAATGGGACTGGCTTCATGTGACCATTTGGCCACTTTTTGAGAAGCCTTGCCTGTGAGAATTCTCCAAAGCTTTCATTGAAATGTGCTTCCTCTACATTTAATGTTTCTGGAGTGAATTTTAACCCACAGTGCCTCCAACATCATCATTGAAAAATGGCTACAAAAATACCATAAAATTTTTGAAATTCCCATGACCAGGTGGCAATGGAGGACCTTTGGATGTCCTGTTGCTGATCATGAGTATACCAGACAGTGCTTTGATTGACTCGGTTTCATGAAAATCGTGTAGAACAGAGATGCCAATAAGTTGGAGCCTGCTGAGTAGTGGGCCTAGAGCCGTGGTGGTCAGGTGTATGATGAAACATCTGTGGTGGGGCCTATGGATCTTCCATTGGCTTCCAAATGGCTTGTGACTGACATGGTGCAGCAAGCAGTCCCTTCTATATAAAGGCATCTTGTAATACTGAGAGATTTCAGGGCAATGTTCAGAATCAAGTTGCTATGGTCAATGGGGCAATATATGTGGGCTAGAAGTATGTTTGGTGCATTCTCCTGCAGAAACTGACCCACCACATGTGACAGAACTCCCTCCAGCACTGTGACCCACTAGAACTCCTTGTATTTTTGAATCAAATAGCAAACTCCCAGTGTAGCAGCAAGAAACACCATGAAATTTGGAGGATGACCAAATGGCTTCACAGTCCACATGGGGAGACACTTAGTCCCCAGTGGTCACAGTTTACCTACAAAGAGCAAATTCAGCACTGCTGCCTCATCTTCACTGGAAAATAAGAAACCATGTCCTCCAGGTCACATAGATGTAGACCCAGCTTTGATGGTCTCACTACAAATGAAGCTAAAGCTCCAGAAAACAACATATTTTTCAGGTGCCCAACCTCAGAGGCAGTTCTTCAAGAAGTCTTTAGGCCATCAGAGCTCCATGTTTGTGGAGTGTTCACCCTATCCCTTACTTTTGGGAACTCCTCTACCACCTCCAGTGTTGTGAACTACTGAGCATATTCCATTCCAGATATGTATTCACAGATTTTCTAACACTTCTCCTCTAATTGTGTCTTACTTGGGGCAAAAGTAATGTCAAGCCATAGTTCTTGATGAGAGTGGGAACATTTTTGTGTAGCACATATTTGCATACACATTGGATTCATTTTCCAATTTTCCATTTGAAATACTGAATCCCTGACACTAACCCCTACCCTACTAGACTCTGACTACTAATCGTAATATCATGGAAAATAATAACCCAATCAGAATAGAAATACAAGCAGTTAAGAGGAGGCATGTTTGGTATTCTTGGACTTGCCTTTTGCATTATATAGGGTAGGAGTTATAAATCTAGTCAATTTTTTTGTTGAAATAGTTCCCCATGTGTTTTTAAAGTTAACAAACATGTGAATTTATGTCTCCCTTTCTCTGTAGCCTAGTCAGCAAATGTATTTTTATATGCATATATAGAATCCTACCTAGTATCACACGTACATTTTTGTGAGGTGGCTGACTTGGCAGATACAAATTGTGAGAAGATATCACTCCTCCTAAATGCTGTTGAAACTGAAAATTCAACCTATGGCTGAGCCTCCTATTTGAACAACATTATACATAAATCCATGTTCAGTAAAATTAATATTTTTGGATCTCTGGATGATATGTATTTCACGATAAATTTCGGTTGGCATACATAATGCTACATTGTAATGTCTCTCTGTGTGTATATATATATATATATATATATATATATATATATATATATATATATCTCAAGATTTTTCAAAATATGAAATATATGTGCCTTATTGTGCACTCCCCAAATTCATTCATATCATGAATGTGGATTTATAATCAACTTTTCAAAAGATAATTCTCAGAAATATTCATCAACCTGAAATACATATTGGTTGCCTAGTACTGAAAACTATCTTCAGTAAATGGTGCATACAAAACCTAATATTTCGACATTGCAAGTTGGCCGCGAATAGAGTGCATCACACCCAGTGTACCACGCCACATTGCAGGTGAATAACGAGTTAGAATGACAAAAGACTATCTTCTTAGGATCTTACAGAAAAATGGGTGTGCACCGAAACCTAAAAGAATGATTTCCACCAACGCGGTCCGGTAATTGAGTCTCAAACGCGAGCCAAATATGCAACCGGAGATCTGGGCTTACTGATCCGTGCGGCCCGCCCCGTGGCTACAGACGTCGGGGCACCACCGAGAAGCGACTAGCATCCAGGGAGAAACGTTGCTGCAGATTCTGTGGAATCCTGCCGGCTGACCCCCCACTGAGCCCCAGGCGGAGTTCGGGATCTCAGTCAGGGAAGGAAGCACTACAGTTCTATCCCCCACAACGGAAACTCCACCAAGGAAACCAACGGCAACCATCTTGGAGAGCTGAAGTAACCACCGCCACTCTCCGACAGATTGCAACAATAAAACAGTTGTGTGTTTTCCGCTCATCTCCCATACAGTAGGATATTTGCATAAAATATTTCCAAAGCTTTCCAGGGGAGGGATTATCAGAGAGAGCCTGAATAAAGATGGGGGGGGAAACTAGAGGCACCTGACCTTCTACTCCCCCTCCCATCAGTGGTGAAAACAAAATCTGTCTAGCCAGCGATGGGGAAGGGGCAAACCGAAAAAAAAAAAACAATAGAGTGCTGGGGTTCCCAATAGACACAATCCACACCCAAGAAACGGCAGGCCAGAGTACAGTTTGAGCTGCCGAGGGCATTACTCAGGGGAAAACTGGTGTAGCAGGAGAAACCAGGACTAGCAGGAGAAACCAGGGGACTAGAGGCCAGGCCTGCATGACTGGGCGCCTGGAGAATGCTCGCCCGCCGGCAACAGCCGGCCCGCTGCAGGTGCGACTGGACGGCTGGAGACCGCCTGCCCACCAGCGACCAATCACCTGCCATATGCCTGCCCTAATGGGTGGCTAGAGATCGCACAACCGCCGGTGACAGCCCACCCGCTGACTGCGTGACTGGACAGCTTGTGACCGCCTGCACACCCGCGACCAGGAGCTGAAAACAAACAGAGACAGTACAGTCCCACACCCCCATGCGAACACCCAGGCAAAGATCCTGGGGCCCACCATAGCAGAGAGGTGACATCACTGGAGCTCGGCCGTCGGAATTCCTTCCCAGTGGAATCCACTTTAGCATGCACAGTCTACCAACACAAAGGAGCTACAATAGAGATATATAAAACCAAAACAAATATATAGAAGAGAGCAGAAACACAGCAATCAAACGGAGCTGGAAAGTAATGTGAACTTCATGAAAAATCAAGGGAAAAAGGTGTACAAATAATGCCGGACAACTTAATTCTACAGGAGGATCTAGAATCATCAGAAACAGGGATAGGGAAAAAACTCAATGCATCCCTAACTCAGATGGAAAGAAATATTAGAGAAGACATGAGGCAGCAAGTCCAAGCAATAAAAGAATATTTTGAAAATGAATTAAACAAACAAATTCAAATGGCAAAGAAGGAGCTTTACCAAAAGACAGAGTTCTTAAAAAAATCAAACAGTAATCCTAGGAATGCAGAAAAATATAAACCACATTAAAAACTCAAACGAGAATATTGTAAATAGACTAGATTAAGTAGAAGTCAGAATATCAGATAATGAAGACAAAGTTTATCAACTTGAAAAGAATATAGTCAACACAGAAAAGATGCTTATATCCCATGAGCAATCTATTTAAGAGATATGGGATGTCATAAAAAAACAAATTTGAGAGTCATCAGGATAGAAGAAGGCATAGAGATTCAAACCAAAGGAATGGACAACATATTAAATGAAATAATTCTAGAAAACTTCCCAGAGATAAAAGATGGAATGGATTGCCAAATCCTTGAAGCCTACATGACCTCAAACATTCAAAACCATAATAGACCAACTCCAAGACATAGAATTATCAAGATAGCTAACATACAGAACAAGGAGAGAATATTAAAAGCTAAAAGAGAAATGAGGCAGATTACATTCTGGGGTAAACCAATTAGGTTAACGACTGAATTTTCATCACAAACTTTGAAAGCGAGTAGATCCTGGAACAATGTATTTCAAACGCTGAAAAATAATGGATTCCAACCAAGAATACTGTATCCATCAAAATTAAGTTTGGGATTTGACAATGAAATTAGTGTCTTTCACGATAAACAAAAGCTAAAAGAATTTGCAGAAAGAACACCAGCACTGCAAAGCATTTGAGCAAAATACTAGAAGAAGAGGAATTGAAAAATAGTGCCCCAAACTAACAGCAGGAGGTATCTCAGTAAAGGAGGAGGAAAATAACCAAAAAGTAAAAACTAGCCAAACTAAAAATAAATAAATAAATAAACATGAATGAAAGTAAAAATCATATTTCAATTGTAACCTTAAATGTTAATGGCATAAACTCACCAATCAAGAGACATAGGTTAGTAACCTGAATCAAAAAAACAAATCCTACAGTCTGCTGCCTTCAGGAGACTCATATGATAGGTAAAGACATACACAGGCTGAAAGTAAAAGGTTGGGATAAATCATACCACTCACATGGCCCTCGGAAGCAAGCAGGAGTAGCCATACTCATATCAAATAAAATCAATTTCAAACCTACGTTAATAAAAAGGGATAACGAAGGACACTATGTACTGTTAAAAGGAACCATCCACCAACAAGACATAACAATTATCAATTTGTATGCACCAAACAATTGAGCTGCAACGCTCATGAAACAAACTCTCCTCAAATTCAAGAGTCAAATAGACTACAACACAATAACTACGGGTGACTTCAACACACTGATCTCGCCATTAGAAAGATCCTCTAGACAAAAACTGAATAAAGAAACTATGGAATTCAACAGCACAATAAATAACCTAGGCTTAACCAACATATATAGAATATATCAACCATCCTCAAGTGGATACACGTTCTTCTCAGCAACACAAGGATCCTACTCAAAGATAGTTCATATATTATGCCATAGGGCAACCCTTAGTAAATATAAAGGCTTGGAGATAATACCATGCACCATATCTGATCATATTGGAATAAAACTGGAAATAAATGATAAAAGAAGGAAGGAAAAATAATACATCATATGGAAAAATGAACAATATTCTACTGAATGATCAATGGGTTACAGAAGACATAGAGGATTATATAAAAAATTCTTATAGACAAATGACAATACAGACACAACATACTGGAATCTATGGGACACAATGAAAGCAGTTTTAAGAGGGAAATTCATTTCTTGGAGTTCTTTCCTCAAAAAAATAAAATAAAATAAAATAAATGAACTCACACTACACCTCAAAAACCTAGAAAAAGAAAAGAAAAACAACAGCAAATGTAGTAGAAGACAAGAAATAATTAAAATTAGAGCAGAAATCAACGAAATTGAAACAAAAAAAAACATTGAAAAAATTGATAAAACTAAAAGTTGGTTCTTTGAAAACATAAATAAGATCGACAGGCCCTTAGCCATGCTAACAAAGAGAAGAAGAATGAGAGCTCAAATTACTAACATACGGCATGAAAAAGGCATTATCACAACAGACACTACAGAAATACAGAAGATATTAGAAAGTATTTTGAAACCCTATATTCAAATGAAATAGAAGATAGTGAAGATATCAATAAATTTCTTAAGTCATACGATGTGCCAAGATTGAGTCAGGAAGACACACACAATTTAAACAGACCAATAACAAAGGAAGAAATACAAGAAGTCATCAAAAGACTACGAACCAAAAAAAACCCTGGAGCGGATGGGTATAGAGCGGAGCTCTACAAAACCTTAAAAGAAGAATTAATACCAATACTTTTCAAGCTATTTCAAGAAATAGAAAATGAAGGTGCTCTTTCAAATTCATTCTATGAGGCCAAAATCACCCTGATCCTGAAACCAGACAAAAACACTTCAAAGAAACAAAACTACAGACCAATATCTCTAATAAACTAGGATGCAAAAATTCCTCAATAAAATCCTGGTGAATGTAATACAAAAGCATATCAAAAAATTGTGCACCATGATCAAGTAGGATTCATCCCAGGGATGCAAGGCTAGTTCAATATACGGAAATCCATAAATGCTATTCACCACATCAATAGACTTAAAGACAAGAACCATATGATCATCTTGATAGATGCAGAAAAAACATTCGACAAAGTTCAGCCTCCCTTTATGTTCAAAACACTAGAAAAACTAGGGATAACAGGAACTTACCTCAACATTGTAAAAGCTATATATGCTAAACCTCAGGCTAGCATCATCGTAAATGGAGAAAAACTGAAGGCATTCCCTCTAAAATCTGGAACAAGACAGGGATGCCCTCTATCACCACTTCTATTCGATTTAGTTCTTGAAATACTAGCCAGAGCAATTAGACAGACAAAAGAAATTAAAGACATGAAAATAGGAAAAGAAGAACTTAAATTATCGCTATTTGCAGATGACATGATAATATATTTAACAGATTCAAAAGGGTCTACAAACAACTGCTAGAGTTAATAAATGAATTCAGTAAAGTGGCAAGATATAAAGTCAACACGCATTAATCAAAGGCATTCCTGTATATCAGCAGAAAAACTTCTGAAATGGAAATGAGGAAAACCACTCCATTCACTATATCCACAAAGAATATAAGATACTTGGGAATCATCCTAACAAAAGAGGTGAAAGATTTATATAATGAAAACTACAGAACCCTAAAGAGAGAGATAGAAAAAGATCTTAGAAGATGGAAAAATGTACTTTGTTCATGGATAGGCAGAACTAACATCATCAAAATGTTGATATTACCCAAAGTTCTCTACAGGTTTAAATCGGTGCCAATAAAAATCCCAACGGCATTTATTGTAGAAATGATAAAGCAATCATGAAATTCATATGGAAAAACAAAAGACCCTGAATACCAAAAGCAATTCTAAGCAGGAAGTGTGAATCTGGAGGTATAGCGATACAAGAGTTCAAACTGTACTACAAAGCAATAGTAATAAAAACATCGTGGTACTGGTACCAAAACAGGCAGCTGGACCAATGGTATAGAATAGAGGACACAGAAACCAATCCACAAAATTACAACTTTCTTATATTTGATAAAGGGGCTAAAAACATGCAATGGAGGAAAGATAGCATCTTCAACAAATGGTGCTGGGAAAATTGGAAATCCATATGCAACAAAATGAAACTGAATCCCTTTCTCTCACCATGCAAAAAGTTAACTCAAAATGGATCCAGGAGCTAGATATCAAATCAGAGACACTGCGTCTAATAGAAGAAAAAGTTGGCTACGATCTACATACTGTGGGGTCGGGCTCCACATTCTTTAATAGGATGCCCATAGCCAAAGAGTTAATAACAAGAATAAACAAATGGGACTCACTTAAACTAATTTTTTTTTCTCAGGAAGAGAAACAATAAGAGAGGTAAATAGAGAGCCTACATCCTGGGAACAAATTTTTACCCCTCACACTTCAGATAGAGCCCTAATATCCAGAATATACAAAGAACTCAAAAAAATTAAACAATAAGATAACAAATAACCCAATCAACAAATGGGCCAAGGACCTGAACAGACACTTCACAAAGGAGCACATTCAATCAATGAACAAGTACATGAAAAAATGCTCACTATCTCTAGCAGTCAGAGAAATGCAAATCAAAACCACCCTATGATACCATCTCACTCCAGTAAGATCGGCAGCCATTATGAAGTCAAACAAAATAAGTGTTGGTGAGAATGTGGGGAAAAGGGTAAAATTGTACACTGCTGGTGGGACTGCAAATTGGTGAGGCCAATTTGGAAAGTACTATGGTGATACCTGGGAAAGCTGGGAATGGATCCACCATTTGACCCAGCTATCACCCTTCTCGAACTATTTCCTGAGGATCTTAAAAGAGCGTACTGTAGAGATACTGCCACATCAATGATCATAGCTGCACAATTCACAATAGCTAGACTGTGGAACCAACCTAGATGCCCTTCAATAAATGAATGGATAAAAAAATGTGGCTTTTATACAAAATGGAGTATTACTCTTCATTAAAAAATGACAAAATCATAGAATTCGCATGGAAATGGATGGCATTAGAGCAGATTATGCTAGGTGAAGCTAGCCAATCCTTAAAAAAACAAATGCCAAATGTCTTCTTTGATATTAAAAGAGCAACTAAGAACAGAACATCGAGGAAGAGCATGAGGAAAAGTTTATCATTAAACAAAGACGAGTTGGGGGAGAGAGCGGGAGAGAGAAGGGAAATATATGGAAATAGTAGGAGACCCTCAATGTTACACAAAATTACATATAAGAGGATTTGAGGGGAAATGGGGGGGAAACAATGGAGAGAATTGAACAACAGCAGATGAGGTAGAGAGGGAAGATGGGAGGGGAGGGGAGGGGGGATAGTGGGGGATAGGAAAGGTCGCAGAATACAACAGTCACTAATATGCTATTATTCAAAAATGTGAATGTGTAACCAATGTGATTCTGAAATTCATATTTGTGGAAAAAATGGGAGTTCATAACCCATTTGAGTCAAATGTATCAAAGATGATATATCATGAGCTTTGTAATGTTTGGAACAACCAATAGAAATAAATAAATAAATAACGGTTTAAAATTGAGAGGGAAGAAATCAGCTAAAAATGGGTTGAGATGCATTCATTTTGCTAAGCAGAAACTTTGTTTCGTTTAGTTGTAACTATCACAAATTTATTTTACCAGGAAATTGGCTTTTGAAAATGCACATAAATTGAGATTAAAGGATAATTCACCTACCTTCATGAAAAATTCATAGCATTTTCTATATTTTTCATATTTCATTTTTTTTCGTGAATATTTTGTCATGGACCAGGTCTAGTCTTAGGCTATTCTTCCAGAATACTACCTCATCTGACAAATTCGTACAATGTGTTGGATTGTTGTTTTCACCTTTTATTTCATAGTTTCTAGCTGATAATGTGTATTTTCTTTATCTTTATTTGCACATATATACCCAACAATATCTTTGCATTTTATGTTTTACTGGGGAAGAGACTCATCAAAAGCTCTTTGTTATATGTATCAACAATCAGACATTTAGAGCACACAATTATTCTTAATTTTGCATGAAAATATCTTTGTACTATTTTCTTATACAGATTTAGAATTATTAATAATGTCCCTACTGTAATAAGTAATTATTTACAAGAAGAATTAAACAATTGACTTTATATCAATTATGAATATGAAAAGTACTAAAATAAGCATTTGGCAATTAATACACAATTGATAGAAATTGAAATCACAAGAAAGCCTTTAAAATGTCAGTGCATATGGTCCTTAAATAATAGGTTATTCAAAAAACTTTTTCTAATTCATAAGATTTAATATGCCGTATTATAGCTTAATGTGATATAAAACCTTAAATTATCAGTATTGATAAAAAGAATGATACCTGTTTATTTAAATATGTTTATTTGATTTTCACTGTAAGATGTTAATTCTGGAAGGCTTGAGAATTAAGAAAGTTTTGGTCTATATTATTTTTAACAGGCTAATCAAAGTACTTTTAAATGTATATGTATGCATATATATATAATATGTAATGCATATGCATGAATATAGATACATATGTATAAAAATTTATTTTAATATATCTATCAGGTGATTATAATTATTAAATTTTCTCAAGAAAAGAACAATGACTATAAAAAACAGTCTTAAATTTAAATTTCATAGCATACTACTGTTTGTAATGACATGAGAGAAAAACAGATATGAAAGGAAAACGAAAAAGCAAGAGAGAGAATGGGGAAAATGAGGAAGAAAGTGAGTAAAGATGAGGGAGAGGCATGTTCGATGTAAAGATAAAAGTGGAGGGGCTGGGTTTGTGGTTCAGTGGTAACATGCTTTTCTAGCATGTGTGGGACACTGGGTTCTATTCTAAGCACCACATACAAATAAACAAAATGAAGGACAATCACAACTGAAAAAATTAAAAATAAAAAAGTGGAAATATTACCAAAACTCCAAGCTTTTATGAATGTTAAATTAAAAAAATTATGTTACATAGCCTTATGTAATTTCTAGACTATCCAAAAGAGTCATTAAATGTTAGATTATTAGTGCGATAACTAAAAATCCATTGCTCTTTCCTCAACATTCTGTGGCATGCTAGTGGTAAAATAAATTCTATTATAACACCAAAAAAAATCTAATATTTCTATAGTAACTGACCCAGTTTAATATCAAGGCTAGTAGATTCCTATGGGACATGATGTGTATTTTGACATTCATTTTTATTCAACACTGGAACATTACTATTTCTTCAGTTTATGCACATCATAGGATATATATTTCATCCACAAGTTCGCTAATTTATACGCATTTGTTTCACTTTCAGTCACTTCCTGCTTCAGAACACATGTATTTCACTATGTTTCTTGACTGCTCTTTTCATGAGACTTCTTTCCAAACTCATTATTTTCGATTTCCATTATCACATTTGAAGCAAAACTCATACACCCGTCATGATAAACCAAACCCTAATATTACCATTAGATGTACAACTAGCTGGAATGAATGATTGTATATCAATATAAGATTTCTTACTTAGTTTCAGATATCAATTAAATCCATTATTTAAAGTGGAACCAGTTATATTATTTATTCACAGTATGGTCTTTTCATGCATTATCTCTATATTCATAGACACAGGATACACCTCTTTGTACCCCCAATACTAATTTATACGTCTTCAAAATATTGCTCCCAGAAATGGTGGAAGAAATGCACATGTCACCTGATTTACATATACATTTTATCACAGTAATATTCTGGACACAAAACGCAAAGGTGACACTTATGATTTTACCAAACCTAAATGGAAAGTGAACATGGATTACTAAAAACTTCCATGTCCAGTTTGCCTAATGCTCTCAAATGTGAATCCTATTCTTGACTACATATTTGTTTCTTCCTAAGATTATATATTCAACCTCAATCCCGTTGAAAATGTCTAATCTTATCACTCACTTTTTCATTTGCCTGATTTCCTAATGTCTCTATTGAGATCTGCTTTCCTACATATTTTCCCCAGATTATCATTGTGACTGACTCTTCACATGTGCTCACATTTACATTCAATCTCTACCAGAAACCCTATTGCAAAAGAACTTTTGGTCCAAATCCTATACTCACTCTTAGTTCTAAACCTACAGACTATCTTTCTAATAATACCGACTATCCCTTCTTGACTAGAAGTTCTCTTTGACATTCCATCATTCAAGGTACAAAGTCCTATGCCATTGAACATTGATTTATCTGAGACATTTCTGCAGAACATAATTCAAAGCTAAGTATCCCAATCAAGGGCCCAATGCCCTTCTGGGCTTCAAATCTTACCTAGATTTCTGTTTTCATTCTTATATTTCACTTTTACATTCTTGTAAATATTACAGGTTCCCAATACCATTATTCATGCGGTGGAATGTTTCTTAACCCAAATTGAACTTTTATTAACCGTAACCATACACTCTTCCCTGAATCAAACTTTACAGAAGAGCAGGGACAGAGTTGCTTTTACAATACAGGAATGTAGGGGTTCTTAAACCTGCTGAGATCCTCAAAGGTCCATGCAGAAATGATCCCTGGAGAAGACGTAGGCAGCCATGAAGGAGTTGAGAGAGCAAAAGTCATCTTGCATGGCAAACCCCCTTGTCAGGATGAAGGGATGTGTCTGAATCAGTCTCTCTATCTAAATGTAGAGAAGATGGACTAAACCAGTCCTGTGTGGGGAGATGTTCCCAGGCGCCTATGTTTGTTATACCATTCTATCTTGTGAAATTGTCACCGAAAGTAGGGGCAGCCTCTATCTCATGGGACCCTTGGAAGCAAATGTTAAAACAAAGTGATTGCCAAGGTAGTGACCTCATACATTTCCTGAAGAAAGTGACCTACCTCACTTCCTTGGTGATGTAACTCTCTGAACTTGGGATCCAAGATGCCAGGCTGCCAGAGCCAGTTCCAGTCCCAATCCCAGTGGGCTCACTTGTTTGGATGTACCAAGGACAGAGTCAGTATTTCTTGGTATCTACTGATGTGAGGATTGCCAAATGCCAGGACAGATCTGAAGAGGGGCCTTTCCTGAGAAAGCAGGTAGTGGCTCACCGCTGGCTCCTGAGAACTTCACAGAGTTTGCAAAAGAGACAGATCTGAGACAGGACAGGACATTTCATTGGAACATAATACGGCCCAACAGACAGAGGACACTCCAGATAGTCAGAGACCTACTTGCGGGAAGGAGATGCCTTTGTGAGTGTGAGTGTCAGTTTGTGGTTTTGTCTCATGTTCTGAGAATAGGTAGGAAAGACAGTTTGTTTGGTTTGGAATGGACTGTTTCTAGTAAGTCTTTTGACAAGGTGAGTGATTCTATGCCTGTGTATCCCACTGTGTCCGTGGTTGTAGACATTAGAAAAGAGAATGCATCAATGGATATGTCCTGTCTTGTAGAAAGCTTCCCAGCATTCATCCTGCCCAATTTATGAATGAACTGCAGCTTGCCTTATGGAGGGACAAAACCTACTAGCTTCCTAAGTTCCTGTTTTCTTCCTGAATTCTGGCAACTCTGCGGAATAGGCTCATGGTTTTGTGTCCAAGATATGTACCACCTCCAAGCTCTGTTACATGGTCATGTACTGGATAGCGGTAAGGAATGGCGAGCATCTCAGAAAACTCAGATATCAGTGTGACCAGGAAATTCTCAGTGGAGAAACCCTGCTTTGGGCCATTCTCTTACCTATGTTTCTGTTGCCCTGAATGTCAGGAAGGTCTTTGCCTCAGGCCACCCCTTTGTGAAGCCTGAAGAAAACAGTTTTCAAATGAAAATGAATGGTCATCACCTGTGGCTCTTTGCTTAGTTTCTTTGGAAATGGATGTGTCTTAATCAGCCTCTTGGACCTGTGTGAGGTTGTGGCTTAGATTCTCAGCACCTGATGGATCTAAAGAAAGATCCCATGTGTGCATCCAAACCAAAATGGCAAAAAGATCAGTTATGGTGGATGAAGTGTCTTGCCTTCCTTTGTTATGTTCCTGACCTACATCAAGTGAGAATAGGGATCATTTGGTTCAAATGAAATCTTCAAAGCCCTAAAGAAGTGCTTGGGTTTTCTCATTATTCCAAATCACATAAAGAATCTATACCTGACAGGCAGTAGGCTTCAAAATGGAGAAGCAGAGCAGTATTAACTGCAGTCCTATTTTATCACTCCTGGTTCAAATGCAGGGTGTCCAGGCCCCCATGACTTTAGGCAAATGAGGGGTAAGAGAGCTTATTTTGGACACTAACACATACCCCACTAGACTCTGACTACTAATCCTAACATGATGGAGAATAATAACCAAAACAGAATAGAAATACAAGCAGTTCAGAGGAGTCATGTTGTATAATTGGACTTGCCTTTTGCATTATGTAGGGTAGGAATTATAAATCTACTCAATTTTTAATTAAAACAGTTCTCCATGTGTTTTTAAAGTTAACAAATATGTGAATTCCTCTCTCCCTTTCTCTGTGGCCTATTCAGCACATGTGTTTTTATATGCACACATAGAATCCTACCTGGTATCACATGCATATACTTGAGAGGTTGCTGACTTGGCAGATGCAAATTGTGAGAAGAGATCACTCCTCTTAATGCTGTTGGAACTGAAAATTCAAACTATTGGTGACCTTTCTAGCTGAACAAAATTATATATAAATCCATGTTCAGTAAAAAGTATATTTTGGGATGTGTGGATTATATATATTTCATAATAAATTTCGATTGGCATATATATTGCTACTTTTTAATGTCTATGTGAGTGTGTGTGTGTATATATATAGGCATATGTATATATATGTATCTATATATATATCTATATATCTATATATCTATCTATATCTATATCTATATCTATATCTATATCTATATCTATATCTATATCTATATCTATATCTATCTATCTATATATATATATATATATATACACACTCTCCAGATTTTTGAAAATATGAAATATATGTGTCTTATTATACACTCCCAAAATTTATTCATGTTCATGTATGTGGATTTATTATCAACTTTTCACAAGATTATTCTCAGAAATATTCATCCACCTGAAATACATATTTGTTTCCTAGTACTGAAAACTAACTTCAGTGAATGATGCACACAAATCCTAATATTTCTAAAGTTACTGACCAAGTTTAACATCAATGCAAGTAGATTCCTATGGGACATGATATGTATTATGACGTTCATTTGTATTCAACACTGGCACATTACTATTTCTTCAGTTTATGCACATCATGGGATATATATTTCATCCACAAGTTCGCCAATTTATATCAATTTGTTTCACTTTCAATTACTTCCTGCTTCAGAACACACGTATTCCTCCATGTTTCTTGACTAGTCTCTTCATGAGACTTCTTTACAAACACATTATTTTCGATTTCCATAATTACTTTTGAAGCAAAACTCACACACCCTTAATGAAAAACCATAACCCTCATATTACCATTAGATGTATAACTGAGAGGAATGAATGACTGTGTATCAATATAAGATTTCTTATAAATTTTAAGACATCAATTTAATCCATTATTTAAAGTGGAATCAGTTATATTATTTATTCACAGTATCATCTATTCATGCATTATCTCTATATTCATACACAAAGGGTACACCTCTTTGTACCCGCAATACTAATTTATACATCTTCAAAATATTGCTCCCTGAAATGGTGGAAAAAATACTTATGTCACCTGATCTACGTATACATTTTATCACAGTACTATTTTGGATACAAAATGCAAAGATCACACATATGTTTGTACAAAAGCCTAAATTGAATGGGAGCATGGATTACTAAAAACATTGATGTCTAGGTTGCCTAATTCTCTCAAATGTCCATCCTATTGGTGACTACATATTTGTTTCTTCGAAGATTATATAGTCAACATCAACCCTGTTAAAATGTCTAATCCTATCACTCACTTTATACTTTGCCTGATTTCCTACTGTCTCTATTGATGTTTCCTTTCCTACATATTTTCCCCAGTTTACCTATGTGACTGACTCTTCACATGTGCTGACATTGACATTCATTCTATTACCGAAACCCTATTGATAAAGAACTTTTGGTCCATATCCTGTACTCACACTTCTTGCAAAACCTACCGACTATCTTCCTAATCCTATGGACTATCCCTGTTTGAGTGGATGTTCTTTTCTACAATCTATCATCCAAGGTACAAGGTCCTATGTCATTGATAATCAATTTATCTGAGACATCACTGCAGAATGTAATTCAAAGCTAAGTATCCAAATCAAAGGCCCAATGCCAATATGGACTTTAAATCTTACTACATTTCTGTTTTCATACATATTTTTCATCTCTATGTTCTTATATATATCACAGATTCCCAATACCTTTATTCATCCAGCAAAATGATTCCTAACCCAAAACAAACATGTAATTAACCCTAACCATAAACTGTTCCCTCAATATACATTTACAAAAGAGCAGGGACAGAGTTGGTCTTACAACACAGGAAAGTAGGGGATTGTCCACCTGCTGAGAACCTCAAAGGTCCATGCAGAATTGATCCCTGGAGAAGATGTAGGCAGGTATGAAGGTCCTGAGAGATCAAAAGTCATCTTCCATGCCAAACAACCTGGTCAGGATGAAGGCTTTTGTCTGAATCAGCCTCTCTCTTCTTAATCTAGAGAAGATGGACCAAATGAGGCCTGTGTGGAGAGCTGTTCCCAGGTGCCTATGGTTGATATACCATTCTAACTTGTGAAAGTGTCACAGAAATACGGTCAGCCTACATGTCATGGGACACTTGGATGCATGTGTTAGGACAAACTGGTTGCCAAGGCAGTAACCTCATTCAGTTCCTGAAAGAAGTTACCTCACCTCACTTTTTTGTTCATGGTACTTTCTGAACTTGGGATCCAGGAAGCCAGGCACCTAGAGCCTGTCTCAGTCCCAGACCTAGTGGTCTCACTTGTTTGATATAACAAGGACAGAGTCAGTCTTTCTTGGTATCTACTGATGTGAGAATGGACAAATGACAGGAAAGCTCTTAAGAGGGGCCTTTCCTGAGAAAGAAGGCAGTGGCTAACTGCTGGCTCCTGACAACTTCACAGAATTGGCCATGGACACCAGATGTGAGATAGGAGAGGCCATTTCAGGGGAACATAGTATGGCCTATCAGTCAGAGGACACTCCGGATAGTCACAAACCTACTTGGAGGAAGGAGGTGCTTATCTGGCTGGGGGTGTGGGTTTGTGGTTTTTTTCTCATGCTCTGAGAATATGTCTGAAAGGCGGTTTGTTTGGTTTGGAGTAAAGTGTTTCCAGAAAGTCGTATGAAAAGGCGAGTGTTTCTATGTCTGTGTATCTCACTGTGTCAGTGGTTGTAGACATTAGCAAAGAGAATCCATCAATGGATGAGTCTTGTCTAGTAGAAAGCTTCCCAGCATTCATCCTTCCCAATTTATGAATGGACTGCGGCTTGCCTTATGGACCGGCAACACTTGCTATCTTCCTAAGTTACTGTTTGCTTCCTGAATTCTGGCCACTCTCCAGAATAGGCTCATGGTTTTGTGTCCAAGATATGTACCACCTCCAAGCTCTGTGACACGGCCATGTATTGGTTAAATAAAGGGCATGGCGAGCATCTCAGAAAACTCAGATATCAGTGTGACCAGTAAAGACTCAGTGGAGAAACCATGCTTTGGGCCTTTTCCTTACCTAATGTTCTGTTGCCCTGAATGTCAGGAAAGTCTTTGCCTCAGGCCACCCTTTTTGAAGCCTGAAGAAAAGTTTTCAACTGCAAATGAAGGGGCATCAACTGTGGCTCTTTGCTTAATTTCTTTGGAAAGGGATATGTCTTAATCAGCCTCTTGGCCTTGTGTAATTCTGTGGCTTAGATTCTCTGCACCTGATGGATCTAAAGAGAGATCCCATGTATGCATCCAAAAGCAAAATGTCCAAAAGAGCAATCATTGTGGATGAAGTCTCTCTCCTTCCGTGGTAAGGTTCCTGACCTCCATTAAGTGAGAATAGGCCTCCTTTGGGTCAAATAAGTTCTTCAAAGCCCTGCAGATTCTAGCCCATAGGTGATTGGGTTTTCTCATGACTCCAATTCACATGAAGAATCTAAATCCCACCATCAGTAGGCCTCAAATTTAAGAAGCAGAGCAAAATAAACGGCAGGCCTATTTGATCACTCTTAGTTCACAGGAAGGGTGTCCAGGCCACCCTGACTTTAGGCAAATGAGGGGCAAGGAAGCTTATTTTGGACACTGTCTTGGGCTGCACCCCTCACGGAAACCTCCAGCCAGAGGTTATGATGAGTGTCTGTATGGAAGAAAATGAGGGCCATGTGGGAGTGTTTTGGTTTTAATTGTAGTCATTTTTGTGGCGGTTAGTAGAGATTACATGGTCCACCTTGGCTTGAACTTTGGTGGGATTCTGCATAAAGACTGAGTTCTCGTACTGAACTCAGAGAAGTATTGCCATGAATAGTGTTGGAATTTTAGGAGGCCATGCATGAGAGTCGCCCTTGGAAACTGAGATCTAGGCCCAGGGTAGTTATTCACAGAGCACTGGAAATCTCAGCCAGGATATCACATGATTTTGTTTGAAAAACTTGGCAACCATTGTTGAGAGTCAAAACACACATGGACCTCACATTGTAGACCTCAATGTTCCTGGATTCATGTGACCTTTTGGCCACTCTTTGGGAAGTCTTTCCTGTGAGAGATCTCCAGATATTTCATTGAAATGAGCTTCCTCACCATTTAATAGTTCCAGAATGCCTCCAACTTCATCCTTGAAAAATGGCTAGGTCAATATATCATGAAATTTTTAAAATTCCCATGACAAGTTGGCACTGGAGATTCTTTGGATATCCTGTGGCCGATCATAAGAATAACAGTCAGTGCCTTGATTGACTGGTTTTCATAAAAATTGTGCAGAACAGTGATGCCAGGAAGTTGGAGCCTGCTGAGGAGTGGGCCTAGAGCATTGGTGGGCAGGTGTGTGATAAAACATCTGCGGTGTGGTCATGTGGATCTGCCTTTGGCTTCCAAATGGCTTGTGACTGATGTGGTGCAGCCAGGAGTCCCTTCAATGTAAAGGCATCTTGTTATATGCAGAGGTTTTAGGGAAATATTTAGAATCAGGTTGCTATGGTCAAGGGGGCAACTATGTGGGATATAAGCCTGTTAGGTGCATTCTCCTGCAGACCCTAACCCACCACACGTGATAGAACCCCCTCACGCACAGCGTAACAGTTGAATTCTTTGTATTTCTTGAAGCAAATACCAAAATCCCAGTGCAGCAGCAAGAAACACCACGAAAAGTGGAGAATGACCAAATAGCTTCACAGGCCCATGTGGATACACTTAGCCCCTCGTGTCCACAGTTTACCTACAAAGAGAGTATTCAGCACTGCTGACTCATGTTCAGGGAAAATAAGAAACCATGTCCTCCAGGTCACATAGATGAAGACGCTGATTTGATGGTCTCACTACAAACGAAGCTGAAGCTCCCGACAACAACATATATTTCAAGTGCCCACCCTCAGAGGCAGTTTCTCAAGAAGTCTTTACGCCAGCAGAGCTCCATGTTTTTGGAATGATTACACTGTCCCTTACTTTTGGAATCTCCTCAACCTCCTCCAAGGTTGTGAACTCCTGAGCATATTCCATTCCAAATATTTATTCACAGATTTTCTAACTCTTCTCTTCTAATTGTGTCTTACTCTGCGCGATTGTAATGTCAAGGCATTGTTCTGGATGAGAGTGGGAAGATTTTTGTGTACCACATATTTACATACACATTGGATTCATTTTCCAATTTTCCTTTCAAAATACTGAATACCTCACACTAACACTTACCCTACTAGACTCTGACAACTAATCCTAATAAGATGGAGAAAAATAAACCAAAAAAAATAGAAATACAAGCAGTTCAGAGAAGGCATGGTGTATAGTGGAATTGCCTTTTGCATTATTTAGGGTAGGAGTTATAAATCTAGTCAATTATTTGTTAAAATATTTCTCCATGTGTTTTAAAGTTAACAAATATGTGAATTCCTGTTTCCCTGTCTCTGTAGTCTATTCAGCACATGTATTTTTACATGCAATTATAGAATCTTACCTGATACCACACGTACATTTTTGTGAAGTGGCTGACTTGGCAGATACAAATTTTAAGAGATCACTCCTCCTAAACGCTTTAGAACTGAAAATTCAACCTATGCGTGAGCTTCCTAGTTGAACAACATTATACATAAATCCATGTTAAATAAAATAAATATTTTTGGATCTCTGGATGATATAAATTTCATGGTGAATTTCATATAGCATATATTATGCTATTTTTAATGTCTGTGTGTGTTTGTGTGTGTGTATATATATATATATATATTCTCCAGATTTTTCAAAATATGAAATATGTGTCTTATTATACACTCCCTTAACTCATTCATATTCAAGTATGTGGATTTATAATCAAATTTTCTCAAGAGTTTTCTCAAAATATTCATTCTCCTGATATACATATTTGTTTCTTAGTACTGAAAACTAACTTTAGTGAATGGTGCATACAAATCCTAATATTTCTACAGTAACTGACCTAGTTTAACATCAACGCAAGTAGATTCCTATGGGACATGATGTGTATTTGGATGTTCATTTTATTCAACACTGGTACATTATTATTTCTTCAATTTATTCACATCATGGGATATATATTTCATCCACAAGTTCGCAAGTTTATAGGCATTTGTTTCACTTTCAATCATTTTCTTCTTCAGATCACATGTATTCCTCCATGTTTCTTGACTGGTCTTTTTATGAGACTTCTTTCCAAACACATTAATTTAGATTTCTATGATCACTTTTGAAGCAATACTCACACACCTTTCATGATAATCATAACCCTAATATTACATATAGATGTATTACTGGTTGGAATGAATGATATTATATCAATACAAGATTTCTTATAATATTTCATATATTAATTCAATCCATTATTTAAAGTGGGAACAGTTAAATTATTTATTCAAAATGTGGTCTATTCATGCATTATGTCTATATTCATGGACACAGGGTACACCTCTTTTACCCCCAATAGTAATTTATTGGTCTTGAAAACATTACTTCCAGAAATGCTTGAAGAAATGCTCATGTCATCTGATCCACATATACATTCTATGACAGTAATATTCTGGACAAAAAATGCAAAGGTCACACTTATGATTGTACCAAAGCCTAAAATGAAAGTGAACATGGATTACTAAAAGCATCCATGTCCAGGTTTCCTAATGCTCTCAAATGTCAATCCTAATGGTCACTGCATATTTGTTTCTTCTTAAGATTATATATTCAAACTCAACAGTGTACAAAATGTCTAATCCTATCACTAACTTTATACTTTGCCTGATTTTGTAAAGTCTCTATTATTATCTGCTTTTCTACATATTTTTCAAAGTTCATCATTGTGACTGAATTTTCATATGTGCTGACATTTACATTCACTCTCTAACTGAAACCCTATTGCTAAAGAAATTTCCGTCCAAATCCTGTACTCACTCTTCTTCCTAAACCTAACGACTATCTACCTAATCGTACCGACTATCCCTTTTTGACTGAATGTTCTCTTCCTCATTCAATCATCCAATGTACAAGGTCCTATGCCATTGTAAATGGATTTATCTGAGACATCTGTGCAGAACCTAATTCAACACTATGTATCCCAATCAAGGGCCTAATGCCCTTCTGGGCTTCAAATCCTAGATTTCTGTTTTCATACATATATTTTACCAATATAATTTAATAAATATCGCAGGTTCCCAATACCATTATTCATCGCGCAGAATGATTCCTAACCGAAATCGAACCTGTTATTACTCTAACCATCATCGCCTGGAGGTTATTCCTCAAAAAAAGGAAAAACCAACAAATAAATGAGCTCACACTTCATCTCAAAGCCCTAGAAAAGGATGAACAAAACAACAGCAAATGCAGCAGAAGGCAAGAAATAATTAAAATCAGAGCGGAAATCAACAAAATTGAAACAAAAGAAACTATTGAAAAAATCAACAAAACTAAAAGTTGGTTCTTCGAAAAAAAAAACAAGATTGACAGACCCTTAGCCATGCTAACGAAGAGGAGAGAGAACTCAAATTACTAACATACAGGATGAAAAAGGCAATATCACAACAGATGCTACAGAAATTCAGAAGACAATTAGAAATTATTTTGAAAACCTATATTCCAATAAAATAGAAGATAGTGAAGACATCGATAAATTTCTTAAGACATATGATTTGCCCAGACTGAGTCAGGAGGATACACACAATTTGAACAGACCAATACCAATGGATGAAATTGAAGAAGCAATCAAGAGACTACCCACCAAGAAAAGCCCGGGACCGGATGGGTATACAGCGGAGTTTTACAAAACTTTTAAAGAAGAATTAATACCAATACTTTTCAAGTTATTTCAGAAAATAGAAAAAGAGGGAGCTCTTCCAAATTCATTCTATGAGGCCAACATCACGTTGATTCCGAAACCAGACAAAGACACATCAAAGAAAGAAAACTTCAGAACAATAACCCTGATGAACCTAGATGCAAAAATCCTCAATAAAATTCTGGCGAATCGGATACAAAGGCACATCAAAAAAATTGTGCTCCATGATCAAGTAGGATTCATCCCTGGGATGCAAGGATGGTTCAATATACGGAAATCAATAAATGTTATTCACCACATCAATAGACTTAAAGATAAGAACCATATGATCATCTCGATAGATGCAGAAAAAGCATTTGACAAGTACAGCATCCCTTGATGTTCGAAACATTAGAAAAACTAGGGATAACAGGAAATTACCTTGACATTGTAAAAGCTATCTATGCTAAGCCTCAGGCTAGCATCATTCTGAATGGTGAAAAATTGAAGGCATTTCATCTAAAATCTGGAACAAGACAGGGATGCCCTCTATCACCACTTCTATTCAATATAGTTCTCGAAACACTGGCCAGAGCAATTAGACAGACGAAAGAAATTAAAGGCATAAAAATTGGAAAAGAAGAACTTAAATTATCATTATTTGCGGATGACATGATTTTATACATAGAAGACCAAAAAGGGTCTACAAAAAAACTACTAGAACTAATAAATGAATTCAGCAAAGTAGCAGGATATAAAATCAACACGCATAAATCAAAGGCATTCTTGTATATCAGCAACAAAACTTCTGAAATGGAAATGAGGAAAACCACTCCATTCACAATATCCTCAAAAAAAATAAAATACTTGGGAATCAACCTAACAAAAGAAGTGAAAGATTTATACAATGAAAACTACAGAACCCTAAAGAGAGAAGTAGAAGAAGATCTTAGAAGATGGAAAAATATACCCTGTTCCTGGATAGGCAGAACTAACATCATCAAAATGGTGATATTACCAAAAGTTCTATATAGGTTTAATGCAATGCCAATCAAAATCCCAAAGGCATTGCTTGTAGAAATAGATAAAGCAATCATGGAATTCATATGGAAAAATAAAAGACCCAGAATAGCAAAAGCAATTCTAAGCAGAAAGTGCGAATCAGGCGGTATAGCGATACCGGATTTCAAACTATATTACAGAGCAATAGTAACAAAGACAGCATGGTACTGGTACCAAAACAGGCGGGTGGACCAATGGTACAGAATAGAGGACACAGAGAACAATCCACAAAGTTACAACTATCTTATATTTGATAAAGGGGCTAAAAGTATGCAATGGAGGAAGGATAGAATCTTCAACAAATGGTGTTGGGAAAACTGGAAATCCATATGCAACAAAATGAAACTGAACCCCCTCCTCTCACCATGCACAAAAGTTAACTCAAAATGGATCAAAGACCTTGATATCAAATCAGAGACTCTGCGTCTGATAGAAGAAAAAGTTGGCTACGATCTACATATAGTGGGGTCGGGCTCCAAATTCCTTAATAGGACACCCATAGCACAGGAGTTAATAGCAAGAATCAACAAATGGGACTTACTTAAAGTAAAAAGTTTTTTCACAGCAAAAGAAACAATAAGAGAAGTAAATAGGGAGCCTACATCATGGGAACAAATATTTACTCCTCACACGTCAGATAGAGCCCTAATATCCAGAATATACAAAGAACTTAAAAAATCAGACAATAAGATAACAAATAACCCAATCAAAAAATGGGCCAAGGACCTGAACAGAAACTTCTCCGAGGAGGACATACAATCAATCAACAAGTACATGAAAAAATGCTCATCATTTCTAGCAGTCAGAGAAATGCAAATCAAAACCACCCTAAGATACCATCTCACTCCAGTAAGATTGGCAGCCATTATGAAGTCAAACAACAACAAGTGCTGGCGAGGATGTGGGGAAAAGGGTTCTCTTGTACATTGCTGGTGGGGCTGCAAATTGGTGTGGCCAATTTGGAAAGCAGTATGGAGATTCCTGGGAAAGCTGGGAATGGAACCACCATTTGACCCAGCTATAGCCCTTCTCGGACTATTCCCTGAAGACCTTAAAAGAGCGTATTACAGGGATACTGCCACATCGATGTTCATAGCAGCACAATTTACAATAGCTAGATTGTGGAACCAACCCAGATGCCCTTCAATGGATGAATGGATTAAAAAAATGTGGCATCTATATACTATGGAGTATTACGCAGCACTAAAAAATGACAAAATCTTGGAATTTGCAGGGAAATGGATGGCACTAGAGCAGATTATGCTTAGTGAAGCTAGCCAATCCCTAAAAAACAAATACCAAATGTCTTCTTTGATATAATGAGAGCAACTAAGAATAAAGCAGGGAGGAAGAGCAGGAAGAAATGATTAACATTAAACAGAGACATGAGGTGGGAGGGAAAGGGAGAGAAAAGGGGAATTGCATGGAAACGGAGGGAGATCCTCATTGTTATACTAAATTACATATAAGAGGTTGTAAGTGGAATGGGAAAACAAACAAGGTGAGAAATGAATTACAGTAGAAGGGGTAGAGAGAGAAGATGGGAGGGGAGGGAGGGGGGATAGTAGAGGATAGAAAAGGTAGCAGAATACAACAGTTACTAGTATGGTATGACGTAAAAATTTTGATGTGTAACCCATGTGATTCTGCAATCTGTACTTGGATAAAAAAGGGAGTTCAAAACTCACTTGAAGCTAATGTATGCTAATGTATGAAATATGATATGTCAAGAGCTTAGTAGGGTTTTGAACAACCAATAAAAAAAAAAGAAATTTCCGTCCAAATCCTGTACTCACTCTTCTTCCTAATCCTACCGACTATCTACCTAATCGTACCGACTATCCCTTTTTGACTGGATGTTCTCTTCCTCATTCAATCATCCAATGTACAAGGTCCTATGCCATTGTAAATGGATTTATCTGAGACAACTGTGCAGAACCTAATTCAACACTACGTATCCCAATCAAGGGCCCAATGCCCTTCTGGGCTTCAAATCCTAGATTTCTGTTTTCATACATATATTTTACCAATATAATTTAATAAATATCGCAGGTTCCCAATACCATTATTCATTGCGCAGAATGATTCCTAACCCAAATCGAACCTGTTATTACACTAACCATACACTGTTCCCTCAATCTAACTTTACAGAAAAGCAGGGACAGAGTTGGTCTTACAATACAGGAGTGTAGGGAAACTTCCACCTGCTGAGAACCTCGAAGGTCCATGCAGAAATGATCCATGGAGAAGATGTAGGCAGCTATGAAGGACCTGAGGGAGGAAAAGTCAACTTCCATGGTATACAACCTGGTCAGGATGAAGGGATGTGTCTGAATCAGCCTCTTTCATCTTAATGTAGAGAAGATGGACCAAACCAGGCCTGTGTGGAGAGCTGTTCCCGGGTGCCTATGGTTGATATACCATTCTAACTTGTGAAAATGTCAGAGCGAGTAGGTGCATCCTCCATCTCATGGGACCCTTAGAAGCAACTTTTAGGAAAAAGTTGTTGCCAAGGCAGTGACCTCATTTAGTTCCTGAAGGAAGTGACCTCACCTCACTTCCTTGGTGATGGAACTCTCTGAACTTGGGATACAGGAAGTCAGGCACCCAGAGCCAGTCCCAGTTCATGTCCCAGTGGTCAAACTTGTTTGGATTTTCCAAGGACAGAGACAGTCTTTCTTGGTACCTACTGATGTGAGGATGGCCTAATGCCAGGAAGGTCTGAGGAGGGGCCTTTCCTGAGAAAGAAGGTCGTGGCTCACTGCTGGCTCCTAACAGCTTCACAGAGTTGGACACGGAGACCAGATCTGAGAGAGAACAGCCCATTATGGGGGAATATATTATGGCCCACCAGTCAAAGGACACTCCATATTTTCACAGACCTACTTGGGGGTCTGTGTGGGTGTGGGTGTGGGTGTGGGTTTGTGGTTTTGTCTCATGTTCTGAGAATAGGTAGGAAAGTCGTTTTGTTTGGTTTGGTGAGAATTGTTTCTAGTAAGTCTTTTGACAAGGCGAGTGTTTCTATGTCTGTGTATCCCACTGTGTCCGTGGTTGTAGACATTAGAAAAGAGAGCGCATCAATACATATGTCCTATCTAGTAGAAATCTTACCAGCGTTCATCCTGTCCTATTTATGAATGGTCTACGGCTTGCCATATGGATCGGCCACTCCTAATATCTTCCTAAGATCCTATTTTCTTTCTGAATTTTGGGCAAACTCCAGAATAGGCTCATGGTTTTGTGTCCAAGATATGTACCACCTTTAAGCTCTGTGACATGGCCATGTACTGGATAGCTGAAGGCAATGGTGAGCATCTCAGAAAGCTCAGATATCAGTGTGATCAGGAAAGTCTCAGTGGAGAAACCCTGCTTTGGGCCTTTTGCTTACCTATTGTACTATTGCCCTTAATGTCAGGAAAGTCTTTGCCTCAGGCCACCCCTTTGTGAAGACTGAAGAGTTTTCAAATGGAAATGAATGGGCATCACCTTTGGCTCTTTGCTTAATTGCTTTGGAAAGGGATGTGTCTGAATCAGCTTCTTGGCCCTGTGTGAGGTTGTGGCTTAGATTCTCAGCACCTAATGGATCTAAAAAAATCCCATGTGTGCATCCAAAACCAAAATACCCATAAGAGCAGTCATTGTGGATGAAGTCTCTCACCTTCCTCTGTAAAGTTCCTGACCTCCATCTTTGAGAATAGGGATCCTTTGGGTCAAATGAGTTCTTCAAATCACTACAGAGGCTAGGCCATAGGTGCTTGGGTTTTCTCATGACCCCAATTAACATAAGGAATCTAAACCCCACAGTAATTAGGCCACAAAATGGAGAATCAGAGCACTATTAAGGGCAGGCCTCTTTCATCACTTCTGGTTCACAGGAAGGGTCTCCCTGCCACACTGACTTTAAGCAAATGGGGGAAAGGGACCTTATTTTGGATACTGTCTTTGGCTTTGGCCCTCATGGAAACCTACAGCCTGAGGTTATGATTAGTGTCTATATGGAAGAAGATGAGGGCCATGTGGGAGTGTTTTAGTTTTAATTGTGGTCATTTTTGTGGCCGTTGGAAGAGATGACTGGGTCCACCTGGGCTTGAACACTGGTGTGATTCCCCTTAGAAACTGAGTTATGGAACTGACCTCAAAGAAGTATTGCCATGTATTGTGTTGGGATTTTAGGAGGCCACGCATGAGAGTCGCCCTTGGAAACTGAGATCAAGGCCCAGGGTGGCTTTCCACAGAGCACTGGGAATCTCAGGAAGGATATCACATGATTTTATTTTTAAAGAATTGGCAGCCATAGTTGCAAGTCAAAGCACAAAAGGATCACACATTGTAGACCTCAAATGCCTGGCTTAATGTGACCTTTTAGCCTGTCGTTGGGAATCATTCCCTGTTAGAATTCTCCAGAGATTTCATTGAAATAAGCTTCCTCTCCATTTCATGGTTCCTGAATGAATTAAACCGCACAGTGCCTCAAACTTCAACCTTGAAAAAAGGCTAGATAAATACCATTAAATTTTTGAAATTCCCATGAACAGGTGTCAGTGGAGAACCTTTGGATGTCTTATAGATGATCATGAGTGTACCAGACAATGCCTTGATTGACTGGGTTTCATGAAAATCATGTAGAACAGAGATGCCAGTAATTTGGAGCCCGATGAGTAGTCGGCCTAGAGCAGTGGAGTGTAGGTGTTTGTTAAAACATCTGTGATGGGGTCATGTGGATCTGCCATTGGCTTCCAAATGGTTTGTGACTGACATGGTGCAGCCCCCATACCCTTGTATGTAAAGGCATCTTGTTATACGGAGAGGTTTCAGGGCAATGTTTAGAATCAGATTGCTATTGTCAAGGGGGCAAGCTATGTGGGATAGAAGCCTGGTTGGTGCACTGTCCTGCAGACCCTTAACCAACACACGTGACAGAACTCCCTCCAGCACTCTGTCCTAGTTGACCTCTTCGTATTTCGTGAAGCAAATACTAAACTCCCAATGCAGCTGCAAGAAACACCATGAAAAGTAGAGGAAGACCAAATGGCTTCAAAGTCCACACTGGGAGACACTTTGCCCCCAAATGGCAACAAATTACCTACAAAGAGAAAATTCAGCCCTGCTGCCTCATGTTTATTGGAAAATAAGAAACCATGTGCTCCAGGTCACACAGATGCAGACCCAGATTTGATGGTCTCACTACAAAGGAAGTTAAAACTCCTGACAACAACATATATTTCAAGTGCCCAACCTCAGAGGCAGTTTCTCAAGAAGTCTTTAGGCCAACAGAGCTCCATGTTTGTGGAGTTTTTACCATGTACCTTACTTTTTGAAACACCTCTACCACATCCAAGGTTGTTAACTACTGAGAATTTTCCATTCCAGATGTGTATTCACAGATTTTCTAACTCTTCTTCTCTTATTGTGTCTTACTTGGGGTGACGGTAATGTCAAAGCATTGTTCTGAATGAGAGTGGGAAGACTTTTGGGTAGCACATATTTGCATAAACATTGGATTCATTTTCCAATTTTCTATTCGAAATACTGAATCCCTGACTGTCAGAGGTAGAAGGAATTCTATTCTCCTTCAAAGAATAGCCTGACACTTACAAGAAACAGCCACCAGGAGACATCCTGTCTGAGAGACATCCTGTAGCCATGTGTCTCCCTGAGACATCCTGCGGCCATCTGTCTTTCTGAAATTTCCTGAGGTTATCTCACCTTGTGAAGACATCTAGGAACTGCCGAAAAGAGAGATTTCCCACATCCAGCATACAAATACCCCTGTGTGAACAATAAAAGTTTGCAGCTTGATCAGAACTCCTGTCTTTCTGTCATCTCTCTTGTCTCTTGTCCCTTCATTCCTCCCTATCTAGGTTCGCTGCCCACGTTGATGTGTCCTGCCGGCTGGGACATCTGGCGCCCACCGACTGGGGCTTGAGCTTTTGATTGAGGGGGACCCCGTCCTACTGGAAGATTTGGTCAAGCGGAGCTTGCAATAACTGCAGAAGACATCACCGAGAGACAGATCCAGGAGGAGCGTGGGGATGACGCACGGTGATTGACCCACTATGGGACAAGCAGTTTCGTCATATGATTTGTTTTTGTCAGGCTACAAGGAGTCCTTGCAGACATGGGGGCGCGTGTTTAGAAAAAAGACTTAATTTTTTTTTTCATACATAAGAGAGCAGTGTCCATGGTTTCCTCTTGAAAGGACCATTGATGGTAAAAGATGGCTTGGAGTAGGAGACTGTTTAAAAGATTATTATGAATCCTTTGGCCCAGAAAAAGTGCCTGTTCCCACCTTTTCTTACTGGAACTTAATTAATGAAATTCTTAAAAGTTCACCCTTTGACAATGGTACCTTAAAACTTGTCGAGGTTGGGGAAGAGGCTATGCAAATACTTCTCGTATCCCCTCGGCATGCCCATCAGTTAGTATAGACATAGACCCTTCTCAGGCTGCCCAGGACCATGGGAACCTTCCTGGTCCCCCTCAAAATACCACCCTAATGATTAAGGCTCCAATGGTTACCAACTGCCTTTATCCAGTTTTAAATTCCGGAGACTCATTGACCCCTGTAGAGGAGGCTACCTTGGAGAAGGAAGCAGCTCGCTACCATTCAGAAGACCCTGCACCTCTCAAGACCCTGCCACAGCCTATAGGACTTACACAACCAACCCCTCCTATATCCCTCCTGCCTTTTGTGCTCTGGCCCTTCAGGGTACAAATGCCCCCCCCAGATATTTTTTCCCCACTTCCCTTGCCTAAACTGGCTCCTTTGTGAGCATCCTTCCAACATAGACAGGAACAGATCCAACCTTTAAAAGAATTAAGATCCCTTCACTCTGAGCTCTGTTCATTAGCCTTAGGTATGGAGTCAAAGTAACTGGCCTACAGTGGTCTAATACAAAGGCGAAGCCACTCCATCAACCTGTGCTCGCCTTCCCAGTCACCACCAGTCAGATAGATAAGCCTGCCCAGGCTGAGGTCAAAGACTTAGACGAGGATCAAGAGGAGGAAGTGGAGAAATGGAATAAGGAGATCAGGACTCAGAGGATGAGGAGGTCAGCCCTAGGCAGGCAGGAACCCAGAGTCTACAAAAAATTAAGCCTGCATTTTCCTGAAAAACTTAAAAAGGCTTGTGCTCACTATGGCCCCTTTGCACCCTACATGTTGGCTTTATTAGAAAGCCACAGCACACAATGACTTACTGCCAATGATTGGAAATTTTTAGACCAAGCTACCCTCAGTGCCAGAGACTTTCTGTTATGGAATGCAGATTTCAAAGAGCACTGTCGGGAAACTGCTCAAAAAATTTTAACTAAGGCCTCCTCTAAGTCCGGGACTTATGTTAAGCTAGTGGGCAATGAGCCTTTTGACACTAAAACTAAACAGGCACATTTCCCTGCTGGACTTTTGATGCAGATTCAGATGGCTGGCTTACATGCTTGGAGACACCTCCCTCAAAAGCCTCGGCTACCACTTCCCTGGCAAAAATTCGACAAGGGCCCGACGAGCCTTATAGCGACTTTGTTCCCAGGCTTAACCTAGCTGTGGAATGCTTGCTTGGACCAAGTGAAAACAAAAGCTCTTTTGTAAAACATCTTGCCTTTGAAAACGCCAACCCGGCATGTCAGGATGTTCTTCAACCACATAAGGATAAAGGGAAACTTTCTGACTTTATTAGACTCTATGCAGGGGTAGGTGCAGCTCATGCCATGGGTCTTGCCCTAGGTGTCACCTTTACCAAGACCTTTCACAATCCTGGCTCACGTACATGCTTTACTTGTAAATAACCTGGCCATTTTGCACGCAAGTGTCCGACAGGCAAAGAAAGCCTAGGAATAGCATCTCCTTCAACTGGGGCTATACCGCCCCAAGCTACCCTTTGCCCTAGATGTGGTAAAGGTCATCACTGGGCCAGTGAGTGTAGATCTAAGACAAATGCCCTCAGACAGCCTATTTTTTCCTGCTTCTTGGGAAACTCCCTGCGGGGCCAGCCCCGGGCCACGACATCCCCCAGGACAAAACCAGGGGCAATAAGATTTTTTCCCTTCCAAAATCCCAACCTACCTCAAAATTCTTCTCCACAATTGCTTCCCTCCAACTAGCCACTCCAGGCAGCGCAGGATTGGACATCTGTGCCACCACTGAAACTATATTAGACTCAATGCAAGGGCCCCAGATAATACCCACTGGAATTATGGGTCCCCCTCCATCTCATATCTGTGCCCTTATTTTTGGAAGAGCCTCTACTAACTTACATGGTGTTCAGGTCTTCCATGGCATTAATTATAATGACTTCACTGGAGAAAAAAAAATACTGGCCACAGCTATTAATGGAGTTTTGGCCATCCCAGCAGGAACAAGTCTTGCACAATTAATACTCCTTCCCTTGAATCCAGGAGGCACTTAACCACCCAAACCTACCGCGGGGGACTGCCTCCTTGGGCTGCTCTGATGTAAATTGGGTTCAACCCGTTTCTCAAAATAGACCCACCATTTCCTTACTTATTGAAGGAAAGGAATTCCAAGGAATTCTAGATACTGGAGCTGATGCCACAATTATTTCTCAAAAATATTGGTCATCAGCTTGGACCCTCACCCCATCCTTGACTGACCTTAAAGGGATAGGACAGTCAAAAAATCCTCTGGTCAGCTCTACGGCTCTTAGCTGGACTGATAAAGAGGGTAATAAGGGAATTGTCACTCCTTTCATTGTTCCTGACCTCCCTGTTAACCTATGGGCCCGAGATATTTTGAGTCAAATGGAAGTCATTCATGCCAGTCCCAATTCCATGGTGACTCACCAATGCTTCGTATTTATTTTGTCCCTGGTATAGGCCTTGGGAGACTGAGACAAGGACTGGTTGAGCCAATAAAACCCATACAAAAAAGAAATACATATGGACTTGGGTATTCGGATTTTTAGTGTCAGTCTCTGACTCTCCTGTACCCCATGGAGATAAAATTATTTGGGAGACTCAGACTCTTGTGTGGTTGGATCAATGGTCCCTTACCCAAGAAAATTTGGAGGCTGCCTCCATGTTAGTGCAGGAACAGCTGGCAGCCGGCCATGTAGAGCCCTCAACCTCACCATCGAATACTCCAATTTTTGTTATCAAGTAAAAATCAGGCAAGTGGTGCCTTTTACAATATTTGTGTGCCATTAATAAACCTATGTGCCGAATAAGAGCACTACAGCCAGGCATTCCCACACCAGTGGCTATTCCCAAAAACTATTGTAAAATGATTATTGACTTAAAAGAATGTTTTTTTTTACCATTCCTTTACATCCTGAGGATAGACACTATTTTGCCTTTAGTCTCCCTCACCTTAATTTTCAGGGCTCTATGCAGAGATTTCAATGGAAGGTTCTTCCCCAAGGTATGGCCAACAGCCCTAGTCTTTGCCAAAAATATGTTGCTCAAGCAGTAGACCCTGTGAGAGAGCTATGGCCACAAATTTATATTTTACATTATATGGATGATTTGTAATTGCTGCACCTAATAACCATGACCTTAATAATTGTTACTTGGACCTTTACAAAATCCTCACTACCTTGGGACTACAGATAGCTCCTAATAAGGTTAAAACACAGGACTGTTATACCTATTTGGTCCTTAAACTTCAAGATAATCAGATCCAAATTCCTAAGATACAACTATGGGTGGACCATCTTCACACCCTTAATGATTTTCAAAAATTACTGGGGAATATTCAATGGCTAAAAACATATTTAAAATTACCCACTTGTATACTTTTGTCCCTTAATGATATTTTGAGAGGAGATTCCCACCCCTCCTCCCCTCAAAAGCTTACTCCCGAGGCATGACAGGCATTAAACCAAGTCACAGAAGCCATTGCCAAACAGTTTTTTACAGAACATTCTTATAACCATCCTCTGGTTCTGGTTATTTTACACACTCCTCATACACCCACAGGAATATTTCGGCAGCGAAATACACATTTTAGAAATAAAGGCTGCCTTTGCTTTGGGTCCATTTACCCACCACATTCTCCAAGGTTATTACTGTTTTTCTTGCTCAGGTAGCTTCTATTATTTTTAAATGTCGTTTGCTATCTCGACAACATTTTGGCAAAGACCATGATAATATTTTAATTTCATATACTAAAGACCAAACCCAATTTTTACTACAGACAGAGAATGAATGGCTTTTTGGGAACAATTGATAACCACCTCCCCAATGACCCCCTTTTATATTTTGTCCAGTTACATCCATTTATTTTTGCCAAAATTACTCAAAAGGCTCCCATTCCTCAAGTCCTTACTGTCTTTACAGACGGTTCCAGTAATGGCCTAGCAGTCTTTGTTGTCAATAACCAACCTAACACCTTTGATACTGTCTATCATTCAGCACAGTTTGTGGAATTGTTTGCCATAACACAAGTTTTTAAAACATTTCTTGATAATCCTGTTAATATTTATACATACAGTGCCTACATTGCTCATTCTGTGCCCCTGCTTCAGATTTCACCCACCATTAAGGCTTCTTCCAATGTGGCCCATCGGTTTCACCAGCTTCAGAAGCTAATTCAGGCCAGACAACACCCATTTTTCTTAGGACACATCAGGGCACACTCTAATCTTCCCAGCCCTCTAACACAAGGTAATGCCAAAGCTGATGCAGCAATTCGTTTCATCTTTTCAATTTTTGTTGGCTCCATTCAAAAGGCCACGGATTTACACAATCTTCACCATCTAAATTCCCAGAACCTTCGATAACTATGTAAAATTACCAGGCAACAGGCACGAGAAATAGTAAAAGCATGCCCTGGTTGCCCTGTCTCCCTCCCCATTCAACACTTGGGAGTTAACCCCCGAAGATTACTGTCCAATCAGTTTTGGAAAATGGATGTTACTCATTTTTCTGAATTTGGAAAAACCAAATATATACACGTTTCTGTAGATACCTTCAGTGGCCTTATTTTTGCATCACCGCATTCTGGAGAGGCTATCAAAGATGTCCTTTCTCATCTTGTTTCAGTGTTTTCCGTAATGGGTAAACCAATACATATTAAAAAAAAGATAATTGTCCTGCATATACCAGTGCCAATTTTAAACAGTTTTGTGCTTCCTCGCAAATTTGTCATACTACTGGAATTCCATACAAGCCTCAGGCATTGTGGAACGTGCCCACCTTACCTAAAGACTTGGCTAACCCGCTTTAATGCTTCTGCACTTGTATTTACCACTCACAGGCATCGCCTTAATCATGCATTATTTGCCCTTATTTTTCTTTCCCTAGACAATGAAGGCCATTCGGCTGCAGACTGACACTGGCAATCCTCGTCCAATTCTGTTCGCCCACCTGTTATGTGGCACAATCCCCTTACAAATAAATGGAAAGGCCCAGGTCCTGTCCTCATCTGTGGACGAGGCTCAGCTTGAGTTTTGGACCAAGAGCAAGCAGCCCCAAGATGGTTACCAGAACGCCTGGTTAAACAGGTTAATGGCTTACCTCAACACATGGATGGAGGCCCTCACCCTGAGGACAAATTTTCCTCTTTTTCAGATGCAGCCAACAATCTGTGTGAGGATCCTACTTAAGGCACTTCTGCTGAACAGGATTGTACACGGAGGCTTTGGCCCTCCACCTTCCAACATCATGGAGTACCTTTTTGGCCCTCCCTGTGAACGCAAGGGAGGATCTTGGACTCAGGCTCCCACTAGTTTGACCCATACTGCTGACTGCGTGACTAAGGTGGCTTACCTCCGGGCCGAGGTTGACCATAAACTCAGAGGAGTTCATCAGCCTAAATTGGTATGTGTTAACAAGCCAAAGATTATTCCCCCTAGTACAAGTAATGCTCTCTAAAATTGTTCTGCAACTTGAACGCATACCCAAGCGATGCATGCCACTTGTTATGCGTCGGCCTCAATTTGTGTCAACAAGAAGGGAGAACAATTTTTTGAAGCCTCCCTAACTAAAACTCATGCAGCAGGAGGGACCACTATTCATTATACCCCCGTTCTTTTTGACCGGGGAGGAGAAGGCAAATACACCAAGCTACAGTCAGCTGGGTGCCAAGGCCCTGTTGGTAAACCCCCCTTCTGCCCCATTAAGGCACCTACAGGGGTCGCTGATGGTGGAGGATTCCCTTATGCTGTCAAGCATCCTCAGATAATCAAACTTTTGAAACCCCAAATCCCTGAGCTCACATATCATCTCTTAATATAGAGAAAATGCCAGCTCCCCGGTTTAGATAACAATATATTAGATATTTTGGAAACTACCTTCTCCTTGCTTAATAATTCCAACCCCACCTTTGCTGGTGATTGCTGGCTCTCCATGACAACAGGGGCAATCATGCCTATTGCAGTTCCTATTAATTCTATCATAGACGATGATAATACATGCCAACCCAGATTTCCTTTTAAAGTACAGTCTATAGGCACTTTTACAATATGTCTTTTAGGCGCGATGCAAAATAATACCTATGATATTGATGTTGGCGTTCCTTCCTTTGGAAATTGCTCAACAGTACAAAACTATTCCTCACCCACCCCATCTCTTTGTCCCTCCAATGGCACAGTTTTTATGTGTGGAGGAAACTCGGCCTTCCTGAGGCTTCCATCGAATTGGACCGTTGGCTGTGTTCTTGCCTTATTACTCCCTGATATAACTGTTGTCCCAGGAGACAAAACTCTATGCATTCCTAGTCTAGACACCTTAGTCAAAAGACACAGGCGGGCAATACAGGCCTTACCACTCTTTGCCAGCCTTGGAATAACAGCTGCTGTGAACACAGGTACAGCTGGCTTAGGCATGGCTATACACTCTTAGCGTCGCCTGTCTCAACAACTTATAAATGATGTAAAAACTCTATCAGGAACCATTAAAGATTTGCAGGACCTAGTAGACTCCCTGGCAGAAGTGTTCCTTCAAAACAGAGAAGGCTTAGATTTACTGACAGCTAACCAGGGAGGTATTTGCTTGGCCTTAGGGGCACGATGCTGCTTTAATGCCAATAAATCAGTCATAGTACGCACTAAAATTAAGCAGCTTCAAGAAGATCTAGAAAAGAGACGAAGGGAACTTTTTGAAAATCCCCTCTGGACTGGGTTTAATGGATTTCTACCCTACCTTCTTCCCCTATTAGGCCCTTTGTTGGGTTTACTTTTAATGGTGTCCATAGGACCCTGCATTATAAACAGGCTTGTACAATTTATTATAGAACAGATTAATATTTTGGCCTCTAAGCCCATACAGGTCCACTATCATCACCTGGAGATGGAAGACCATGCTGCCAACATTTAAAAGGATGTTCTACCCTTCTCACAGGCTTATTTCTTAAGTTTACATCCCCACAGATCTCTCTTTCTTACATTAAACTATAAGTAAAAGCTCTGACCAACCATCTTCTGATATTGCCATAGGGGTTCGTCCTCCATGGGCCCCTTCACTTGGGGGGGGATGCACCCATGGAGTGAGGACGTTAGGCCATAATAACGGAGGATGCAGGATGGACTGCAGGAGGATGGATCCACGGATACCAAAACAGAAGACCTCTTAGTGACACGCTCTGGTGCATGGCGGTCGGCATGCTTCCCTTTTAAAGCCGTCTCCTCCAAAAATATGCCAAGGCCACCACAAAATCTTGTAAACATGCTCTCTCGAATCAGGAGATATTCAAAGGCCTGCTAGAGAAACAGAGCCTCTATCACCCCCTAAAACATTGGCCGGTAAGGTATGGTCAAATATTTTATATAAGAAAGGGGGAGAGGTCAGGGGCTAGAAGGAAGTTCACCTTCAAAGTATAGCCTGACACTGAAAAGAAACAGCCCCCTGGGAGATATCCTGCCTGGGAGACATCCCGCAGCCATCTATCTCCCTGAGACATCCTGCAGCCATCTGTCTTCCGGCAACATCCTGAGGTTATCTCACTTTCTGAAGACATCCAGCAACTGCCGATAAGAGAGCTTTCCCATCCACAGCATATAAATTTCCATGTGAGAACAATAAAAGTTTGCAGGATGATCAGAACTCCAGTCTTGCTGTAATCTCTCCTGTCTCTTGTCCCTTCATTCCTCCCCAACTAAGTTTCTTGCCCACGTTGATGTGTCCCGCCGGCCGGGACAACTGACACTAACCCATACCCTACTACACTCTGACAACTAATCCTAATATGATGGAGAAAAATAACCCAAACAGAATAGAAATACAAGCAGTTCAGAGGAGGCATGGTGTATATTTGGACTTGCCTTTTGCATGATATAGGGTAAGTGTTATAAATCTAGTTAACAACACCTACTATCTTCCTAAGCTCCTGTTTTCTTCCTGAATTCTGGCCACTCTCCAGAATAGGCTCATGGTTTTGTGTCCACGATATGTATGACCTCCAAGCTCTGTGACATGGCCATGTACTGGATAGCTGAAGGGAATGCGAGCATCTCAGAAAACTCAGATATCAGTGTGACCAGGAAAGTCTCAGTGGAGAAACCCTGCTTTGGGCCTTTTGCTAACCTATTTGCCTGTTGCCATGAATGTCAGGAAGGTCTTTGCCTCAGGCCAGCCCTTTGTGAATCCTGAAGAAAACTGTTTTCAAATGGTAATAAATGGGCATCACCTGTGGCTCTTTGCTTAAATGCTTTGGAAAGGGATGTGTCTGAATCTGCCTCTTTGCCCTGTGTGAGGTAGTGGCTTAGATTCTCAGCACCAGTTGGATCTAAAGAAAAATCCAATGTGTGCATCCAAAACCAAAATGCAAAAAAGATCAGTCATGGTGTATGAAGTTTCTCACCTTCCTCTTTTAGGTTCCTGACCTCCATCAAGTGAGAATAGGGATCCTTTGGGACAAATGAGTTCTTTCATGCCCTGTAGAGATGATTGGGTTTTCTCATGACTCCAAATCACATGAAGAAACTATACCTGACAGTCAGTAGGCCTCAAATTGGAGAAGCAGAGCAGTATTAATGGCAGACCTATGTGATCAATCCTGGTTCACAGAAATGGTGTCCAGTATACCCTGAGGTTAGGCAAATGAAGGGAAAGAGACCTTATTTTGGAAACTCTCTTTGGCTGTGCCATTCATGGAAACATCCAGCCAGAGGTTATGATGAATGTATATATGGAAGAAGATGAGGGCCTTGGTGGAGTGTTTTGGTTTTAATTGTGGTCATTTGTGTGGAGTTTGGAAGAGATGACTGGGTCCACCTGGGCTTGAACTCTGGTGTGATTCCCCTCAGAGACTGAGTTCAGTGACTGACCTCAGAGAAGTAATTGCTTTGGAAAGGGATGTGTCTTAATCAGCCTCTTGGCCCTGTGTGAGGCTGTGGCTTTGATTACCAGCACCGTATGGATCTAAAAATGATCCCATGTCTGCTTCCAAAACCAAAATGGCCAAAATTGCAGTCATTGTTGATGAAGTCTCTCGCCTTCCTTTGTAAGGTTCTGAAAGAATAAAAGAAATTGAAATTGAAACGTAAAGAAACAGGTTCTGTAAAGTTTCCAGGCTGCACGCAGAACCTGAAATTCCTGTGGCAGTTAAGACAATTCCCGGAACTACCCATTAGATGTGTGTTGAAATCTTCCCTGACCACCTAGTTACTTAACAACCTCTTCCCAAAAACCGTGCAGCTAAGCACATATACATCTCAGGGCTTCAACCAATCAGTTTAAATGTATACCCCTTCTCAGGGCTGACCAATCACCCCCTGGCTGAACTGTTCCCACCAATGAATGTGCAAATCATGTTTTAGAGTTGTTATTTGATTTTCCCACAGTATACGGTGATTTGCTAAAGGAAGCTAGGATGTATGTTAAGTCCCTGCCCTCTCTAAAGAATGTATATAAAATCTGCTCATGTTGTTCTTGGGGCTCTTTGTTTTTTGCTCCTCTGAAGTGAGCTCTGAGTTCCAGCATGCTGGACCCCCAATAAACCCTTTGCTGTTTCATGAGAAATTCTCTTGGTGGTCTTTTCCTCCGACGTTCGGCCCACCTTTTCATCTGGAGGCCCTAGCTGAGAAATCCAGGAGTGACGAACAAAAGACCCCAATGGACTCCTTTCAGAGTAATTAAGGTGCCTCTTTCTGGTTTCAGGTTTCAGGTTAGGGCTTGGCAAAATGGCTGTCGGTGAAGAACATTAGCTCTCTGCGATGGTGGCTGACAGATGTGTCACAGAGTCACTTGCCACGTCCCTGGGGGAAACTCCAGAGGACTCGGGAAATTGAGGATTAGTAGATTCCTCAACTCGGTTATTTTTTGCTTCAGGATTCGGTTTTCCAGCCCATCAGGTTTTGCTGGCTACTCAGTTTTGTTCATTGTCAGGAACTCATGTTGAGTTTACTGTCTGTCTTTATTGTCTAACCCATCAGGTTTGGCCAGTTACTCAGTTCTAATCTTTTTCCTGGACTCATGTTAAACGTTTACTGTTTGTCTTTGTCTGTGTCACGTTTGTGTATTCACTGTCCCTGTTTGAGTAACTCCCATTATGGGACATTATGGGACAAAGCACTTCCATGCCTCTGTCCCTTAACCTTGATCATTGGACTGATGTTCGCTCAAGTACCAAGAATCTTTCTTTTTCAGTAAAATGCCGGATCTGGCAGACTCTCTGTGCTTCAGAATGGCCCATCCTAGGGGTCGGATGGCCCCGAGAAGAATCCTTCCACTTCCCTCTAATCCGAAAAGTCAGAGATATTGTCTTTCACCGGGGCCACTTGGCCACCCAGATTAACAGCCATATACCCCTTCCCCCACAATCTTATCATTCCAACATTCTGCTCCTCCCCCTCTTCCCTCCATTCTGAGTCACAAGACTGGACACTCCTCTCTCTCCTTATCCTCTACCCTCGCTCCCCAACCCTCAACATGTTCCAGATGATCCTCCCGCCGCTGACTGAGCCTCTCCGCCGCTAGAGGCAATTGGGCCAGACCCAAGCCCTCCAGGGGACTTCCCCGCAGCAGCAGCAGACCCTGCTCCCCTGAAGGAAGCTGGGCCACCTAAAGGAACCCGCAGGAGATAAATAATATAAAACTCGGAAGCCCCAGTGATGCTCCCTCTCTGTCCCTACGGGCCCATGAACCGACCCAACTGGGACCCCAACACCTTTGAATGTAGGTAGCATCTGTCCACTTATCGCCGTTCTCTAATAGTGGGTCTCTGAGCGGCCGCCAGAGGGCCGACTAATTTGGCCAAGGTAAGAGAGATTATCCAAGGGCCTAATGAGTCTCCTTCTATGTTTCTGGAGAGAATTATGGAAGCGTATAGGAAATATATTCCTTTTGATCCTCAGGCAGAAGACCAAAAGCCATCTGTTGCAATGGCCTTTATCGAGCAGACTGCCCTAGATATTAAGAGAAAGTTACAACGTCTAGATGGATTATAAGATATGACCTTAAGAGATTTAGTCAGAGAAGCTGAGAAAGTATATTATAAGAGAGAAACTGAGGAGGAAAGGGAATAGAGGAGAGAGAAGGAAAGGGAACAAAAGAAGGAGGAAAGAAGCAAATGGCAGAGTAAAGCATTGCCTAAGGTTCTGGTCACAGCAGCAAATAGGCCAGAAGTTAAAAAGCAGGGATACATAAAGGCATACCTGGGCCCACGCCAAAGGCTGCCGTTGGCCTCAAATCAATGTGCCCAGTGTAATAAAAAAGAACACTGGGCCAAAGAGTGCCCCCAAAAGAAGCAGCCACGCCAGCCCGCCGTGCTGACTCTAGAAGAGGACTAGGAAATTCGGGGCTCAGATCCCCTCCCCCAGCTCAGAGTAACATTTGAAGTTGAGGGGAACACAGTGAACTTTGAAGTGATTACAGGAGCAGTATACTCAGCCCTTAAGACTTCACTGGCCCCCCTATCAATTAAATCGTCCCTAGTTCAAGGGGCTAATGGCAGTAGATATCAGGCTTGGACAACTAAGATGAATATGGACCTCGGAAAGGAAAAAGTCCACCACTCTTTCCTAGTAATCCCAGAATGCCCGGCCCCATTGATGGGCAGGAATATGCTTACCAAACTCTGGACTAGAATAACCTTTAACCCTAATGGTCCCCAAGTGGGGGTTCTAAAGCCTGCAGTATTAACTCCCATAGTAACATCTTTGACTATGTCTGTAGAAGATGAACATCAACTCTTCGCGCACCCTAGGACTGATCAAACAGGCAAACTACCCCAGAAATGGATAAAAGATTATCCTAATGCCTGGGCAGAAACTGCTGGGTTAGGTCTAGCCATCAACAACCTCCAATAGTAGTAGAATTAAAAGCCTCTGCGTCTCCAATTAGTGTTAAACAATATCGTCTAAGCAAAGAAGCTAAGGATGGGATAAGGCCCCATATTCATAAATACCTGGGTCTTGGGGTCCTAAGGCCCTGTCAATCAGCCTGGAACACCCCCCGGTACCAGTAAGAAAGCCAGGAACTGGGGACTACCGTCCTGTTCAAGACCTAAGAGAGATAAACAACAGAGTGCAGGACATTCACCCCACAGTACCCAATCCATATAATTTGCTTAGCACTCTGAATCCGGAGCAGAAATGGTACACTGTGCTGGACTTAAAAGATGCTTACTTCTGCTCGCCTCTACATAAGGACTGTCAGTTGCTGTTAGCTTTAGAGTGGATAGACCCAGAACATGAAACATCTGGCCAACTAACCTGGACTAGACTCCCACAGGGGTTCAAAAAATCCCCCATTCTCTTTGATGAAGCCCTCCACAGAGACATCAATGACTTCAAAACTGCACACACCGAAGTCACCCTACTCCAATAGTGGATGATCTTCTACTGGCAGCCAACACCAAGGAGACCTATGAGTCTGGGACCCAAGCACTATTATTCGAGCTTGCTCGGCTTGGATATATGGCTTCTGCCAAAAGGCCCAAACTTGTCAGCAAGAAGTAATCTTCCTGGGTTATTCTCTTAGGGGTTGCAAACGATGGCTCCCTGAGCCCAGAAAAAAAACCGTTTTGCAGATACTGCCCCCATCTAATAAGAGAAAACTCAGAGAGTTTCTTGGGACTGCCAGCTTTTGCAGGTTATTGATTCCTGGGTTCGCATCTCTGGCTGCCCCTTTATACCCGCTGATAAAGGGGGATGCCCACTTCCAATGGACCCCTGAGCACCAACAAGCTTTTGATAATGTCAAAAAAAGGTGCTGCTATCTGCTCCGGCCTTAGCACTCCCAGATGTAGAAAACCCTTCACTCTCTATATCGAGGAAAAGAAAGGAATAGCACGGGGAGTGCTCACTCAGTCTTTGGGACCTTGGAAAAAGCCAGTAGCGTATTTATCCAAAAAACTGGACCCATTGGCTAGCGGGTGGCCCCATTGCTTAAGTGCTATAGCAGCGGCAGCCCTTCTAATAAAAGATGCTCATTAATTAACGTTGGGACAGAAGCTAACCATTATAGCCCCCCATGCCCTGGAGAGCATCATCTGTTAGCCTCCAGAGAGGTGGCAATCAAACTCCAGAATAAACCACTACCAGAGCCTCTTGCTTGACAAAGACAGAATAACGCTGGGACCCCCTGCTCCACTCAACCCACCTACACTGCTGCCAGAAGAATCATCAGGACCCGTCACTCATGAGTGTCAACACATACTGGCAAGGAAACCAGTATACAACAAGACTTGAAGGATCAGCCACTGCCTCGCCCTGAAGTCGTATGGTTTACGGATGGCAGCAGCTTCCTCCAAGATGGTAAGCGGCGGGCTGGAGCAGCAGCAGTTAGCAAAACTGATTTCATCTGATACTCTGGTCTCCCAGAAGGGACATCAGTCCAAAAAGCAGAACTGATTGCCCTTATGAAAGCATTGGAACTAGCAACAGGGAAAAGGGCCACCATATAAACTGATAGCCACTATGCATTTGCCACTGTTCATATGCTCGGGACTATTTACCAACAATGCGGGCTATTAACCTCTGCCGGGAAAAAAATAAAAAATAAAGATGAGATCTTCCACCTTGGCTCAGCAGTGCAGGGCCATAAGGAACTAGCTATAGTGGACTGTCCCGGGCACCAGAAGAGAAACAACCCTGTGGCAGTTGGAAACAGAAGGGCAGATGAGGAAGCTTAATTGGCAGCCCTAAACAGAGTGACTCTGTTAACTTTTTCCACACCGGGGGGCACAAAAATCAGGAGACTTGGCCGCCCCGGAACATTCAGGCAACTTATCATCTGAGGAGACAGATACAGAAATCTGGGACCCTACAGAGCCAAGTTTACAATTTCAAAAAGCCCACCTTTATGTCAAAGACGTACACCAGCTCAACCACTTAGGCTCAAAGAAGTTATAGGCACTCTTAAAGGACCGAAGAAAGGACTTATTATTGACTGACTCAAAGAGGAAAAAAATAGCTGAGCAGGTGACTAGAGCTTTTCAAGTCTTCCAATTAGTTAATACTTTCCCATTAAAGATTCCTGCAGGGAAGCGCATACGAGGAATCAGACCAGGACAATTCTGGGAAGTGGACTTTTCTGAAATTAAGCCAGCAAGGTATGGACTTAAATATCTCCTAGTCTTTGTAGATACTTTTTCAGGATGGGTCGAAGCCTTCCCCATGAAGAAAGAAACAGCTCAGATGGTGGTCAAAAAGATCCTAGAAGACAGTTTTCCAAGGTTCGGCCTGCCTAAGGTAATAGGGTCTGATAACGGACCGGCATCCGTGGCCCAGGTAAGTCAGGGATTTTCCAGGACCCTGGGGATTACTTGGAAGTTATATTGTGCTTATAGACCCCAGAGCTCAGGACAGGTAGAAACGATGAATAGAACCATCAAAGAGACTTAACGAAATTAATCTTGGAGACCGGCATAAAAAATTGGACTATGCTCCTACCTCATGTACTTTTTCGTGCAAGAAATACCCCTCCGCCCCTTTGTGTAACCTCACCCCTTATGAAATTCTCTACGGTGCCCCTCCTCCATTAAGGGACCTAACCCCAACTCTGAGATTAATGATTCCTTTCACACACCCTTGCTAGACAGACTTAAAGCCCTTGAACAAACCCAGCACCCAGCGATACCTGTGGAAACAGTTGGCCACTGCTTATCATCCTGGAGACGAGGGAACTCCACATCGATATCAAGTGGGAGACTTCGTCTACATGAGACAGTATCGGGTGTCATCCCTAGAACCCTGCTGGAAAGGACCATACCAGGTGCTGCTTATAACACCTACAGTGGTGAAAGTGGATGGGATCACTTCCTGGATCCATGCCTCCCATCTCAATCCTGTGCCCTGTCCAAACTCTGGCTGGAAACTGGAACAGACTGGTAACCCTCTCAAGTTGCATGTCTGTGGTGTGGGTAGGGCTATGGATTCTTCCCCTGACCACCAGCAGTCCTAATCCCCATCAGCCTGTTCAGCAACAATGGCAAGTTATAAATCCTACTGGGCAAGTAGTGTGGTCTATTTCACATACAGCCCCCTTATGGACTTGGTGGACATCTCTCCACCCGGACATTTGTCAGCTTGCCATAGGCCTCTCTGACTGGGATCTCCCTGACATAGTGGACCCCACACAGATCCCACTAAAGCCCAAACCAGGGCAACATAGACCAACTTACCCCATGAATTATTGATGTCATCTCCCCAGCTCAGGTGTAAACTAGCCAGTCTTGTTTATTAAGTGTGCCCAGCTGATTTCTGAAATCGCAAACAGGCCCAAACCTGTGGAGGACCCAGTGACTTTTATTGTAGATCTTGGGGTTGTGAACACACGGGAGCTACATTGTGAAACCCAAACTCCCCAGACAGTATGATTCGGTAGGATGAAATGACATCTGGATTGATCCCAATAAATGTGCCGCTATCCAAGTGGTGTCAAAAACTTGCTGTGGAAAAAATAGTCTATGTTACCCCCTCAATATAACTTTCACTTCCAAAGGAAGGGGCTACCTCAGAACAACATGGCCTATGGGAAATACTTGGGGAATGTGATTCTATATTAATGGCCCTGGTTATGACTTTGGTCTCTGGTTCACCATCCGGCTTAAAAAGGAAGAAAATCCCACAGCAATAGGGCCCAATCCATTCAAGTCAGGAATTAAGCCTCCTAAACCTCCCATGCCTAGATCTACCAAAACCCCTCTACCATCTCATACTTCGCAGTTTCCGTCTTTGCCTACTTCCCCAGTCCAGAGTACAGCTGACTCCTCCCCCTGGGAACTAATTAAAGGAACCTTTATGGTACTGAACTCCACACAGTCAGAACTCCTTGCATTTCAGCCCAGGTATTTGACAGCTCTGTACATTATTGTGTAATGGTGCATATACCCCCCAGGATGCTCTATCATGGTCCAGAATCCTTTGAAGGTCTACTAGGTGGACAAACAGCCCGATTTTGCCGGGAGCCAGTGTCCCTTACTCTAGCCATCCTATTGGGGCTAGGAGCTGCTGCAGGAGTGGGTACAGGAACAGCTGCTATGATCCATGGGTCACAACAAATGGCCTGATTAGAAACAGCAATAAATCAAGACTTGAAGACGTTAGAGACCTCCATCACAGTTTTGCAGGAATCCTTAACCTCTCTCTCTAATGTTGTTTTACAGAACAGGTGAGGATTAGACCTCCATTTAATAAGGGAGGGGGGCCTCTGTGCTGTACTGAGAGAAAAATGCTGTTTTTATGCTGACCATACTGGAGTTGTAAAATAATCCATGAGTAAATTGAGAAAATGCCTTGAAGAGCACCAGAGAGAAAGGGAGATTCAACAAGTGTGGCTTGAGTCATGGTTTACCTTGTCCCCCTGGTTAACTACACTCCTATCAGCCTTAGCTGGACCCCTGATCATGCTTATGGTGTTGATAACTGTGGGACCTTGTTTGCTTAACCTCATAGTTTCCTTTCTCCAGGCTCAGATTGGGCAGGTAAAACTCATGGTAATCAGACAGAAATACACTTCACTGGCAGAAATAGAATGTGAGACCCCACAAAAATTATGATTCATTACTTTTAAAATTAAAAGTAGGCAGAAAAAGGAGAAATGAAAGAATTAAAGAAATTAAAATTGAAACGTAAAGAACCAGGTTTTGTAAAGTTTACAAGCTGTGCTCAGAACCTGAAATTCCTGTGTCAGTGAAGACAATTCCCGGAACTGCCCATTAGATGTGTTGAAATCTTTCCTGACCACCTAGTTACTTAACAACCCCTTCCCAGAAACCGTGCATCTCAGCACGTATACATCTCAGGGCTTCAACCAATCAGTTTAAATGTATACCCCTTCTCAGGGCTGACCAATCACCCCCTGCCCGAACTGTTCCCGCCAATGAATGTGCTAATCATGTTTTAGAGTTGTTATTTGATTTTCCCACAGTATATGATATTTGCTAAAAGAGGCTATGATGTATATAAAGTCCCTGCACTCTCTAAAGATTGTATATAATCTCTTCTCAAGTTGTTCTCGGGGCTCTTTGTTCTTTCCTCCTCTGAAGTGAGCTTTGAGCCCCAGCATGCTGGACCCCCAATAAACCATTTGCTGTGGCATGAGATAATAGGTGCTTGGGTTTTCTCATGTCTCCAAATCACATAAAGAATCTATTCCTGACAGTCAGTAAGCCTCAAATTGGAGAAGCAGTGCAGTATTAGCGGCAGTGCTATTTGATCACTCCTGATTCAAAGGAAGGGTGTTCAGGCCACCCAATGCCCTTCTGGACTTCAAATATTACCTAGATTTCTGTTTTCATACTTATATTTCACCAGTATATTCTTGTAAATATCGCAGGTTCCCAATACCATAATTCATCCTGCAGAATGATTCCTAAACCAAATCGAACCTGTTATTACCCTTAACCATTCCTCAATATACCTTAACAGAAGAACAAGGATATTGTTGGTCTTACAATACAGGAATGTAGGGGATCTTCCTCGTGCTGAGAACCTCAAAGTTCCGTGCAGAAATGATCCCTGAAGAAAATGTAGACACCTATGAAAGACCTGAGAGAGCAAAAGTCAACTTCCATGTAAAACAACCTGGTCAAAATGAAGGGATGTGTCTGAAAGCCTCTCTCTTCTTAATGTAGATTAAATCGACCAAACCAGGCCTGTGTGGAGAGCTGTTCCCGGGTGCCTATGGTTGATATACCATTCTATCTTGTGAAAGTGTCACAGGAAGTATGGGCAGCCTCCATCTCATGGGACCCTTGGAAGCAACTGTTAGGAAAAAGTGGTTGCCAACCCAGTGACCTCATTCAGTTCGTGAAGGAAGTGACCTATCACACTTCCTTGGTGATGGAACTCTCTGAACTCGGGATCCAGGAAGCCAGGCACCCAGAGCCAGTCCCAGTCCCAGTCCCAGTGGTCTCATTTGTTTGGATTTACCAAGGACAGAGTCAGTCTTTCTTAGTACCTACTGAAGTGAGAATGGCCAAATGCCAGGAGAGCTCTGAAGAGGGGCCTTTTCTGAGAAAGCAGGTAGTGGCTCAACCATGACTCCTGACAACTTCACAGAGTTGGCAAAGAAGTCCAGGTCTGAGATAGGACAGGCCATTTTGGTGGAACATAGTATGGCCCACCAGTCAGAGGACACTCAGGATACTCACAGACATACTTGGGGGAAGGAGATTCCGTTGTGGGTGTCTGTGTGAGTTTGTGGTTTTGTCTCATGTTCTGAGAATAGGTAGGAAAGGCGGTTTGTTTGTTTAGACTGGAATGTTTCTAGAAAGTCGTTTGACAACGCGAGTGTTTCTATGTCTGTGTATCCCACTGAATCCGTTTTTGTAGACATTTGAAAAGAGAATTCATCAATGGTTTTGTCCTGTCTAGTAGAAAGCTTCCCAGCATTCATCTTGCCAAATTAAAGAATAAAGAGCTGCTTGCCTTATGGATGGGCAACACCTATTATCTTCTTAAGTTCCTCTTTTCTTCCTGAATACTGGCCACTCTCCAGAATAGCCTCATGGTATTATTTCCAAGATATGTACCACCTCCAAGCTCTGTGACATGATCATGTACTGGATAGCTGAAGGGAATGAGAGCATCTCAGAAAACTCAGATATCAGTGCGACCAGTAAAGTCTCAGTGGAGAAATACTACTTTGGACTTTTGCTTACCTATTGTTCTGTTGTCCTGAATGTCAGGAACGTGTTTGCCTCAGGCCACCCCTGTGTGAAACCTGAAGAAATCAGTTTTCAAATGGAAAAGGATGGGTGTCACCTGTGGCTCTTTGCTTAATTGCTTTGGAAATGGATGTGGCTGAATCAGGCTCTTTGCCCTCTGTGAGGCAGTGGCTTAGATTCTCAGCACCTGATGGATCTAAAGAAAGTTTCCAGTGTTCATCCAAAACCAAAATGGCCAAAAGAGCAGTCATTGTGGATGAAGTCTCTCGCCTTCTCTGTAAGCTTCCTGACCTCCATCAAGTGAGAATAGGGATCCGTTGGGTCAAACCAGTTCTTCAAAGCTCTGCAGAGGCTAGCCAATAGGTGCTTGGGTTTTCTCAGGACACCAATTCACATAAAGAATCTATACCTGTCAGTTGGCCTCAAACTGGAGAAGCAGAGCAGTATTAAAGAAGGGCTATTTGATCACTCTTGGTTCACAGGAATGGTGTCTAGTCCACTCTGACTTTAGGCAAATGAGGGGCAAGGGAGCTTATTTTGGACACTGTCTTGGGCTGCGCCCGTCATGGAAACCTCTAGCTAGAGGTTATTCAGAGTGTCTATGTTGAAGAAGATGAGGGCCATGTGGGAGTTTTTTGGTTTTAATTGTGGTCAATTGTTGGTGGTTAGAAGAGAATCCTGAGTCCACCTGGGCTGGAATTCTGGTGCGATTCCTCTTAAAGACTGATTTCTGGAACTGACCTCAGAGAAGTATTGCCATTAATTGTGTTGGGATTTTAGGCGGCCATGCATGAGAGTCGCCATTGTAAACTGAGATCTAAGCCTGGGGTGGCTATTCACCAAGCACTGTCAATCTCAGCCAGGACATCACATAATTTTATTCTGAAAGACTTGGCAGCCATTGTTGAGAGTCAAAACACACATGGACCTCACATTGTAGACCTCAATGGGCCTGGCTTCATGTGGCCTTTTGGCCACTCTTTGGGAAGACTTGCCTCTGAAAATTCTCCAGAGTTTTCCTTGAAATGTGCTTCCTAAAAATTTAATGGTTTCTGAATGATTTGAAACCCACAGTTTCTCCAACTTCATCCTTGAAAAATGTCTAGATAAATACCATGAAATTTTTGAAATTTCCACGACCAGGTGGCACTGGAGAACCTTTGGATGTCCTGTTGCTGATCAAGAGTGTACCAGACAGTGCCTTCCTTGACTGGGTTTCATGAAAATGGTGTAGAACAGAGCTGCCAGTATGGTGGAGCCTGCTGAGTAGTTGGCCCAGAGCTGTGGTGTGCAGTTGTGTGATAAAACATCTGTGGTGGGGTCATGTGGATCTTACTTTGGCTTCCAAATGCTTGTGACTGACATGGTGCAGCCAGCATACCTTTGTATATTAAGCCATCTTGTTAGATGGAGAGTTTTCAGGGCAATGTTCAGAATCAAGTTGCTTCGGTCAAAAGGGCAAGCAATGTGGCGTAGAAGCCTGGTTGGTGCATTCTCCTGCAGACCCTTACACACCACACGTGACAGAACTCCCTCCAGCACTGTGTCCCAGTGGAACTCCTTGTATTTTGTGAAGCAAATACCAAACTCCCAGTGCAGCAACAAGAAACACAACAAAATTGGAGAATGACCAAATGGCTTCACAGTCTACACGGAAAGATTCTTAGACCCCAGTGGCCACAGTAAACCCACAAAGAGAGAATTCAGCACTGCTACCTCATGTTCATTGGAAAATAAGAAACCATGTCCTCCATGTAACAGATGCATACACAGCTTTGATGGTCTCACTAAAAAGGAAGCTAAAGCTCCTGAAAACAACATATATTTCAAGTGTACAACCTCAAAGACAGTTTCCCAGATGTCTTGAGGCCTGCACACTTCCATGTTTGTGGAGTTTTTACAGTCTCCATTACTTTTGGAAACTCCTCTACCACCTCCAGTGTTGTGAACTCCAGAGCATTTTCCATTCCAGATATGTATTCCTAGATTTTCTAACTCTTCTCCTCTAATTGTATCTTACTTGGGGCTAAGGTAATGTCAAGGCATTGTTCTGGATGAGAGTGGGAAGATTTTTTTGTAGCACATATTTGCATACACATTGGATTCATTTTCCAATTATTCATTCAATATACTGAATCCCTCATAGTAACCCACTCCCTACTAGACTCTGACTACAAATCCTATTATGATGGATAAAAATAGACCAAACCAAATTGAAATACAAGTAGTTCAGAGGATGCAAGGTTAACATTTGCACGTTCCTTTTGCATTATATATGGTAGGAGTCTTAAATCTAGTCATTTTTTTGTTGAAACACTTCACCATGTGTTTTTAAAGATAACAAATATGTGAATTCATGTCTCCATTTCTCTGTAGCCTATTCAGCACATATATTTTTATATGCACATATAGAATCCTACCTGGTACCACACGTACATTCTTGTGAGGTGGCTCACTTGGCAGATACAAATTGTGAGAAGAGATCACTCCTGTTAAACACTGTTGAAACTGAAAATTCAACCTATGAGTGAGTATCCTAGCTGAACAACATTATACATAAATTCATGTTCAGTAAAATGAATATTTTTAGATCTGTGGATGATATATATTTCATGGTGAATTTCATTTGGCTTGTATATTAATACTTTTTAATTTCTGTGTGTGTATTTTAATATATATATATATATATATATATATATATATATATATATATATACTCTCCAGAGTTTTCAAAATATGAAATAAATGTATCTTATTATGTACTCCCTAAATTCATTAATATTTAAGTGCGTATTTATAATCAACTTTTCATAAGATTATTCTAAGACATATTCATCCTCCTGAAATACGTATTTGTTTCCTAGTACTGAAAACTAAGTTAAGTGAATTGTGCATACATATCCTAATATTTTTACACTAATTGACCCAGGTTAATATAAATGCAAGTAGATTTCTATAGGACATGATGTGTATTTTGACGTTCATTTTTTTTCAACACTTGTACATTACTATTTCCTCAGTTTATGCACTTCATAAGATATATATTTCATCCACAAGTTCACAAATTTAAAGGATTTTGTTTCACTTTCAATCACTTCCTGCTTCAGAACACATGTATTCCTCCAGGTTACATGACTGGTCTTTTCATGAGACTTCTTTCCAAGCACATTATTTTCGATTTCCACAATTACTTTTGAAGCAAAACTCACACATTCTTCATGATAAACCATAACCCTAATATTACCATTAGATGTATAACTGGTTTGAATGAATGGATATATATCAATATAAGGTTTCCTGTATATTTTCAGATATCAATTTGAACCATTATTTAAGTTGGAACCAGTTATATTATTTATTCACAGTATGGTCTATTCATGCATTATTTCTATATTCATAGACACAGTGTACACCTATTTGTATTCAAAATACTAATTTACACGTCTTCAAAATACTGTTCCTAGAGATGGTGAAAGAAATACTCATGTCACCTGATCTACATATACATTTTATCACAGTAATATTCTGGAAACAAAAAGCAAATGTCACACTTATGATTGTACTAAAGCCTAAATGGAAATTGAACATGGATTACTAAAATCATCCATGTCCAGTTTGCCTATTGCTCTCAAATGTGGATCCTATTGGTGACTACATATTTGTTTCTTCCTAAGATTATATATTCAACCTCAAACCTGTTGAAAATGTCTAATCCTATTACTCACCTTATACTTTGTCTGATTTCCTAATGTCTCTATTGATATATATTTTCCCCAGTTCATCATTGTGACTGCCTCTTAACATGTGCTGACATTTACATTCACTCTCTACATGAAACCCTATTGCTAAAGACCATTTTGTCCGAATCCTATACTCACTCATCTTTCTAAAACTACCGTCTATCTTTCTAATCCTACCGAGTATCCCTTTTTGACTGCATGTTCTCTTCGACATTCAATCATCCAAGGTACAATATCCTATACCATTGTATATTGATTTATCTGAGACATCTGTGCAGAAATTAATTCAAAGCTAAGTATCCCAATCAAGGGCCCAATGCCCTTCTGGGCATCAAATCTTACCTAGATTTCTGTTTTCATACCTATATTTCAACTGTATATTTTGTAAATATCACATGTTCCCATAACAATTATTCATCCTGCAGAATTATTCCTAACCCAATCGAACATGTTGTTAACCCTAACCATACACTGTTCCCTCAATCTAACTTTACAGAAGATCAGGGAGAGAGTTGGTCTTCCAATACTGGATTGTAGGGTATCTTCCACCTGATGAGAACCTCAAAGGTCCATGCAGAAATGATACATGGAGAAGAAGGCAGCTATGAAGGACCTGAGAGAGCAAAAGTCATTTTCAATGTTAAACAACCGGGTCAGGATGAAGAGATGTATCTGAATCAGCCTTTCTCTTCTTAATATAGAGAAGATGGACCAAACCAGGCCTGTGAGAAGAGCTGTTCCCGGGTGCCTATTGTTGATATACCATTCTAACTTGTGAAACTGTCACAGAAAGTAGGGGCAGTCTCCATCTCCTGGGACCCTTAGAAGCAAATATCAGTACACACTTCCTTGGTGATGGAACACTCTGAACTTGGGATCCAGGAAGCCAGGCACCCAGAGTAAGTCCCAGTCCCAGTCCCAGTGGTCTCAATTGTTTGGATTTACCAAGGACAGAGTCAGTCTTTGTTGGTACCTACTGAAGTGATAATGGCCAAATGTCAGGAGACCTCTGAAGGGGAGCCTTTTCTGAGAAAGCAGGTAGTGGCTCAACCATGGCTCCTGACAACTTCACAGAGTTGGCGAAGGAGACCAGATCTGAGACAGAACAGGCCATTTTGGGGGAACATAGTATGGACCACCAGTCAGAGGACACTCAATATATTCACCAACATACTTGGGGGAAGGAGGTGCCGTTGTGGGTGTTGGTGTGAGTTTGTGGTTTTGTCTCTTTTCTGAGAATAGGTAGGAAAGACTGTTTGTTTGTTTGGACTGGAATGTTTCTAGAAAGTCGTTTGACAACGCGAGTGTTTCTATGTCTGTGCATTCCACTGTATCTGTGGTTGTAGACATTTGAAAAGCGAATGCATCAATGGTTGTGTCCTGTCTAGTAGAAAGCTTCCCAACATTCATACTGCACAATTTAAGAATGGAGAGAGGCTTGCCTTATGGATGGGCAACACCTACTATCTTCCTAAGTTCTTGTTTTCTTCCTGAATACTGGCCACTCTCCAGAATAGCCTCATGGTTTGGTTTCCAAGATATGTACCACCTCCAAGCTCTGTGACATGGCCATGTACTGGATAGCTGAAGAGAATAGAAGCATCTCAGAAAACTCACATATCAGTGTGACCATTAAAGTCTCAGTGGAAAAACACTGCACTGGGCCTTTTGCTTACCTATTGTTCTGTTTTCCTAAATGTCAGGAAGATCTTTGCCTCAGGAAACCCCTTTGTGAAGCCAGAAAAAAAGAGTTTTCAAATGGAAATGAATGGGCATCACCTGTGGCTCTTTGCTTAATTGCTTTGGAAAGAGATGTGGCTGAATCATCCTCTTTGCCCTGTGTGAGGCAGCGGCTTAGATTCTCAGCACCTGATGGATCTAAAGAAAGTTTCCAAGTGTGCATGCAAAACGAAAATGGCCAAAAGAGCAGTCATTGTGGATGAAGTCTCTCGCTTTCCTCTGTAAGCTTCCTGACCTCCATCACGTGAGAATAGGGATCCTTTGTGTCAAATCAGTTCTTCAAAGCCCTACAGAGGCTAGCACATAAGGGCTTGTGTTTTCTCATGACACCAATTCACATAAAGAATATATACCAGACAGTCAGTAGGCCTCAAATTAGAGAAGCAGAGCAGTATTAAGAGCAGGACTATTTGATCACTATTGGTTCACAGGAAGGGAGTCCAGGCCACCCTGACTTTAGGCAAATGAGGGGCAAGGGAGTTCATTTGGAAAACTGTCTTGGGCTGTGCCCCTCATGGAAACCTCCAGCCAGAGGTTATGAAGAGTGTCTATGTGGAAGAAGATGAGGGCCATTTGGGAGTGTTTTGGTTTTAATTGTGGTCATTTGTTTGGTGGTTGGAAGAGATGCCTAGGTCCACCTGGGCTTGAACTCTGGTGTGATTCCCCTTACAGATTAAGTTCAGGAACTGATCTCAGAGAAGTATTGCCATGAATTGTGTTGGGATTTTAAGAGACCACGCATGAGAGTTGCCTTTGGAAACTGAGATCAATGCCCAGGGTGGCTTTCCACAGAGCATTGTCAATCTCTGCCAGGGCATCACATTATTTTATACTGAAAGACTTGGCAGCCATCTTTGACAGTCAAAACACACATGGGCCTCACATTGTAGACCTCAATGGGCCTGGCTTCATGTGTCTTTTTGGCCACTCTTTGGGAAGCCTTGCCTCTGAGAATTCTCCCGAGTTTCCTTGAAATGTGCTTCCTCAAACATTAATGGTTCCTGAATGAATTGAAACCCACAATTTCTCCAACTTCATCCTTGAAAAATGGCTAGATAAATACCATGAAATTTTTGAAATTTTCATGACCAGGTGGCACTGGAGAAACTTTCAATATCCTCTTGCTGATGAAGTGTGTACCAGACAGTGCCTTGATTGACTAGGTTTCATGAAAATGATGTAGAACAGAGATACCAGTATGTTGGAGCCTGCTGAGTAGTGGGCCCAGAGCTGTGGTGTGCAGGTGTGTGATAAAACATCTGTGGTCGGGCCATGTGTATCTGCCATTGACTTCCAAATGGCTTGTGGCTGACATTGTGCAGCCAGGAATCACTTATATGTCTGATAACTCTCCATATAAGGCATCTTGTTATATGGAGATGTTTCAGGACAATGTTCAGAATCAGGTGCAATGGTCAAGGGGACAAGCTATGTGGGATAGAAGCCTGGTTGATGCATTCTCCTGCAGACCCTGACCCATCTCATGTGAAAGAAGTCCCTCCAGCACTGTGTCCCAGCTGAATTCCTTGTATTTTGTGAAGCAAATAACAAATTCCCAGTGCAGCAGCAAGAAACACCACGAAAAGTGGAGGATGACCAAATTGCTTCACAGTCCACACGGGGAGTCACTTAGCCTTCAGTGGCGACAGTTTACCTACAAAGAGTGAATTCAGCACTGCTGCCTCATGTCCTTTGAAAAACAAGAAACCATGTCCTCCAGGTCACATAGATGCAGATCCAGCTTTGATGGTCTCATTAGAAAGAAAGCTAAAGCTCCTGACAACAACATATATGTCAAGTGCCCATCGTCAGAGGCAGTTTCTAAGGAAGTCTTCAGGCTGGCAGAGCTCCTTGTTTGATAGCATTTACCTATTAGACCAGGATGCAAGAAAAGACCACTGACTCCAATTAAAATCAAGTTAAAGCAAGCTTATATTTTCCACTGCCCAGGTGGCCTCTCTCTCCCAAAACAGTGGGAACAAGACAGCCACCCAAATTTCCTACAGCCCAGGTTTATAACCCAGAATTTTACACTACAGGGGGGTTAAAATATCAGAACTTTGACAAGCATCAAACTAATCGTAGTTTATATATATATATATATATATATATATATATATATATATATATATATATATATGTATATATATATATATATTTGCTGGCCCCAACATCAGAATTTATGAAGACCATTAGAGCCTCAGAGAGGGTCATTGTATGGCCAGGGAAGGCCAGTATTTATGAGGTGTCAATAAAGTTTCATAGAGGGCTGTTCCTGGTCAAAGAGCCAGGCATGGGTGAGTTCAAGGCCACGGGCAGGCATTGCAAGCAGGTTCAGAATTTGGTGTAATTTATAGTTAAGCCAAAATTTTCTTTTCATGGCTTTGTGGCAAGATGGATCCCAATTTTAATAAAAGATCAGGTTGGGTCTATCATTGTGTCCCTTTCAAATCTTTGATAGGGTAGGGGAAGAGCACTGAGGGAATTTTAATACCTCACGTAACAGTATCCATATTTTTTGAACTCACACAAAACCAGTCTCCCTGATTTTACCTGACTTAATTAATTACTTAAAATGAAAGTCTATTTATTTTTGGCTCCATTGTTGTAAGAAGAGTGGCGTCACTCATTTTGGCTTCTTCTGAGCTGAGAGAGGGTGACATGAGGGGGCACAGCATGAGGGACATGAGTTGCCTTTTAGAAGTCAGTTCGGTTTGAAGTCTGGTTGTGGTAGAACAGTTTGTAAAGTCATCTGGGGATGGGTTCTTCTATGAGAGAAACAAAAACCATGAGTACTGAATAAATGTTGCAGCTGCTGAAACAAGTCACTGTATAGATGTCCCCTCATCTGTCTTCAATATCCCCAGTTATCAGGACTTTCAACTTAATATTTAACTTTTAGTGTCACAGTTGTCCCACCCCATAAGATACAGTTTAATAATTTAATGTCATCTGATCTTGCAAATTCCTTTTACTAGTATGACCTCTGTGTGTAATAGAGAAACCTTTAATTCTGTTAGTCAGGGCTGGATAATCATACTAGCAAACACCAAGGCTACCTGTGTAGGTTAGGAATATCTGTAGGCCTTAAACAAAAAACTTCTGCCTCTGGTAGCTCCTCTTGATAGTCTCTTTTTATTCTCATCAGGCATTCCTCTCTGAGAATCCTTCTTTGTAGCCTCCAGTCTTACTTATTTTGGGAGGCTACCATAAAGTGTATACGTTAAAATATTATTATAACTATTATTATTTAAAATGCCCAGGAATGGCTGTATTTTGGGTTTATCTGTCTTTGCTAAGAGTTTAAGATGAAGCAGTAAAACTGACTTTTGTTTCTATCTATTGTTAACAGTCAGCTGAGATTTTATGGGAGTCATTTCTGGGGAAACTTGAGAGCAGCTTCTCAGTTCTGCTAGTGCCATTTGCGCTAGGTGATTCCAGGTCTTGATTGACCATGTGGCTTCTCTCAGAAGCATCAGGAATATCTCCCTTCTCTGATGACTCTCTTCTTCGTAGAAAATGCACTGATTGGCTTTCTGTTCTCCAGTGGCCTCATTAATCTTCCTGATCAGGAGTTTATGTGGCTGAGAGTTGCAAAGTTCTTTAGAGAAGTCTCCTGTTCCCTGGATACAAACTGACTCAGAGGTCAAGAGCCAAAATTTTTTTTATTGTCCCTTTTCATTTAAATTAAATTTTAAATCCTAATCTTAAACATCCAGCAAATAAATTTTAACAGCCTTATATTAAGAGTACTGTGCTTTAATGTCTATAATTTAAAATTATTTATCTTTTTATTATTTGGGATCTGTATTTTTCTGTCTTGTAGGTGATGCCTTATTATCTTAAATTAACCAATGTTGTGTTCAAAAGCAACTCTTTTGTAAAACACTAACAGGGAATCTTTAGTTAACTTATAAGGAAATTACAAAATAAAATTAAAAAGAGTAAAAATACTTAGTTCATGTAATAGCTACCCTGAATTTTTGGCTGAGTTATAAATTATATCCCCTTTTTGAGATCCTAGTAATCTTGACAGAAAAAAAAAAAAAAAAACTTCTGAACGTAACTTTAAATTAAATAACATCTGACCTACTGCTTTCGTAGTTATTCTCACATGTTGTAAGATGAGACACAGAGCCTTATCTCAGGTAAGGCAGGGCTCTATATAAATCTTAAGTCTTTTAGTTCTAAAGCTGATCTTTTTTTTTTTTAAATATCATCTTACACAGTTTACATAAATTGTTTGAGGTCACATGAACATTAGCTAACACCATATGATATCACATTTAAAACATGAATTAAAGAAAGGCTGAAAGTTTTTAACCTTTACATAGATTAGGCGCTCATTAACTTAAAAATATATTTAAATTTTTCCCCAATGTAAAAAGTAACATAAAACTTTACATATCTTATTGATAACAAGTAAATAAATCCCCAATATATATATATATATATATATATATATATATATATATATTTTTACCATACAACTTCAGAACACCAGCTTGATGTAATGCTCTTTTAAAGTTTCTACCTTACAGACTTGTATACCTGGAAGATATGAGCACATTAATAGCATCACAATGACATTGATGTTTTTACATTAACCAAATTTAGCTTTTAAAGAAATTCCAGTACAGTGCTCTAAAATAACAGTTCTTATTTAATCAGTTGTTTAATTTTTATGGTTGCTTGCTCTAGAAAAATAAAAATAAACACAATGTTATGGGTAAACTTTTGTTTTCAGAAATTTGTGTCGCTTTATCACATGGCTGATTTTTACAATCTTATACAGACTTTAGAACAAACTTATACAGACCTTACTAAATCAATCAGATATCTAACAAAAGTACTCATGAATGAGTAATCCCATATCAAATTTACTTCACTTATTTATCAAAATATTAGAGAAATGTATTGAACAGTGTAAACCATTTTTTTGTTAAAGGAAAAGTCCTAGAACCAAGGCATATTAGACATTTTATAGACATTAATATTTTATTAGATTTTTGAGCAGCTAGAAAAACTTGTAAGCTTAAATTTAAAGACATTTATTGTTATTTGTTTAACCAAATTTAAAGTGAACCATTTAACTCACGTGAATTAAAGATCTTCGAATCCACTTTTTAAAATTTGTTTTTATGAGTGCTTTTTTTTAATGATCGTTCCTTATATATGTTCATTTGTATATCATATATATGATATACGAACATATGGATATATGGACATACAACACATAACAAAAGTGTGCACAAATAATAATAGTAAGGCCTTGTAGCTTTTCACAGGTGAAATCTCCATTGTAATGTTTCAGAACTCCACTGTTGGTCAAAGATAGAACTGATGAGAAAAATATTAACCTAGTTCTCTAGGATCAAAATAATGAGCTCAAAAAAAAATACAGAATCTAAGGAAAAAAATGAGAGTCCTAGAAAAAATGACTGGCCAGTAATTAGTAAATACCATACGATTTACCTTTTTTTTGCCCACTTAGACATCAGATCAGTCTCCTACTGAGCTTGCAGGCTTCTTTCATTTACATTTCAACATAAGTCCTGCCTGAGTTCTGGAAGGAGCTGGACAAAACTGCTATTCTGAGCGGACACCTCAGGCCTAAGGCACTTTAACCATAATTTTCATGTGAGGATGTTGAAAATTATGATACAATTTTAAGATACAATTCAAAATTTTATACCTTAACATCTTGTTTTGTCAACAGATACCATACTATGATTTACTATCCTTGTCCAAATTAATGCACTGACACACTGTGACATTTTCCCAGGCTACCCAATTAAAAATTGGTGAAAAAAAAAGACTAAATGATTGGGAAGTTACTTGCCAACTTGGAAGTAGAATTCTTTAGTTTTCCATTTTAAGTATTTAAGTTCTCTGGCATGAATTATCTGAAATCATAAACTAAAAAATTACCTAAACCCGACTTTTAACTGCAAGATTGAGCAATGCTACAAAAACCCATCCAGATACCATATTGTTACAATAAAACATCATCATTTAGACACACATTCAGCTAAGATCATTCCCAAGAAACAATTTATAATATCAACACATTATTGCAAATGTCTTAAATGGCCAGAAACAAAGACAAAAGACAGACAGAAAGGAGCTCCAGACTATGGCTGACAGGACAGAAGCCTTTAAAACAGCAGATAAGAGAAAAATCTCCTACACCAGTGGCATGATAGATGTCCCCACAAGGGCATCAGATGTTTTCACAGAGGGGCAACCTGAAATGTAATATCAAAGGTCTCCATGGTGACTTTACTGCATTTAGTGTCTCCTTTTTCTTTTTCTCTTTTTTAAGAAAACAGAGGTGGCATAATACTTACAGTGCAGGGAAGGAAGGAGGGAATTTACTGAAGCAACAGGACTTCGGCAGCTGCTGGGAGTCCCTCAGTCCCGTCTTTTACTTACAGGATTAGCTCCTCTGGTTTGGTTCCACCCCAAGCACGCTGAATCTCCTAACATTTCAGTAGTCAGCTCTCAAAAATTCCGGGGTCGGGAGGGTATCAAAATTCGTAACTTAAATTTCGGTTCTGGACCTTGAAGCCAATTAATACCAATTTAATATAAGGACAGGGTTTGAGAAAAAGTAAAAGGGAGGTTTACTGCTTTGCTAACAAAGGATAAAAACAGGGGACTCTGTCCAAAGTTGTGACTCTCTTGATCTGGAGGGACAAGGGGTTTTAAAGGAGCTTCACTTGTTAACCTGGGAGATACTCAGTTATTAGGTCTCCAGCAGGCATTGCCCTCTGCAGTGGGTGTGCTCCAGACAGCCAGCTAGGGGCTTCTCTCATCCTGCTTAACACAGGGGGGTATAGTGCATCACATTTCTTTAAAACACAGTCCAAAGGGGTGACAGGCTTACATGCTTTATTACCCATTTTCACGTCCAATATCCTTAAGTTTTTACCACAGAAATCACACAACAAAACGCACAAAAACAAACAAATAAAAAACATTTAGAACACAGAACAAAACACACACACAAAAAAAAACAGAAACTCGGCGAATAAACAGAAAACCAGAGGAGCAATGCAGCGTCTTGCTAAAGCTCCGGGGTAGGAGCTCCTGCGTGCCAGTCGGCACCTCTCTACACTTTCAGAGGTATTCCCTACAGAAAAGAACAGAGGAAAGAAGGATTCCTATTACTGTCCCGGACAGGAGTATATGTGAGCCTTCCCAGGCCACCTCTCTGTCATCAGAAGAGTACTCCCTTAACCGGATATCGGATGTTATAAAGGCGCCTCTTACCTATGAAGGCCTCCTCCACCAGGTGCTTGATAATAGTTTTAGTGCGATGGTTCACTGCAGTGATCCACGGACTGAAGGCTCATTCCAAGGCCTTGGAACTTGGCTCTCCAGCCTGGAGTCCTGGAGGATAGGCCAGCTTCAGAATTTCCAGCAGTCTGGCTTTGTGATCTGGTCGGGTCATGTTGCTGGGGAACTCCAAAATGTTAGTCCAGGACACAAGAAAAGACCACTGACTCCAATTAAAATCAAATTAAGGCAAGCTTAATATTTCAATCAGCCGGGCTGCCTCTCCCTCTCAAAATGGCGGGAACAAGACAGCAACCCCACCTTTCCTACAGCCCAGCTTTATAACCCAGAAAGTTACACAAAAGGGGGGTTACAGAAAACAGAACTTTGACAAGCATCACACTAATTGTAGTTTACATTTGTTTTTTCTGGCCCCAGCATCAGAAATTATGAGGACCATTAGAGCCTCAGAGAGGGTCATTGTCAGGCCAGGGAAGGCGAATATTTATGAGGTGTCATTAAAGTTTCAGAGAGGGCCGTTATCTGGTCAGAGAGCCAGGCATGGGTGAGTTCAAAACATGGTCAGGCATTCTAAGCAGGTTCAGAATTTGCAGTAATTTATAGTAAAGCAAAATTATCTTTTCATGGCTTTGTGGCAAGATGGCTCACAATTTTAATGAAAGATCATGTTGGGTGATCAACCCTGTCCCCTACTTTTGGAAAATCCTCTACCACCTCCAAGGTTGTGAACTCCTGAGCATTTTCCATTCCAGATATGTATTCACAGAATTTCTAACTCTTCTTCTCTAATTGCGTCTTACTTGGGGCGAAGTTAATGTCAAGCCATTGTTCTGGATGAGAGTGGGAAGAATATTGTGCAGCACATAATTGCATACACATTGGATTCACTTTCCAATTTTCCAATTGAAATACTGAATTCCTGACAATAACCCATACCCTTCTAGACGCTAACTACAAATACTAATATGATGGAGAAAAATAACCCAAACGGAATTGAAATACAAGCAGTTCAGAGGAGGCATGGTGTATATTGGACTTGCCTTTTGCAAGATAAAAGGTAGGTGTTATAAATCTAGTCATTTTTTAATTGAAATAGTTTTATATGTGTATTAAAGTTAACAAATATGTGAATTCCTATCTCCCTTTCGCTGTAACCTATTCAGCACATTAATTTTTATATTCACATATAGAATCCTACCTGATATCACACGTACATTTTTGTGAGGTGCCTGACATTGCACATACAAATTGTGAGAAGAGATTACTCCACATAAATGCTGTTGGAACTGAAAATTCAAGCTAATGGTGAGCTTCCTAGTTGAATAACATTATACATAAATCCATGTTCAGTAAAATGAATATTTTTGGATCTGTGGATGATATATATTTCATGGTGAAATTCGATTGGCATATATAATTCTACTTTTGAATGTCTTTGTTTGTGTGTGTGTTTGTGTGTGTGTGTGTGTGTGTGTATATATATATATATATATATATATATATATATATATATATATACAAAATAAATCTCCAGATTTTTCAAAATATGAAATATATGTGTCTTATATACACTCCCTAAATTCATTCATGTTCATGTATGTGGATTAATAATCAACTTTTCAGAAGATTATTCTCAGAAATATTCATCCACCTGAAATACATATTTGTTTCCTAGTACTGAAAACTAACTTCAGTGAAAGGTGCAAACAAATCCTAGTATTTCTACATTAACTGACCTAGTTTAACATCAATGCTAGTAGATTCCTATGGGACATGATGTGTATTTTGACATTAATTATTATTCAACACTGGTACATTACTATTTCTTCAGTTTATGCACATCATAGGATATATATTTCATCCACTACTTAGCAAATTTATAGGCATTTGTTTCACTTTCAATCACTTCTTGCTCCAGAACACATGTATTTCCCTATGTTTCTTGACTGGTCTTTTCATGAGACTTTTTTCAAATATATTATTTTCAATTTCCATGATCAATTTTTAAGCAAAACTCACACATCCTTCATGATAAAACATAACCCTAAGATTACCATTAGATATATAACTGGTTGGAATGATTGATTGTGCATCTTTATAACATTTCTTATATATTTTCAGATATCCATTCAATCCATTATTTAAAGTGGATCCAGTTATATTATTTATTCCCAGTATGGTCTATTCATGCGTTATTGCTATATTCATAGACAGAGGGTATACCTATTTGTACCCCAATACAAATTTATATGTCTTCAAAATATTGCTCCTGGAAATGGTGGAAGAAATACTCATGTCACGTGATATACATATACATTTTATCACAGAAATATTCTGGACACAAAAAGCAAAGGTCACACTTTCAATTGTACCAAAGCCTAAATGGAAAGTGAGCATGGATTACTAAAAACATCTATGTCCAGGTTGCCTAATGCTCTCAAATGTCAATCCTATTGGTGACTACATATTTGTTTCTTCCTAAGATTATATATTCAACCTCAAGCCTGTTGAAAATGTCTAATCCTATCACTCACTTTGTACTTTGCTTGATTTCCTAATGTCTTTATTGATATCTGCTTTCCCTCATATTTTCCCCAGTTCATCATTGTGACTGACTCTTCACATGTGCTGACATTTACACTCACTCTCTAACCGAAACCCTATTGCTAAAAAACGTTTTGTCCAAATCCTATACTCACTCTTCATTCTAAACCTAACGAGTACCTTCCTCATCGTACTGAATATCGCTTTTTGACTGGATGTTCTCTTCAACATTCAATCATCCAAGGTACAAGGTCCTATGCCATTGTATATTGATTTATCTGAGACAACTGTGCAGCACATAACTCAAAGCTAAGTATACCACTTAAGGGTCCAATTCCCTTCTGGGCTTCAAATCTTTCCTAATTTTCTGCTTTCATACTTATATTTCACCTATATACTCTTGTAAATATCGAAGGTTGCCAATACCATTATTCATCTCGCAAAATGATTCCTAACCCAAATCAAACATGTTATTAACCCTAAACATACACTGTTCCATCAATATAACTTACAGAAGAGCAGGGACAGAGTTGGTCTTACAATATAGGAATGTAGGTGATCTTCCACCTTCTGAGAACCTCAAAGATCCATGGAGAAATGATCCTTGGAGAAGATTTATGCAGCTATGTTGGACCTGAGAGAGCAATAGAAATCTTCCATGGCAAACAACCTGGTCAGGATGAATTGATGGGTCTAAGTAAGCCTCTCTTTTCTTATTGTAAAGAAGTTGGAAGAAACCAGGCCTGTGTGGAGAGCTGTACCTGGGTGCCTAAGGTTGATATTCCATTCTAACTTCTGAATGTGTCAAAGGATGTTGGGGCAGCCTCCATCTCATGGGACCCTTGGAAGCAACTGTTAGGACAAAGTGGTTTTCAAGGCAGTGACCTCATTCAGTTCCTGAAGGAAGTGACCTCTCCTCACTTCCTTGGTGATTGAATTCTCTGAACTTGGGATCCAGGAAGCCAGGCACCCAGAGCCAGTCCCAGTCCTAGTCCCATTGGGCTAACTTGTTTGCTTTTTCCAAGGACAGAGTCAGTCTTTCTTGGTACCTACTGATGTGAGGATGGCCAATTGCCAGCAGAGCTCTGAAGAGGCACCTTCCCTGAGAAAGCAGGTAGTGGCTCACCGCTGTCTCCTGACAACTTCACATAGTTGGCCAAGGAGACCAGATCTGAGAGAGGACAGGCCATTTCGGGGGAACATAATATGGCCCACCAGTCAGAAGACACTCTGGATAGTCACAGACCTACTTGGGGGAAGGAGGTGGCTTTGCCATTGTGGGTGTGAGTTTGTGGTTTTTTTCTCATGTTCTGAGAATAGGTAGGAAAGGCGTTTTTTTCTGATGTGGAGTGGACTGTTTCTAGTAAGTCCTTTGACATTGTGAGGGTTTCTATGTCTGTGTATCCCACTGTATCCGTGGTTGTAGACATTAGAAAAGAGAATGCATCAATGGATTTGTTTTCTCTAGTAGAAAGCTTCCCCACATTAATACTGCCCAATAGATTAATGGACTTCACTTTGCCTTATGGATGGGCAACACCTACTGTCTTCTTAAGTTACTGTTTTCTTCGTGAATTCTGGCCACTCTACAGAATACGCTCATGGTTTTGTGTCCCAGATATGTAACACCACAAGGCTCTGTGACATGGCCATGTACTGGATAGCTGAAGAGATTGAGAGCATCTCAGAAAACTCAGATATCAGTGTGACCAGTAAAGTCTCAGTGAAGAAACCCTTCTTGGGCCATTTGCTTACTTGTGTTTCAATTACCCTGAATTTCAGGAAGGTCTTTGCCTCATGCCAACCCTTTGTGAAGCCTGAAGAAAACTGTTTTCATATGGAAATGAATGGGCTTCACCTGTGGCTCTTTGCTTAATTGCTTTGGAATGGGATGTGTCTGAATCAGTCTCTGGTCCTTGTGTGAGGCTGTGACTTAGATTCTCAGCACCCAATGGATCTAAAGAAAAATCCCATGTGCTTCCCAAACCGAAATGGCCAAAAGAGAAGTCATTGTGGATGAATTTTTTTGCCTTCTTGTTTTAGGTTCCTGACCTCCATTAAGTGAGAATAGGGATTCTTTGGATTAAATGAGTTCTTCAAATCCCTGCAGAGGCTTGCCCATATGTGCTTGGGTTTTCTCATGACTCCAAATCACATAAAGAATCTATACCTCACAGCCAGTAGGCCTCAAATTGGAGAAGCGGAACACTTTAACAGGAGGAATATTTGATCACTCCAGGTTCACAGGAGTAGTGTCCAGGCCACCATGATTTTAGGCAAATGAGGGGCAAGTGAGCTTATTTTGGACACTTTCTTAGGCTGTGCCCCTCATAGAAATCTCCAGCCAGAGGTTATGATGAGTGTCTATATGGAAGAAGATGAGGGCCCTGTGGGAGTGTTTTGATTTTAATTGTGGTCATTTTTGTGGTGGTTGGAAGGAATGACTGGTTCCACCTGGGCTTGAACTCTGGCGTGATTCCCCTTAGAGACTGAGTTCTGGAACTGAACTCAGAGAAGTATTGCCATGAATTGTGTTGGGATTTTAGAAGGCCATGCATGAGACTCACCCATGGAAACTGAGATCTAGGCCCAGGGTGTCTTTCCACAAAACAATGGGAACCTCAGCCAGGATATCACATGATTTTATTTTGAAAGATTGGCAGGTATAGTTGAGAGTCAAAACACACATGGACCTCACATTGTAGGCCTCAATTTGCCTGGCTTCATGTGACCTTTTGGCAACTCTTTGAGAAGCCTTGCCTGTGAGTGTTCTCCAGAGCTTTCATTGAAATGAGCTTTCTCAACACTTAATGGTTCCTGAATGATTTGAAACCCACAGTGCCTCCAACTTAATCTTTGAAAAATGGCTAGATAAATACCATGAAATTTTTGAAATTTCCATGACCAGGTGGCACTGGAGAATCTTTGGAAGTCCTGTGGTTGATCATGTGTATACCAGAGAATGCCTTGTTTTACTGGGTTTTATGAAAATGGTGTAGAACAGAGATGCCAGTAATTTGTATCCTGCTGATTAGTGGGCCTAGAGCAGTGGTGGGCAGGTGTGTGATAAAACACCATGGTGGGGCCATGTGGATCGGCCATTGGCTTCCAAATGGATTATGACTGACATATTGCAGAAATCAGACACTTATATGTAAAGGCATTTTTTATATGGAGAGGTTTCACCGCAATGTTCAGAATCAGTTTACTATGGTTATTGGGGCAAGCTGTGTGGGATAGAAGCCTGGTTGGTGCATTCTCCTGCAGACCCTGACCCACCACACGTGACAGAACTCCCTTCAGCACTGTATCCTAGTAGAACTCCTTGTATTTGGTGAAGCAAATACCAAATTCCCAGTGCAGCAGCAAGAAACACCACGAAAAGTGGAGGATGACCAAATGTCTTCACAGTCCACACGAGGAGACACTTAGCCTCCAGTGGCCACAGTTTACATACAAAGAGAGAATTCAGCACTGCTGCCTCATGGTCATTGGAATATAAGAAACCATGTCTTCCAGGTCACATAGATGCAGACCCATTTTGATGGTCTCACTACAAAGGAAGTTAAAGCTCATGACAACAACATATATTTCAAGTGCCCAACCTCAGAGGCAGTTTTCCAAGAAGTCTTAGGCCAGCAGAGCTCCATGTTTGTGGAGTGTTTACACTGTTCTTTACTTTTGGAAACTCCTCTACCACCACCAAGGTTGTGAACTCCCAAGCATATTCCATTCCAGATATGTATTCACAGATTTTCACACTTTTCTACTCTAATTGTGTCTTACTTGGGCCAAGGTAATATCAAGGCATTGTTCTGAATGTGAGTGGGAAGATTTTTGTGTAGCACATATTTACATACACATTCGATTCATTTTTCAATTTTCTATTTGAAATACTGAAGCCCTGAAACTAACACATACCCTACTATACTCTGACTAATAATTCTAATATGATGGTGAAAATTAACCCAAACAGAATAGAAATACAAGCAGTTCAGAGGAGACATGGGGTATTGTTACAATTGCCTTTTGCATTATATAGTGTAGGAGTTATAAATCTAGTCATTTTTTGTTGAAATAGTTCTACATGTGTTTTTAAAATTAACAAATATGTGAATTCCTGTCTCCCTTTCTCTGTAGCCAATTCAGCACATGTATTTTTATATGCACATATAGAATTCTACCTGGTACCACACGTACATACTTGTGAGGTAACTGAATTGGCAGATGCAAATTGTGAGAAAGGGTAACTCCTCCTAAATGCTGTTGGAACTGAAAATTCAACCTATGGGTTAGCTTCCTAGTTGAATAACATTATACATTAATCCATGTTCAGTAAAATGAATATTTTTCGATCTGTGGATTATATATATTTCATGATCAATTTCGATTGGCATATATATTGCTACTTTTTTTCTTTTATTGGTTGCTCAAAACATTAAAAATCTCTTGACATACAATGTTTCATACATTAGATTCAAGTGGCTTATGAACTCCCATTTTTAGCCCAAATAGAGATTACAGAATCACATCGATTACACATCCACATTTTTACATAATGCCCTATTAGCTACTGTTGTATTCTGCTACCTTTCCTATACTCTACTATCTCCCCTCCCCTTCCTTCCGATCTTCTCTTTTTTCCCCATCTACTGTAATTTATTTCACTCCATGTTTATTTTCCCATTCCACTAACAACAATATGTGATTTTGTGTAACAATGAGGGTCTCCCTCCATTACCATGCAATTTCCCTTTTCTCTCACTTACCCTCCCACCTCATGTCTCTGTTTAAAGTTAATGTTTTCTTCCTGCTATTGCTCCCTGCTCTGTTCTTAGTTGCTCTCATTATATCAAAGAAGACATTTGGTATTTATTTTTTAGGGATTGGCTATCTTCACTAAGCATAATCTGCTCCAGTGCCATCCATTTTTCTGCAAATTTTATGATTTTGTCATTTGTTAGTGCTGCGTAATACTCCATAGTGTATAAAAGCCACATTTTTTTTATCCATTCATCTATTGAAGGGCATCTGGGTTGGATCCACAGTGTATCAATTGTGAATTGTACTGCTATGAAAATCCATGTGGTAGTATCCCTGTATTACTCTCTTTTAAGGTCTTCAGGGAATAGTCCGAGAAGGGCAATAGCTGAGTCAAATTGTGGTTCCATTCACAGCTTTCCCAGGTATCTCCATACTGCTTTCCAAATTGGCCACACCAGTTTACAGTCCCACCAGCAATGTACAAGAGTATCTTTTACCCCACATCCTTGCCAGCACTTGTTGTTGTTTGACTTCATAATGGCTACCAATTTACTGGAGTGAGATGGTATCTTAGGGTGATTTTGATTTGAATTTCTCTGACTGCTAGAAATGGTGAGCATTTTATTATGTACTTGATGAATGATTGTATGTCCTCCTCTGAGAAGTGTCTGTTCAAGTCCTTGACCCATTTGTTTATTGGGTTATTTGTTATCTTATTGTCTAATTTTTTGAGTTCTTTGTATATTCTGGATATTAGGCCTCTATCTGAAGTGTGAGGAGTAAAAATTTGTTCCCATGATGTATGCTCCTTATTTACCTCTCTTATTCTTTCTCTTGCTGATAAAAAACTTTTCAGTTTAAGTAGTCCCATTTGTTGATTCTTGTTATTAACTCTTGTGCTATGGATGTCATATAAAGGAATTTGGAGCCCGACCCCATAATATGTAGATCAGAGCCAACTTTTTCTTCTATCAGACACAGAGTCTTTGATTTGATATCTAGCACCTTGATCCACTATGAGTTAACTTTTGTGCATGGCGAGAGAAAGGAATTCAGTTTCATTTTGTTGCACATGGATTTCCATTTTTCCCAACACCATTTGTTGAAGATACTATATTTCCTCCATTGCATGGTTTTAGCTCCTTTATCAAATATAAAATAGTTGTAGCTTTTTGGATTAATCTCTGTGTCCTCCATTCTGTACCATTGGTCCACCCGCCTGTTTTGGTACCAGTACCATGCTGGTTTTTTTTTTTAATTAATTTTATTGTAGGTTGTTCAAAACATTTCATAGTTCTTGATATATCATATTTCACACTTTGATTCAAGTGGGATATGAGCTCCCATTTTTACCCCATATACAGATTGCAGAATCACATCAATTGCACAACCATTGATTTACATATTGCCATTCTGGTGACTGTTGTATTCTGTTGCCTTTCCTATCCTCTACTATCCCCCCTCCCCCCTCCCCTCCCCTCTTCTCTCTCTACCTCCTCTACTGTAATTCATTTCTCCCCCTTATATTTTTCCTCCTTTCCCCTCATTTCCTCTTGTATGTAATTTTGTATACCCCTGAGGGTCTCCTTCCATTTACATGCAATTTTCCTTCTCTCTCCCTTTCCCTCCCACCTCTCATCCCTGTTTAATGTTAATCTTCTTCTCATGCTCTTCGTCCCTACTCTGTTCTTAGTTACTCTCCTTATATCAAAGAAGATATTTGGCATTTGTTTTTAAGGGATTGGCTAGCTTCACTTAGCATAACCTGCTCTAATGCCATCCATTTCCCTCCAAATTCTATGATTTTGTCATTTCTTAATGCAGAGTAATATTCCATTGTGTATAAATGCCACATTTTTTTATCCTTTCTTTTATTGAAGGACATCTATGTTGGTTCCACAGTCTTGCTATTGTGAATTGTGCTGCTATGAACATGGATGTAGCAGTGGCCCTATAGTGTGCTCTTTTTAGGTCTTTAGGGAATAGAACGAGAAGGGGAATAGCTGGATCAAATGGTGGTTCCATCCCGAGCTTTCCAAGAAATCTCCATACTGCTTTCCAAATTGGGCGCACCAATTTGCAGTCCCACCAGTAATGTACAAGAGTACACTTTTCCCGACATCCTCGCCAGCACTTGTTGGTGTTTGACTTCCTAAAGGCTGCCAATCTTACTGGAGTGAGATGGTATCTTAGGGTGGTTTTTATTTGCATTTCTCTGACTGCTAGAGATGGTGAGCATTTTTTCATATACTTCTTGATTGATTGTATGTCCTCCTCTGAGAAATTTCTGTTCAGGTCCTTGGCCCATTTGTTGATTGGGTTATTCGTTATCTCATTGTCTAATTTTTTAGTTCTTTGTATATTCTGGATATTAGGGCTCTGTCTGAAGTGTGAGGAGTAACGATTTGTTCCCAGGACGTAGGCTACCTATTTACCTCTCTTATTGTTTCTTTTGCTGAGAAAATAACTTTTTAGTTTGAGTAAGTCCCATTTGTTGGTTCTAGTTATTAACTGTTGTGCTATGGGTGTCCTATTGAGGAATTTGGAGCCCGACCCCACAGTATGTAGATCATAGCCAACTTTTTCTTCTATCAGACGTCATGTCTCTGATTTGATATCAAGTTCCTTGATCCACTTTGAGTTAACTTTTGTGCATGGTGAGAGAAAGGGATTCAGTTTCATTTTGTTGCATATGGATTTCCAGTTTTCCCAACACCATTTGTTGAAGATGCTAGCCTTCTTCCATTGCATGCTTTTAGCCCCTTTATCAAATATAAGATAGTTGTAGTTTTGTGGATTGGTTTCTGTGTCCTCTATTCTGTACCATTGGTCCACCCGCCTGTTTTGGTACCAGTACCATGCTGTTTTTGTTTCTATTGCTCTGTAGTATAGTTTGAAGTCTGGTATAGCTATACCGACTCATTCACACTTCCTGCTTAGCAATGTTTTTGCTATTCTGGGTCTTTTATTTTTCCATATGAATTTCATGATTGCTTTCTCTATTTCTACAAGAAATGCCATTGGGATTTTGATTGGCATTGCATTAAACCTATTGAGAACTTTTGTTAATATCGCCATTTTGATGATGTTAATTCTACCTATCCATGAACAGGGTATATTTTTCCATCTTTTAAGATCTTCTTCAATTCTCTCTTTAGGGTTCTGTAGTATTCATTGTATAAGTCTTACACCTCTTTTGTTAGGTTGATTCCCAAGTACTTTATTTTTTCTGAGGATATTGTGAATGGGGTGGTTGTCCTCATATATATTTTAGAGGATTTGTCGCTGATATACAGGAATGCCTTTGATTTATGCGTGTTGATTTTATATCCTGCCACGTTGCTGAATTCATTTATTAGCTCTAATAGTTTCTTTGTAGACCCTTTTGGGTCTGCTAGGTATAGAATCATGTCATCTGCAAATAGTGATAATTTGAGTTCTTCTTTTCCTATTTTTATGCCTTTAATTTCTTTTGTCTGTCTAATTGCACTGGCCAGTGATTCGAGAACTATGTTGAACAGAAGTGGTGAGAGAGGGCATGCCTGTCTTGTACCAGATTTTAGAGGGAATGCCTTCAGTTTTTCTCCATTCAGAATGATGCTAGGCTGAGGCTTAGCATAGATTTCTTTTACAATATTGAGGTATGTTCCTGTTATCCCTAGTTTTTCTAGAGTTTTGAACATAAAGGGATGCTGTACTTTGTCGAATGCTTTTTCCGCATCTATCGAGATGATCATATGGTTCTTATATTTAAGCCTATTGATGTGGTGAATAACATTTATTGATTTTCATATATTGAACCAACCTTGCATCCCAGGGATAAATCCTACCTGATCATGGTGCACAATTTTTTTGATATGTTTTTGTATCCGGTTCGCGAGAAGTTTATTGAGCATTTTTGCATCTAGGTTCATTAGAGATATTGGTCTGTAGTTTTCTTTCTTTGGAGTGTTATTGTCTGGTTTAGGAATCAGGGTGATGTTGGACTCATAGAATGAATTTGGAAGTTCTCCCTGTTTTTCATTTTCCTGAAATAGCTTGAAAAGTATTGGTATTAGTTCCTCTTTAAAGGTTTTGTAAAACTCTGCTGTATACCCATCCGGTCCTGGGCTTTTCTTAGTTGGTAGTCTTTTGATGGTTTCTTTATTTCCTCAGTTGATATTCGTCTGTTTAGGTTGTCAATATCCTCCTAACTCAATCTGGGCAAATCATATGACTTAAGAAATTTATCGATGCCTTCACTATTTCTAATTTATTGGAGTATAAGGATTCAAAATAATTTCTGATAATCTTCTGTATTTCTGAAGTGTCTGTTGTGATATTGCCTTTTTCATCCCATATGTGAGTAATTTGAGTTCTCTCTCTTCTTCTCTTCATTAGCGTGGCTAAGGGTCTGTCAATTTTATTTATTTTTTCAAAGAACCAACTTTTAGTTTTGTCAATTTTTTCAATTGTTTCTTTTGTTTCAATTTCATTAATTTTTGCTCTGATTTTAATTATTTCTTGTCTTCTACTTTTTTGCTGTTGTTTTGCTCTTCTTTTTCTAGGACATTGAGTTGAAGTATTAGATCATTTATTTGTTGGTTTGTTTCTTTTTTTAAGGAATGAACTCCAAGCAATAAATTTTCCTCTTAGAACTGCTTTCAATGTGTCCCATAGATTCCGATATGTTGTGTCTGTGTTTTCATTTATCTCTAAGAATTTTTTAATATCCTCCTTGATGTCTTCTATAACCCATTTATCATTCAGTAACCTATTTTTCATTCTCCAATTGATGCATGATTTTTCCTTACTTCTTTTATCGTTGATTTTCAATTTCATTTCATTATGTTCAGATAAGATGCATGGTATTATCTCTACTCCTTTATATTGTCTAAGAGTTGCCCTGTGACATAATATATGATCTATTTTTGAGAAGGATCCAAGTGCTGCTGAGAAAAAAGTGTAACTGCTTGATCTTGGGTGGTATATTCTATATATGTCAATTAAGTCTAGGTTATTAATTATGTTATTGAGTTCTATAGATTCCTTATTCAACTTTTCTTTGTAAGATCTATCCAGTGGTGAGAGAGGTGTGTTGAAGTCTCCCATAATTATTGTATGGTGGTCTATTAGACTCTTGAACTTGAGAAGAGTTTGTTTGATGAACATAGCTGCACCATTGTTTGGGGCATATATATTTATGATTGTGATGTCTTGTTGGTGTATGGTTCCCTTGAGCTGTATGTAGTGTCCCTCTTCATCCCTTTTGATTAACTTTGGCTTGAAATCTATTTTATTTGATATGAGTATGGACACTCGTGCTTGTTTCCGAAGTCCATAAGAGTGATATGATTTTTCCCAACCTTTCACCTTCAGTCTATGTATGTCTTTTCCTATCAAATGCGTCTACTGAAGGCAGCATATTGTTGGGTATTGTTTTGTGATCCATTCTACTAGCCTGTGTCTCTTAATTCGTGAGTTTAAGCCATTAACATTTAGGGTTATTATTGAGATATGGGTTGTTCTTCCAGTCATATTGGTTTATTTATGTTACTAAACATGGTTTGTTTTCCTCTTTGATTATTCCCCCTCTTTACTGTACTCCCTCCCGCTGTTGGTTTTCATTGTTATTTTCCATTTCCTCTTCCTGCAATGTTTTGCCGAGGATGTTTTGAAGAGATGGTTTTCTAGCTGCAAATTCTTTTCACTTTTGTTTATCATGGAAGGTTTTAATTTCATCTTCCATACTGAAGCTTAATTTTGCTGGATACACAATTCTTGGTTGGAACCCATTTTCTTTCAGTGTTTCAAATATATTATTCCAGGATCTTCTAGCTTTCAGAGTCTGTGTTGAAAGATCAGCTGTTATCCTGATTGGTTTACCCCTAAATGTAATCTGCTTCCTTTCTCTTGTAGCTTTTAAAATTCTCTCCTTATTCTGTATGTTGGGCATCTTCATTATAATGTGTCTAGGTGTGGATCTCTTATGATTTTGCACATTCGGCGTCCCGTAGGCTTCTAGGATATGGGATTCTGTCTCATTCTTCAAGTCTGGGAAGTTTTCTCGTATTATTTCATTGAATAGATTGCTCATTCCTTTTGTTTGGAACTCTATACCTTCCTGTATCCCAATGACTCTTAAGTTTGGTCTCTTTATGTTATCCCATATTTCTTGAATGTTCTGCTCATGGTTTCTTAACAGCTTTGCTGAGCTGTCTATGTTCTTCTCCATTTGAAATACTTTGTCTTCATTTTCTGATGTTCTATCTTCTAAGTGTTCTACTCTGCTGGTAGTATTCTCAATTGAGTTTTTAATTTGGTTTATTGTTTCCTGCATTTCCAGGATTTCTGTTTGTTTGTTTTTTATAACCTTGATCTCCCTGTATAATTGATCTTTTGCTTCTTGTATTTGTTTATGTAATTCATTTTCGAAGTGCTCGAAGTGGTCTTTCATTGTCTGATTATGCTGTCTAATGTCTTCCTTGAGACTCCAGATAATCTGAAGCATGTATATCCTGAATTCTTTATCTGACATTCCATCTGCTGCAGATATTACCTCTTCTAAAGTTGAGTTGACCTGCATTGCTTGTGGTCCTTTCTTTCCTTGTCTTTTCATACTGATCGCGTTTCTTTCAGCTTGGTGAAACTGTTGTGTTATTGATTTTCCCCCTATATATTTATATTGCTCTTATATAGTTGCAAAGTCTCCCTCGCAGGCTTTGGCGGTGGTTCTGCCCCTCCTCCAATTGGGGCAATGTGCCTACTACGCCGGCAGGCTGCTGTGCCTCTACTTTCGGTGGGCCTGTTCTTTCGGTGGTCACAGGTTCGCCTACCTTGCAGGCGTGAGCAGCGGCTCTGCACCTCCGCTGGCCGCTAGCCCTGTTCTGTCTGTCGTTTGCAGGTCTGTCTACCTAACAGGTGCTGGTGGCGGCTCTGCCCCTCCCCCAACCGGGGTGATGTGTCAGACGGCCACTGGGCCTGTTTTGTCAGTGGTCACGGTATCGCCTACCTTGCAGGTGGGTGGGGCAGCTGTGCCCCTCTGCAGGTTTCTGGGCCTGACCTGCCGGTGGGTCGCAGGTCATTCATTTTTTAGTTCTAGTAGTTTTTGTACACCTTTTTGTGTCTTCTATGTATAGAATAATGTCACCCGAAAATAGTGATAATTTGCGTTCTTATTTTCCTATTTTTATGCCTTTTGTTTGTTTAGTATGTCTAATTGCTCTGGACAGTGTTTCGAGAACTATATGGAATAGAAGTGGTGAGAGAGGGCATCCCTGTCTTGTTCCAGATTTTAGAAGAAATGCCTTCAATTTTTCTCCATTCATAATGATGCTAGCCTGAGGCTTAGCATAGATAGCTTTTACAATGTCGAAGTAACTTCCTGTTATCCCTATTTTTTCTAATGTTTTGAACATAAAGGGATGCTGTACCTTGTCAAATGTTTTTTTTGCTTCTATCGAGATGATCATATGGTTCTTATCTTTAAGTCTATTGATGTGGTGAATAACATTTATTGATTTCTGTATATTGAACCATCCTTGCATCCCAGCTATGAATCCTACTTGATCATGGTGCATAATTTTTTTGATGTGCCTTTGTATTCGATTCACCAGAGTTTTATTGAGGATTTTTGCATGTAGGTTCATCAGATATATTGGTCTGTAGTTTTCTTTCTTTGAGGTGTCTTTTTCTGATTTCGGAATCAGCGTGATGTTGGCCTCATAGAATGAATTTGGAAGAGCTCCCTCTTTTTCTCTATGCTGAAATAACTTGAAAAGTATTGGTATTAAATCTTCTTTAAATGTTTTGTAAAACTCCGCTGTATAGCCATCCGTTCCTGGGCTTTTCTTGGTTTGTAGTCTTTTGATTGCTTCTTCTGTTTCATCCATTGACATTGGTAGGTTTAAATTGTGTGTATCCTTCTGACTCAGTCTGGGAATATCATATGACTTAAGAAATTTATCGATGTCTTCACTATATTCTATTTTATTGGAATATAGGTTTTCTAAATAATTTCTAATTGTCTTCTGTATTTCGGAAGCATCTGTTGTAATATTGCCTTTTTCATCCCATATGTTAGTAATTTGAGTTCTCTCTCTTCTTCTCTTCATTAGCATGCCTAAGGGTCTGTCGAACATATTTATTTTTTCGAAGAACCACCTTTTAGTTTTGTTAATTTTTTCAATAGTTTCTTTTGTTTCAATTTCGTTGATTTCTGCTCTGATTTTAATTATTTCTTGCTTTTTGCTACATTTTTTGTTGTTTTGCTCTTCCTTTTCTAGGGCTTTGAGTTGAAGTGTGAGCTCATTTATTTGTTCATTTTTACTTTTTTTCAGGAATGACCTCCAGGCGATGAATTTCCCTCTTAAAACTGCTTTCATTGTGTCCCATAGATTCTGATATATTGTGTCTGTATTTTCATGTATCTCTAAGAATTTTTTTATTTCCTCCTTTATATCTTCTGTAACCCACTGATCATTCAGTAACATATTGTTCATTTTCCATGTGATGTAGGATTTTTCCTTCCTTTTTTTATCATTGGTTTCCAGTTTCATTCCATTATGATCAGAAAAAATTCATGGTATTATCTCAACCCCTGTATATTTACTGAGGGTTGCTCTATGACATAATATATGGTCTATTTTTGAGAAGGATCCAAGTGCTACTGAGAAAAAAGTATATCCACTCGATGATGATTGATATATTCGATATATGTCAGTTAAGTCTAGGTTATTGATTGTGATATTGAGTTCTATAGTTTCTTTATTCACTTTTGTTTGGAGGATCTGTCCAATGGTGAGAGAGGTGTGTTGAAGTCACCCATAATTATTGTGTTGTGGTCTATTTCATTCTGGAACTTGAGGTGAATTTGTTTTTTGAACATTGCAGCACCATTATTTGGTGCATAAATATTGATAATTTTTATGTCTTGTTGATGAATGGTTCCTTTTAACAGTATATAATGTCCTTTCTTATCCCTTTTGATTAAATTAGTCTTGAAGTCGATTTTATTCGATATGAGCATGCCACCCTGCTTGCTTATGGGGAGCGTTGCATGGTATATTTTTTCCAAAACTTGCACCTTCAGCCTGTGTATGTCTTTTCCATTCAGATGTGCCTCCTGGAGGCAACATATTGTTGGATTCATTTTTAATCCAAATTACCAGCCTATGTCGCGTTATTGGAGAGTTTAAGCCATTAACATTTAGAGTCACTATTGATATATGGTTTGTACTGCCGCTCATGATTGATGATTCATCTTTTTTTTTTTAAATTTAGTTTGTTTCTCCATGATTAGCTTTTCCCCCACCCTCAGTCATTACTGAGGCACTTCCCACTGATGGTTTTGGTTGTTGATTTTCATTTCTTCTTCGTGTATTGTTTTGCTCAAGATGCTTTGCAATGCTGGTTTTCTGGCTACAAATTTTTTTACCTTTTGTTTATCATGAAATATTTTTATTTCATCGTCATACCTGCAGCTTAATTTTGATGGATACAGAATTCTTGGTTGGCATTCATTGTCTTTCAGTGTTTGAAATAAGTTGTTCCAGGATCTTCTTGCTTTCAGCGACTGTGATGAAAATTCCATTCTCAACCTTATTGGTTTACCCCTTAATGTAATCTGCCTCCTTTCTCTTAGAGCTTTTAATATTTTCTCTTTGTTTTGTATATTGGATATCTTCATAACAATGTGTCTTGGTGTTGGTCTACTGTGATTTTGTGTGCTCCGTGTCCTGTAAGCATGTCCAATTTGTATATCCATTTACTTTGTATTTCTGGAAATATTTCTGTAATTATTTCATTCAATAGATTACTAATTCCCTTGGTTTGAATCTGTGTACCTATCCAGATGACTCATTAATTTTTTTTTATGTTATCCCATATCTCTTGGATGTTTTACTCATGATTTTTTACCAGCCTTTCTGTGTTGGCTAGATTCATTTCAAGATGATATATTTTGTCTTCATTATCTGACATTCTGTCTTCTACTTGCTCCACAGTGTTAGTGATACTCTCAATTGACTTTTTAATTTGGTTTATCGTTTCCTTCATTTCTAGAATTATTGTTTGATTTTTTTATAATCTCTATCTCCTGATAAAGATGCATAACTTCTTCTTTTATCTGTTTATGTAATTCATTTTCAATGTGTTCTTTCACTGTTTGGATTTGCTGTCTCGTATCCTCTTTAAGTTTCAATTCCATCTGTCTAAGGTATTCCTTGAGTTCTTTATATGACCATTTTTCTGATGACTATAGGTCCTCCTGAATATTTTGGCTGTCCTTCGTTGTTTGTACTTATTTTCTTCCTTGATTTTTTGTGCTGCTCATGTTACTTCTTGCTCTGTTTGACTGTTGAGTTACTACTTACTCTTATAAATTTATTTGATGCTTGGAAGAAAAGATATTAGAAGGAAAGGGAAGAAGTCACTAAAGAGAATGAGAGTAGGCAGGTAGAATTCGAGGAAGGGGAAATCAGAAAATTGAAAAGAAATGATAAGACAAAAGAAAAAATAGAAAAGAAAGAAAGAAAGAAAAAAATTTAAAAATAATGATCATTTAAAAGATGTAAATTAAAGTTTAAAATAATAATAATAATAAAATAAAAATATTTAAAAAATGAAAACATATTAAAAAGTTAAAGTACAACAACAAAAAATATGAATTTACGTAAAGAATCTAAACCCCACACTCAGTAGGCCTCAAGTTGGAGAAGTAGAGCAATATTAACGCCAGGCCTATTTTTTCACTTCTGTTTCACAGGAAGGCAGTCCAGTCAACCCTGATGTTAGGCAAATGAGGGGCAAGGGAGCTTATTTTGGACACGGACGTGGGCTGTGTACCTCATGGAAACCTCCAGCCGGAGGTTATGATGAGTGTCTACATGGAAGAAGATGAGGGCCATGTTGGGGTGTTTTGGTTTTAACTGTGAACATTTGTATGGCGGTAGGAAGAGATGACTGGGTACACCTGGGCTTGAACTCTTGTGTGATTCAACATAGAGACTGAGTTCTGGAATTGACCTCAGAGAAGTATTGGCATGGATTGTGTTGGGCTTTTAGAAGGCCATGCATGAGAGTCGCCCTTGGAAAGTGAGATCTACGCCCAAGTTGGCTTTCCACAGAGCAAAGGGAATCTCAGCCAGGATATCACATGATTTTATTCTGAAAGACTTGGCAGCCATAGTTGAGAGTGAAAACACACATGGACCTCACATTGTAGACCTCAATGGGCCTGGCTTCATGTGACCTTTTGGCCACCCTTTGGGAAGACTTGCCTCTGAGAGTTCTCCAGAGCTTTCATTGAAGTGAGCTTACTCAACATTTAATGGTTAATGAATGAATTGAAACCCACAGTGCCTACAACTTCTTCCTTGAATAATGGCTAGATGAATACCATGAAATTTTTGAAATTCCCAAGACTAGGTGTCACAGGAGAACCTTTGGATGTCCTCTAGCTGATCATGAGAATACAAGACATTGCCTTTATTGACTGGGTTTCATGAAAATGGTGTATAACAGAGATGCAAGTAAGTTGGAACCTGCTGAGTAGTGTTCCTAGAGCCGTGGTGGGCAGGTGTGTGATAAAATATCTCTGGTGTGGCCATGTTTATCTGCCATTGGTGTCCAAATAACTTGTGACTGACATTTTGCAGCCAGTAGACCCTTATATGTAAAAGAATCTTGTTATATGGAGAGGTTTCAGGGCAATGTTCAGAATCAGGTTGCTATGGTCAATGTTGCAAGCTATGTGGGATAGAAGCCTGGTTGGTGCATTCTCCAACAGAACCCAACCCACCACAACTGAAAGAACTCCCTACAGCACTGTGTCCCAGTTGAACTCTTTTTATTTCATGAAGCAAATACCACACTCCTAGTGCAACAGCAAAATCACCACAAAGAGTGGAGGATGACCAAATGGCTTCACAGTCCAGATGAGGAGACACTTGCCCTCAGTGGCCACAGTTTACCTACAAAGAGAAAATTCAGCACTGCTGCCTCATGTTCATCGGAAAATAAGAAACCATGTCATCCATGTCACATAGATGCAGACCCAGCTTTGATGGTCTCACTACAAAGGAAGCTAATGCTCCTGACAACAAAATATATTTCAAGTGCTCACCCTCAGAGGTAGTTTCTCCAGATGTTAGGCCAGCAGAGCTTCATGTTTGTGGAGTGTTTACCCTGTCCCTTACTTTTGGAAACTCCTCTACCACCTCCAAATTTGCGAACTCCTGAGCATTTTCTATAACAGGTATGTATTCACAGATTTTCTAACTCTTCTCCTCTAATTGTGTCTTACATGGGGCGAAGGTAATGCCAAGGCATTGTTCTGAATGAGAGTGGGAAGATTTTTGTGTAGCACATATTTGCATACACATTGGATACATTTTCCAATTTTCCATTCGAAATACTGAATCCCTGACACTAACAAATTCCCTTCTAGACTTTTACTTCTAATCTTAATATGATGGAGAAAAATAACCCAAACAAAATAGAAATACAAGAGGTTCACAGGAGGCATGGTGTATAGTTGGACTTGCCTTTCCTATGATAAATGGTAGGTGCTATAAATCTAGCAAATTTTAATTGAAACAGTTCTTTATGTGTTTTAAAAGTTAACAAATATGTGAATAACTGTCTCCCTTTCTCTGTAGTCTATTCAGCACATGTATTTTTTTATGCACATATTGAATTCTACCAGGTATCACACATACATTTTGTGAGGTGGCTGACTTGGCAGATACAAACTGTAAGAAAAGATCACTCCTACTAAACGCTGTTGGAACTGAAAATTCAACATATGGGTCAGCTTTCTAGTTGAACAACATAAATTGATGTTCAGGAAAATGAGTATTTTTGGATCTGTGGATGATATATATTTCATGGTGAATTTCATTTGGCATACATAATGCTACTTTTTAATGTCTCTCTCTGTGTGTGTATCTATATATATATATATATATATATATATATATATATATATATATATGTATTAACTCTCCAGATTTTTCAAAATATGAAATGTATTTGTCTTATTTTACACTCCCTAAATTCATTCATATTTATGTATGTGGATTTATAATCAATTTTCACAAGTTTATTCTCAGAAATATTCATCCACCTGAAATACATATTCGTTTCCAGTACTGAAAACTAACTTCAGGGGATCATATGATGGCAGCGAAAGGAGTGCATCAACCCCATATACAGCATCACTGTGCAAGAGAATGACGAATTTCCAGCAAAATTTGGGTGCTCCAAAACCTAGTGGAAGTATTTCCATCTCATGAGGATTAGCTACGGGGCTCAAACGTGAGTGATTTGTCCGCATAGAGCGTCATGCTGCTTATTCAGCAAATCGCCCTGCGGCTAGAGTCTGTGGCGCATGCTGGCAAACAATGAGATAGCAACACAAATATTCAGTGGTGCAGATTCTGTGGGCTCCTGCCAGCTGTACAATCACTGTTCTCATTGCTGAATTCTGGGTTTGAGACCGGGGAAGGATGCGGTCCAATTCGGTTTTCCACACCAGTCAGACCACAGAGGAAGCCAGGGGCCACCATTTTGGAGAGCTGACGTCACCATTCCTGTTTTCAACTCATAGCAGCTCATTCAGCTATAGAACAGGTAATCTCAGGCTGCCATTCGCCTGTGTCTCGGAGACAAATTACTCAGGCCTGTTCCTATCAGAACATACACCAAGCCCAGAGCGGCCGAATTCTGGCTCCTGGAACTGATCAGGCCTAGGGCTAAAGAACCCGCGGAAACTCCTTCTCGGTCTAGGTCTTGCTGAATATTGTGGAGGTAAATACCTACCTAGCCTTCATAGGCAGTGGCAACAGGATTGAGACGGGGCTTGTGAGGGCTGGTCAGGACTCACCCATTGCTTTGGTCATCCGGCAAAGGGAACGAAATGCTGCCATTCGCATGGGATACCAACATGTTAGAGATCTGATGTCATCACAAAGTGGTGGAGGAGATAACTTCATCGATACCAGCGGTGACAGAAACAGTTGGTCTCCTGGTAAAAAAAGTGAGTCACAAACACCCGAGTCTCTCTCACTTTGTCTTCTAGCCAGAGGGGCAGAGCAGAGCCGCCGCCCATGCTCGGCACAGGCCCAGCGACCTGCAGGCGTGGTAGTCATGTCATCCCAATTGGAGTAGTGACAGAGCAGAGCTGCCGCCCGTGCCTGGAACAGGCCCATCAACCAGCAGGCGTGGTAGTCACGTCACCCCAATTGGAGTAGGGGCAGAGCAGAGCCACCGCCTATGCCCAGAACAGGCCCAACGACCCGCTGGTGTGGTAGACACGGCACCCCTATTGGAGTAGTGGCAAAGCAGAGCCTTCTCCCGCGCCCAGTACAAGCCCAGCGGCCCACCAGCGTGGTTGTTAGGTCACCCCAATAGGAATAGGGGCAGAGCAGAGCCACTGCCCAAAACAAAACAGTTTCAACAAGCAGAGAGAAACGCGAGCAGTATGAAAAGACAAGGAAAGAAAGGACCACAAGCAATGCAGGTCAACACAACTTTAGAAGAGGTAATAGCTGCATCAGATTGAATGTCAGATAAAGAATTCAGGATACTCATGCTTTAGATGATCTGGAGTCTCAAGGAAGACATTAGACAACAAAATCAGACAATTAAAGATCACTTCGACAATGAATTACATAAACAAATCCAATAAGCAAAAGATCAACTATATAGGGAGATAGAGGTTGTAAAAACAAACAAACAGAAATCCTAGAATTGCAGGAAGAAATAATCCAACTTAAAAACTCAATTGAGAATACTACCAGGAGAGTAGAACACTTAGAACATAGAACATCAGACAATGAAGACAAAGTATTTCAACTTGAAAAGAACATAGACCACTCAGCAAGACTGTTAAGAAACCACGAGCAGAATATCCAAGAAATATGGGATAACATAAAGAGGCCAAACTTAACAGTCATTGGGATACAGGAAGGTATAGAGGTCCAAACCAAAGGAATGAGCAACCTATTCAATGAAATAATACGAGAAAACTTCCCAGACTTGATAAATAAAACAGAATTCCAAGTCCTAGAAGCCTACAGAACGCCGAATGTGCAAAATCATAAGAGAGCCACAACTAGACACATTATAATGAAGATGCCCAACAAACAGAAAAAAGAGAGAATTTTAAAAGCTACAAGAGAAAAGAAGCAGATTACGTTTAAGGGTAAACCAATCAGGATAACAGCTGATCTTTCAACACAGACTCTGAAAGCTAGAAGATCCTGGAATAACATATTTGAAACACTGAAAGAAAATGGGTTCCAACCAAGAATTGTGTATCTAGCGAAATTAAGCTTCAGTATGGAAGATGAAATTAAAACCTTCCTCGATAAACAAAAGTGAAAAGAATTTGCAGCTAGAAAACCATCTCTTCAAAACATCCTCAGCAAAACATTGCAGGAAGAGGAAATGGAAAATAACAATGAAAACCAACAGTGGGAGGTAGGACATTAAAGGGGGGAAAATAATCAAAGAGGAAAACAAACCATGTTTAGTAACATAAATAAACAAATATGGCTGGAAGAACAACCCATATCTCAATAATAACCCTAAATGTTAATGGCTTAAACTCACCAATGAAGACACACTGGCTAGTAGAATTGAACAAAAAACAAGACCCAACAATATGCTGCCTACAGGAGATGCATTTGATAGGAAAATGCATACATAGACTGACGGTGAAAGTTTGGGAAAAATCATATCACTCATATGGACTTCGGAAACAAGCAGGAGAGTCCATACTCATATCAAATAAAATAGATTTTGAGCCAAAGTTAATCAAAAGGGATAAAGAGAGACACTACATACTGCTCAAGGGAACCATACACCAACAAGAGACAGCAATCATTAATATATATGCCCCAAACAATGGTGCAGCTATGTTCATCAAACAAACTCTTCTCAAGTTCAAGAGTCTAATACACCACAATACAGTAATCATGGGAGACATGAACACACCTCTCTCACCACTGGACAGATCTTCCAAACAAGGAATAAGGAATAAGGAAACTATAGAACTCAATAACACAATTAATAACCTAGACTTATTTGAGATATGTAGAATATAACACCCAACATCAAACAGTTACCTTTTTTTCTCAGCAGCACATGTATCCTTCTTAAAAATGATCATATATTATGTCGCAGGGCAACTCTTAGACAATATAAAGGAGTACAGATAATACCATGCATATTATCTGATCATAATGGAATGAAACTAAAAATCAATGATAAAAGAAGGAAGGAAAAATCATGCATCACTTGGAGAATGAACAATAGGTTACTGAGTGATCAATGGGTTATAGAAGACATCAAGGAGGAAATTTAAAAATTCTTAGAGATAAATGAAAACACAGACACAACATATCGGAATCTATGGGACACATTGAAAGCAGTTCTAACAGGAAAATTCATTGCTTGGAGTTCATTCCTTAAAAAAAGAAACAATCAACAAATAAATGATCTCATACTTCATCTCAAAATCCTAGAAAAAGAAGACGAAAGAAACAGCAAAAGAAGTAGAAGGCAAGAAATAATTAAAATCAAAGCTGAAATTAATGAAATTGAAACAAAAGAAACAATTGAAAAAACTTGACAAAAGTAGAAGTTGGTTCTTTGAAAAAATAAATAAAATTGACAGACCATTAGCCATGCTATGAAAGAGAAGAAGAGAGAACTCAAATTACTAGCATAAGGGATTAAAAAAGAAAATATCATAAGAGATATTTCTGAAATACAGAAGATAATCAGAAATTATTTTTAATCCTTATACTCCAAACAAATAGAAGACAGTGAAGGCATCGATAAATTTCTTAAGTCATATGATATGCCCATATTGAGTCAGGAGGATATAGACAACATAAACAGACCAATATCAACTGAGGAAATAGAAGAAACCATCAATCCACTATCAACTTAGAAAAGCCCAGGACCGTATGGGTATACAGCAGAGTTTAACAAAACCTTTAAAGAGGAACAAATACCAATATTTTTCAAGGTGTTTCAGGAAATTGAAAAAGAGGGAGATCTTCCAAATTCATTCTACGAGGCCAAGATCACCCTGATTCTTACACCAGACAAAGACACTTCAAAGAAAGAAAACTACAGACCAATATCTCTAATGAACCTACATGAAAAAATCCTCAATAAAATTCTGGCGAATTGGATACAAAAACATATCAAAAAAATTGTGAATCCTGATCAAGTAGGATTCATCCGTGTGATGCAAGGGTGGTTCAATATACGGAAATCAATAAATGTTATTCACCACATCAATAGACTTAAAAATAAGAACCATATGATCATCTCGGTAGATGCAAAAAAAGCATTCTATAAAGTACAGCATTCTGTTATGTTCAACACTCTAGAAAAACTAGTGATAAGAGGAACATACCTCAATATTGTAAAAGCAATCTATGCTAAGCCTCAGGCTAGCATCATTCTGAATGGAGAAAAATTGAAGGTATTCTCTCTAAAATCTGGAACAAGACAGGGATGCCCTCTCTCACCACTTCTGTTCAACATTGTTCTCGAAACACTAGCCAGAGCATTTAGACAGACGAAAGAAATAAAAGGCGTAAAAATTGGAAAAGAAGAACTTAAATTATCGGATCACATGATTCTATGTCTAGCAGTCCCAAAAGGGTCTACAAAGAAACTAATAGAGCTAATAAATGAATTCAGCAAAGTGGCAGGATATAAAATCAACATGCATAAATCAAAGGCATTCCTGCATATCAGCGACAAATCCTCTGAAATAGAAATGAGGACAACCACTCCATACACAATATCCTAAAAAAAATAATAATAATTAGGAATCAACCTAACAAAAGATGTGAAAGTCTTATACAATGAAAACTACAGAACCCTAAAGAGAGAAATAGAAGAAGATCTTAGAAGATGTAAAAATATATCCTGTTCATGGATATCATCAAAATGGTGATATTACCAAAAGTTCTCAATAGGTTTAATGCAATGCCAATCAAAATCCAAACGGAATTTTTTCTAGAAATAGAGAAAGCAATCATGAAATTCATATGGAAAAATAAAAGACACAGAATAACAAAAACAACACTAAGCAGGAAGTGTGAATCAGGCGGCATAGCGATACCAGACTTCAAACTATACTACAGAAAAATAGTAACAAAAATACCATGGTAATGGTACCAAAACAGGCAGGTGGACCAATGGTTCAGAATAGAGGACACAGAAACCAAGCCAGGAAACTACAACTATCTTATATTTGATGGAGGGGCTAAAAGCATGCAATGAAGGAAAATAGCATCTGCAAAAAATGGTGCTGGGAAAACTTGGAATCCATATGTAACAAAATGAAACTGAATCCCTTTCTCTCGCCATGCACAAAAGTTAACTCAAAATGGATCAAGGAGCTTGATATCAAATCAGAGACATGGCATCTGATAGAAGAAAAAGTTGGCTATGATTTACATACTGTGGGGTCGGCCTCCAAATTCCTGAATAGGATACCCATAGCACAAGAGTTAATAACTAGAATCAACAAATGGGACTTACTCAAACTAAAAAGTTTTTTATCAGCAAAAGGAAAAATAAGAGAGGTAAATAGGGAGCCTAAATCCTGGGAACAAATCTTTACTCCTCACACTTCAGATAGAGCCCTAATATTCAGAGTATACAAAGAACTCAAAAAAATAGACAATAAGATAACAAATAACCCAATAAACAAATGGGCCAAGAACCAGAACAGACACTTCTCAGAGAAGTACATACAATCAAAAAACAAGTACATGAAAAAATGCTCACCATCCCCAGCAGTCAGAGAAATGCAAATCAAAACCACCCTAAGATACCATCTCATTCCAGTAAGATTGGCAGCCATTATGAAGTCAAACAACAACAAGTGCTGGTGAGGATGTGGAGAAACAGGTACACTTGTACATTATTGGAGGCACTGCTAATTGGTAGAGCCAATTTGGAAAGCATTATGGAGATTTCTTGGAAAGCTGTGAATGGAACTACCATTTGACCCAGCTATTCCTCTTCTCGGTCTATTCCCTAAAGACCCTAAAAGAGCATGCTACAGGGACACTGCTACATTGATGTTCATAGCAGCACAATTCACAATAGCAAGACTGTGGAACCAACCTAGATGCTGTTCAATAGAAGAATGGATAAAAAAATGTGGCACTTATACACAATGGAGTATTACTCTGCTTTAAAAAATGACAAAATCATAGAATTTGCAGGAAAATAGATGGCATTAGAGCAGATTATGCAAAGTGAAGCTAGCCAATCCCTAAAAAACAAATGCCAAATGCCTTCTTTGATAAAAGGAGAGTAACTACGAACAGAGTAGGGATGAAGAGCATGAGAAGAAGATTAATATTAAATAGGGATGAGAGGTGGGAGAGAAAGGGAGAGAGAAGGGAAATTGCATGGAAATGGAAGTAGACCCTCAGGGTTATACAAAATTACATAAAAGAGGATGTGAGGGGAAAGGGAAAAATAATACAAAAGGGAGAAATTTATTACAGTAGAGGGGGTAGAGAGAGGAGAGGGGAAGAGAGCGGAGGGGAGGAGGGATAGTAGAGGATAGGAAAGGCAGCAGAATACAATAGACACTAGTATGGCAATGTGTCAATCAATTGATGTGTAACTGATGTGATTCTGCAATCTGTATACGGGGTAAAAATGGGAGTTCATAACCCACTTGAATCAAAGTGTGAAATATGATATATCAAGAAATAAATAATGTTTAGAACAACCATAAAAAATTAAAAAAAAAAAGAAAACTAACTTCGGTGAATGAGACACGCGAATCCTAATATTTCTACAGTAACTGACCAAGTTTAACATCAATGCAAGTAGATTCCAATGGACATGATGTGTATTTTTACGTTAATTTTTATTCAAAACTGGTACAATTTCATCAGTTTATGCACATCATAGGATATATATTTCATAAAAAATTTAGCAAATTTATAGGCATTTGTTTCACTTTCAATCACTTCCTGCTTCAAAACACATGTATTCCTCCATATTTCTTGACTGGTCTTTGCATGAGAATTCTTTCCGAACACATTATTTTCGATTTCCATAATCACTTTTGAAGCAAACTTCACACACTCTTCATGACAAATCAAAACACTAATATTACCATTAGATGTATAACTGGTTGGAATGAATGAATATATATCAATATAAGATTTATTGTATATTTTCAGATATCAATTCAATCCATTATTTAAAGTTGGAACCAGTTATATTATTTATTCACAGTATGGTGTATTCATGCTTAATCTCTATATTCATGGACACAGGGTACACCTCTTTGTACCCCCAATACAAATTTTACGTCTTCAGTATATTGTTCCCAGAAATGGTGGTAGAAATACTCATGTCACCTGATCTACATATAGATTTTATCACAGTAATATTCTGAACAAAAAATGTAAAGGTCACACTTATGATTGTACCAAAGACTAAATGGAAAGCGATCATGGATTACTAAAAACATCCTTGTCCAGGTTGCCTAATGCTCTCAAATGTCAATCCTATTGGTTACTACATATTTGTTTCTTCCTAAGATTATATATTCAAACTCAACCCTGGTGAAAATGTCTACTCCTATCACTCACTTAATACTTTGCCTGATTTCATAATGTCTCTATTGATATCTGCTTTTCTACATATTTTCCCAATTTCATCATAGTGACTGACTCTTCATATGTGCTGACATTTACATTCACTCTCTATCCGAAACCCTATAGCTAAAGAATTTTTAGTCCCAATCCTACACTCACTCTTCTTCCTAAACCTACCGACTATCTTCCTAATTCTACTGACTATCCCTTTGGATTGGATGTTCTCTTCTACATTCAAACATCCAAGGTACAAGGTCCTATGCCATTGTATATCAAATTGTCTGAGACATCTTTGCAGAATATAATTCAAACCTAAGTATCCCAATTAAGGGCCCAATGCCCTTCTGGGCTTCAAATCATACCTAGATTTCTGTTTTCATACTTATATTTCACCTCGATATTCTTGTAAATATCGCAGGTTCTCAATACCATAATTTATCACACAGAGTGATTGCTAACCCAAATCGAACCTGTTATTAAGCCTAAACATACACTGTTTCCTCAATCTCATTTTACAGAAGAGCAGGGATAGAGTCGTTCTTACAATACAGGAAAGTAGGGGACATTCCACCTGCTGAGAACCTCAAAGGTCCATTCAGAAAAGATACCTGGAGAAGATGTAGGCAGCTATGAAGGACCTGAGAGAGCAAAAGTCATCTTCCATGGCAAACAACCTGGTCAGGATGAAGGGATGTGTCTGAATCAGCCTCTCTCTTTTTATTGTAGAGAAGATGGACCAAACCAGGCCTGTGTGGAGAGCTGCTGCTGGGTGCCTATGGTTGACATACCATTCTACCTTGTGAAAGTGTCACAGGAAGTAGGGGCAGCCTCCATCTCATGGGACACTTGGAAGCAACTGTTAGGACAAAGTGGTTGCCAAGGCAGTGACCTCATTCAGTTCCAAAGAAAGTGATATACCTCATTTCCTTGGTGATGGAACTCTCTGAACTTTGTATCCAAGAATCCAGGCACCCCGAGGCAGCCCCAGTCCCAGTGGACTGACTTGTTTGGATTTACCAAGGACAGAGTCAGTCTTTCTTGGTACCTACCGATGTGAGGATGGCCAAATGCCAGGAGAGCTCTGAAGAGGGACCTTTCCAGAAGAAGCAGGTAGTGGCTCACCCCTTTTTCTTGACAACTTCACAGAGTTGGCCAAGGAAACCAGATCTGAGAGAGGTCAGGCCATGTTGTGAGAATAGGTAGGAAAGTTGGTTTGTTTGGTTTGGAGTGGATTGTTTTTAGTAAGTCGTTTGACCAGGCGAGTGTTTCTATGTCTGTGTATCCCACTGTGTCCATTGTTGTAGACATTAGAAAAGAGAATGCATTAATGGATGCGTCCAGTCTACTATAAATCTTCCCATAATTCAACCTGCCCAATTTATGAATGGACTGCAGCTTGTCTTATCGAGAGGCAACACATTCTATCTTCCTAAGTTCCTGTTTTCTTCCTGAATTCTGGCCACTCTCCAGAATAGGCTCATGGTTTTGTGTCCAAGATATGCACCACTACAAGCTCTGTGACATGGCCATGTACTGGATAGCGGAAGAGAATGGCCAGCCTTTCAGAAAACTCAGATATCAGTGTGAACAGAAATGTCTCAGTGGAAAAACCCCGCTTTGAGCCTTTTGCTTACCTATTGTTCTGTTGCACTGAATGTCAGGAAAGACTTGGTCTCAGGCCATCCCTTTGTGAAGCCTGAAGAAAGAGTTTTCAAATGGAAATGAATGGGCATCACCTGTGGCTCTTTGCTTAATTGCTTTGTAAAGGGATGTGGCTGAATTAGCCTCTTGGCCTGTGTGTGGCTGTGTCTTACATTCTCAGCACCTGATGGATCTAAAGAATGATCCCATGTGTGCATCAAAAACCATAATGGCAAAAAGATCAGTCATTGTGGATGAAGTCTCTTGCCTTCCTCTGTTAGGTTCCTGACCTCTGTCAAGGGAGAAAATGGATTCTTTGGGTCAAAAGAGTTCCTCAAAGCCCTGCAGAGGTGCTTGGGGTTTCGCATGACTCCAAATCACAAAGAATCTATACCTGAAAATTAGTAGGCCTCAAATTGGAGAAACAGAGCATTATTAATGACAGGCTTATTTGATCACTCCTGGTTCACAGGAAGGGTGTCCAGGCCACCCTGACTTTAGGCAAATGAGGGGCAAGTGAGCTTATTTTGGACACTTTCTTGGGCTTCGCCCCTCATGAAAATCTTCAGCCAGACATTATGATGAATGACAATATGTAAGAAGATGAGGGCCATGTGGGAGTCTTTTCGTTTTAATTTTGGTCATTTGTGTGGCGGTTGGAAGAAATGACTTTGTCAACCTGGGCTTGAACTCTGGTGTGATTCCCCTTAGAGACTGAGTTGTGGAACTGACCTTAGAGAAGTATTGCATTGAATATTGTTGGGATTTTAGGAGGCCACGCATAAGAGTCACCCTTGGAACTGAGATCTAGGCCCAGCGTTGCTTTCCAAAGATTTTTCAATTTCTGAAAGAAGTGACCTCACCTCACTTCCTTGGTGATGGAACTCTCTGATCTTGGGATCCAGGAATTCAGGCAAAAAAGCCAGGGCCAGTTCCAGTCCGAGTGGTCTCATTTGTTTGGATTTACCAAGGACAGAGTCAGTCTTTCTTGGTACCTACTCATGTGAGGATGGCCAAATGGCAGGAAATCTCTGAAGAGGGGCCTTTCCTGAGAAAACAGGTAGTGGCTCACAGCTGGCTCCTGACAATTAAATAGAGTTGGCCATGGAGTCCAAATCTGAGACAGGATTGGCCATTTCGGGGTAACATAGTATGGCCCATAAGTCAGAGGACACTCAAGATAGTCAAAGACCTACTTGGCAGAAGGAGGTGCCTTTGTAGGTTTGGTTGTGGTTTTGTGGTTTTGTCTCATGTTCTGAAAATAGGCAGGGAAGTCGGTTTGTTTGGTTTGGAGTGAACTGTTTCTAGTAAGTCGTTTGGCAAGGCGAGTGTTTCTATGTCTGTGTATCCCACTGTTATCTATGGTTGTAGACATTAGAAAAGATATTGGATCAATGGATATGTCCTGTTTAGTAGAAAGCTTCCCAGAATTCATCCTGCACAATTTATGAATGGACTGCAGCTTGCCTTATCAATTGGCTACACCTGCTATCTTCCTAAGTTCCACTTTTCTTCCTGAATTCTGGCCACTCTCTAGAATAGGCTCATGGTTTTTTGTGCAAGATATATACCACCTCCAAGCTCTGTGACATGGCCATGTACTGGATAGCTGAAGGGAATGGCGAGCATCACAGAAAACTCAGAAATCACTATGACCATTAAAGACTCAGTGGAGAAACCCTGCTTTTGGCCTTTTGGTTACCTATTGTTCTGTTGCCCTAAATGTCAGGAAGGTCTTTGCCTTAGGCCACCCCTTTGTGAAGCCTGAAGAAAACAGTTTTCAAATGGAAATGAATGGGCATCACCTGTGGCTCTTTGCTTAATTGCTTTGAAAAAGATGTGTCTCATTCAGACCATTGGCCCTGTGTGAGACTGTTGCTTAGTTTCTCATCACCTGATGGATCTAAAGAAAGATTCCATGTGTACATCCAAAACCAAAGTGGCAAAAAGAGCAGTCATTGTGGATGAAGTCTCTCTTCTTCCTCTGTAAGGTTCGTGACCTCCATCAAGTGAGAATAGGGATCCTTTGTGTCAAATGAGTTCCTCAAAGCCCTGCAGATTCTATCCCCTAGGTGCTTGGGTTTTATCATGACTCCAGTTCACATAAAGAATCTAAAACCCACAGTCAGTAGTCCTCAAATTGGAGAAGCGGAGCAGTATTAATGGCAGGCCTATTTGATCACATCTTGTTCACAGGAAGTGTGTACAGCCACCCTCAGTTTAGTCAAATTAAGGGGCACAGGAGCTTATTTTTGACACTGGCTTGGGCGGAGCCCCTTATGGAATCCTCCAGCCAGAAGTTATGATGAGTGTCTATATGGAAGAAAATGTGGGTCATGTGGGAGTGTTTTGGTTTTAATTGTGGTCATTTGGGTGGTGGTTGGAAGTGACGACTGGGTCCACCTGGGCTTGAACTCTGGTGTGATTCCCCTTAGATACTGAGTTGAGGTACTGACCTCAGAGAAGTATTGCCATGAATTGAGTTGGGATTTTAGGAGGCCACGCATGAGATTTGCCCTTGGAAACTGAGATCTAGGCCCAGGTTGGCTTTGCACAGAGCACTTGGAATCTCAGCCAGGGTATCACATAATTTTATTCTGAAAGACTTGGCAGCCATAGTTGAGAGTCAAAACACACATGGACCTCACATTGTAGACCTCAATGTGCCTAGCATCATGTGATCATTGGCCACTCTTTAGGAAGCCATGCTTATGAGAGTTCTCCAGAGCTTTCATTGAAATGAGCATCCTCACCATTTAATGGTTCCTGAATGAAGTGAAACCCACAGTGCCTTCAACTTCATCCTTGAAAAATGGCTAGATAAATACCGTGAATTTTTTTTAAATTTCCATGACCAGGTGGCACTGGAGAACCTTTGGATATCCTGTTGCTGACTATGAGTATACCAGACAGTGCCTGATGGACTGGGTTTCCAGAAAATGGTGTAGAGCAGAGATGCCAGTAATTTGGAGCCTGCTGAGTAGTGGGCATAGAGCTGCAGTCGGCAGGTGTGTGATAAATCATCTGTGGTGGAGCCATGTGGATCTTCCATTGGCTTCCAAATTGCTTGTGACTGACATGGTGCAGCGAGCAGACCCTTATATGTAAAGGCGTATTTTTATTTGTAGAGGTTTTAGGGCAATGTTCAGAATCACGTTGCTATGGTCAAGAGGCAAGCTATTTGGGATAGAACCTTGGTGGGTGCATTCTCCTGCAGACCCTGACCCACCACACGTGAGAAACTCCCTCCAACACTTTGTCCCAGGTGGACTCCTTGTATTTTGTGAAGCAAATACCAAACTACCAGTGCAGCAGCAAGAAACACCACAAAATGTGGAGGATGACCAAATGGCTTCACAGTCCACACGTTGAGACACTTAGCCCCCAGTGACCACAGTTTACCTACAAAGATTGAATTCAGCACTGCTGACTCATGTTCATTTGAACATAAGAAACCATGTCCTCCAGGTCACATAGATGCAGACCCAGCTTTGATGCTCTCATTACAAAGGAATCTAAAGCTCCTGACAACAACATATATTTCAAGTGCCCAACCTCAGTGGCAGTTTCTGAAGAAGTCTTTAGGCCAGCAGAGCTCCATATTTGTGGAGTGTTTACCCTGTCCCTTACTTTAGTAAACTACTCTACCACCTCCAATGTTGTGAACTTTTGAGCATATTAAATTCCAGCTATGTATTCCCAGATTTTCTAACTCTTCTCGTCTAATGATGTATTACTTGGGGCGAGGGTAATGTCAAGGCATTGTTCTGGAAGAGAGTGAAATATTTCTCCATGTGTTTTTTTTTTTCAATTATTTTATTTCATATTATTTTTTTTATTTTTTTAATTGGGTGTTCAAAACATTACAAAGCTCTTGACATATTATATTTCATACATTAGATTCAAGTGGGTTATGAACTCCCATTTTTATCCCAAATACGGATTGCAGAATCATATGTGTTACACATCTGCATTTTTATAATGCCCTATTAGTAACTGTTGTATTCTGCTACATTTTCTATCCTCTAGTATCCCCACTCCCCTCCCATCTTCTCTCTCTACCCCATCTACTGTAATACATTTATATCTTTGTTAATTTTCCCATTCCCCTCACAACCTCTTATATGTAATTTTGTGTAACAATGAGGGTCTCCCTCCATTACCATGCAATTTCCTTTATCTCTCTCTTTCCGACCCCCACCTCATGTCTCTGTTTAATGTTGATCTTTTCTTCCTGCTCTTCCTCCCTGCTCTGTTATTAGTTGCTCTCATTATATCAAAGAAGACATTTTTATTTGTTTTTTAGGGTTTGGCTAGCTTCACTAAGCATAATCTGCTCTAGTGCCATCCATTTCCCTGCAAATTCAATGATTTTGTCATTTTTTAATGATGCATAATACTCAATGGTGTATAAATGCCACATTTTTTTATCCATTCATCTACTGAAGGGCATCTGGGTTGGTTCCACAGTCTAGCAATTTTGAATGGTGCTGCTATGAACATCAATGTGGCAGTATCCCTGTAATATGCTCTTTTAAGGTCTTCAGGGAATAGTCTGAGAAGGGCAATAGCTGGGTCAAATGGTGGTTCCATTCCCAGCTTTCCCAGGATTCTCCATACTGCTTTTCAAATTTGCCACAACAGTTTGCAGTCCCACCAGAAATGTACAAGAGTACCCTATTCTCCACATCCTCACCAGCACTTGTTGTTTGACTTCATAATGGCTGCCAATCTTACTAGAGTAGGATGGTTTCTTAGGGTGATTTTAATTTGCATTTCTCTGACTGCTAGAGATGGTGAGCATTTTTTTATTTACTTACTGATTGATTTTATGTCCTCCTCTGAGTAGTGTCGGTTCAGGTCCATGGCCCATTTTTTGATTGGGTTATTTATCATCTTATTGTCTAATTTTTTGAGTTCTTGGTATACTCTGGATATTAGGGCTCTATCTGAAGTGTAAGGAGTAAAAATTTGTTCCCATAATTTAGGCTCCCTATTTACCTCTCTCATTTTTTATCCTGCTGAGAAAAAACTTTTCAGTTTAAGTAAGTCCCATTTGATGATTCTTGTTATTAACTCTTCTGCTATGGGTGTCCTGTTAAGGAATTTGGAGCCCGGCCCCACATTATGTAGATCGGAGCCAACTTTTTCTTGTATCAGATGCAGAGTCTCTTATTTGATATCTAGCTCCTTGATCCACTTTGAGTTAACTTTTGTGCATGGCAAGAGGAGGGGATTCGGTTTCATTTTGTTGCATATGGATTTCCATTTTTTACAACACCATTTGTTGAAGATGCTATATTTCCTCCATTGCATGCTTTTAGCTCCTTTATCAAATATAGCATAGTTGTAGCTTTGTGAATTAGTCTTTGTGTCCTCTATTCTGTACCATTGGTCAACCTGCCAGTTTTGGTACCAGTGCCATGCTGTTTTTGTTAATATTGCTCTGTAGTATAGTTTTAAGTCCGGTATCGGTATACCGCCTGATTCACACTTCCTGCTAGAATTGCTTTTGCTATTCTGGGTCTTATATTTTTCCATATGAATTCCATGATTGCTTTATCTATTTCTACAAGAAATGCCATTGGGATTTTGATTGGCATTGCATTGAACCTATAGAAAACTTTTGGTAATTTCGCCATTTTGATGATGTTAGTTCTGCCTATCCAGGAACAGGGTATATTTTTCCATCTTCTAAGATCTTCTTCTACTTCTCTTTTTAGGGTTCTGTAGTTTTCATTGTATAAGTCTTTCACCTTTTTTGTTTGGTTGATTTTCAAGTATATAATTTTTTTGAGGGTATTGTGAATGGAGTGTTTTTCCTCATTTCTGTTTCAGGAGGTTTGTCGCTGATATACAGAAATGCCTTTGATTTATGCGTTTTGATTGTATATCCTGCCACTTTGCTGAATTCATTTATTAGTTCTAGTAGTTCTTTTGTAGACCCTTTTGGGTCTTCTATGTATAGAATCATGTCACCAGGAAATAGTGATAATTTTCGTTCTTATTTTCCTATTTTTATGCCTTTGATTTCTTTCGTCTGTCTAATTGCTCTGGCCAGTGTTTTGAGAACTATATTGAATACAAGTGGTGACAGAGGGCATCCCTGTCTTGTTCCAGATTTTAGAGGGAATGCCTTCAATTTTTCTCCATTCATAATGATGCTAGCCTGAGACTTAGCATAGATAGCTTTTACAATGTCGAGGTTAGTTCCTGTTATCCCTATTTTTCTAATGTTTTGAACATAAAGGGATGCTGTACTTTGTCAAATGCTTTTTCTGCATCTATCGAGATGATCATATGGTTCCTATCTTTAAGTCTATTGATGTGATGAATAACATTTATTGATTTTCGTATATTGAACCATCGTTGCATACCAGGGATGAATCCTACTTGATCCTGGTGAACAATTTTTTTGATTTGCCTTTGTATTCGATTAGGCAGATTTTTATTGAGGATTCTTGCATCTAGGTTAATCAGATATATTGGTCAGTAGTTCTCTTTCTTTGAGGTGTCTTTTTCTGGTTTTGGAATTAGGGTGATGTTGGCCTCATAAAATGAATTTGGCAGAGCTCCCTCTTTTTCTATTTCCTGAAATAACTTGAAAAGTATTGGTATTAATTCTTCTTTAAAGGTTTTGTAAAACTCCGCTGTATAGCCATCCGTTCCTGGGCTTTTCTTGGTTGGTAGTCTTTTGATTGCTTCTTCTATTTCATCCATTGATATTGGTCGGTTTAAATTGTGTGTATCCTCCTGACTCAGTTTGGGCAAATCATATGACTTAAGAAATTTATCGATGTCTTCACTATTTTCTATTTTATTGGAATAATGGTTTTCAAAATAATTTCTAATTGTCTTCTGTATTTCTGTAGCATCTGTTGTGATGTTGCCTTTTTCATCCCATATGTTAGTAATTTGAGTTCTTTCTCTTCTTTTCGTCTTTAGCATGGCTAAGGGTCTGTTGATCTTATTTATTTTTTCAAAGAAGCAACTTTTAGTTTTGTTAATTTTTTCAATAGTTTCTTTTGTTTCAATTTTGTTGATTTCCACTCTGATTTTAATAATTTCTTGCCTTCTGCTAAATTTGCTGTTGTTTTGCTCTTCCTTTTCTAGGGCTTTGAGATGAAGTGTGAGCTCACTTATTTGTTGGTTTTTCCTTTTTTTTCAGGAATGACCTCCAGGCGATGAATTTCCCTCTTAAAACTGCTTTCATTGTGTCCCATAGATTCCGATATGTTGTGTCTATAATTACATTTATCTCTAAGAATTTTTTGATTTCCTCCTTTATGTCTTCTGTAACCCATTGATCATTCAGTAACATATTGTTCATTTTCCATGTGATGTAGAATTTTTCCTTCCTTCTTTTATCATTGATTTCCAGTTTCATTCCATTATGATCAGATAAAATGCATGTTATTATCTCCACACCTTTATATTTACTGAGGGTTGCCCTATGGCATCATATATGGTCTTTTTTTGAGAAGGATCCATGTGCTGCTGAGAAAAAAGTATATCCACTTGATGATGGTTGATATATTCTATATATGTCAGTTACATGTTGGTTATTGATTGTGATATTGAGTTCTATACTTTCTTTATTCAACTTTTGTTTGGAGGATCTGTCCAATGGTGATAGATGTGTGTTGAAGTCACCCATAATTATTGTGTTGAGGTCTATTTCATTTTGGAGCTTGAGGAGAATTTGTTTCATGAACATCGTAGCACCATTATTTAGTGCATAAATATTGATAATTGTTATGTCTTGTTGGTGAATGGTTCCTTTTAACAGTATATAATGTCCTTCCTTATCCCTTTTGATTAACTTAGTCTTGAAGTCGATTTTATTTGATATGAGGATGTCCACCCCTGCTTGCTTATGAGGATAAGTGTGCATGGTGTATTTTTTCCCAACCTTTCACCTTCAGCCTGTGTGTCTTTGCATTTCAGATGTGTCTCCAGGAGGCAACATATTGTTGGATTTGTTTATTTAATCCAAGTTACCAGCCTATGTCGCTTTATTGGAGAGTTGAAGCCATTTACATTCAGAGTTACTATTGATGTATGGTTTGTACTGCCAGCCATGTTTGATTATTTATCTTTTTTTAAATTTAGTTTGTTTCTCCATGATAAGCTTTCACCCTGCCTCTGTCATTACCAAGGTACTTCCCACTGATGGTTTTGGTTGTTGTTTTTCATTTCTTTCTTGTGTAGTGTTTTTCTCAAGACGCTTTGTAAAGCTTGTTTTCTGGCTTCAAATTCTTTTAGCTTTTGTTAATCATGAAAGATTCTTATTTTATTGTCGTACCTGATGGTTAATTATGCTGGATACATAATTCTTGGTTGGCATCCATTGTCTTTCAGTGTTTGAAATACGTTTTTCCAGGATCTTCTCGCTTTCAGCATCTGTGATCAAATATCCGTTGTTAACCTTATTGGTTTACCACTGAATGTATTCTGCCTCCATTCTCTTGTAGATTTATTATTTTCTCTTTGTTCTGTATATTGGATATCTTCATAACAATGTGTCTTGGCATTCGTCTACTGTGATTTTGTGTGCTCTTGTCCTGTATGCATCTACAATTTGTAATCCATTTCCTTTTTTATTTCTGGAAAGTTTTCTGTAATTATTTCATTCAGCAGTTTTCTCATTCCCTTGGTTTGAGTCTCTGTACCTTCCTCTATCCTGATGACTCGTAAGTGTGGTTTTATTTATGTTATCCCAAATCTCTTGGATGTTTTTCTTGTGATTTTTTTGCCAGCCTTTCTGAGTTGGCTGGACTCGTTTCAAGATGATATATTTTGTCTTCATTATCTGACGTTCTGGCTTCTACTTGCTCCACTCTGTTAGTGATACTCTCAATGGAGTTCTTAATTTGGTTTATCATTTCCTTCATTTCTAGAATTATTGTTTGATTTTTTTTATAATCTCTATCCACTGATAAAGATGCTTAACTTTTTCTTTTATATGTTTATGTAATTCATTTTCAATGTTTTCTTTTACTGTTTGGATTTTCTGTCTCGTAACTTCTTTAAGTTTCCATTCCATCTGTCTAAGGTATTCCTTGAGTTCTTTATATGACCATGTTTCTGATGAATCCTGGTCCTCCTGAATATTTAGGGTGTTCTTCGTTGTTTGTTCTCCTTTTCTTCCTTGCTTGTTTATGCTGCTCATGTTACTTCTTGTTCTGTTTGACTGCTGAGTTACTGTTTACTCTTATAAATTTATTTGATGCTTGGGAGGAAAGATTTTAGAAGGGAAGGGAAAAAGTCACTAAAGAGAATGAGAGTAGGCAGGTAGAATGCAAGGAATGGGAAATAAGAAAATTGAAAAGAAATGAAATACAATAGAAAAAATAGAAAATAAAGAATGAAAATGATTTTTTTAAAAAATGATAATGATAATATAAAATTAAAATTTTAAAAAATAATAATAACAAAATAGGGGAGGGGAGGGGGGATTGTAGAGGAAAGGAAAGGCAGCAGAATACAACAGTTACTAGTATGGTATTATGTAAAAATGTGGATGTGTAACCCATGTGATTCTGCAATATCTACTTGGTTTAAAAAAGGGAGTTCATAACTCACTTGAAGCTAATGTATGCTAATGTATGAAATATGATATGTCAAGAGCTTTGTAGGGTTTTGAACAACCAATAAAAAAATAAAATAAAATAAAATTATTTTGCCATTTAAAAAAAAAAAAGAAAATAATTTTGAAGTTTATCTATGATCCAGGGGCAAGTTAAATGAAACAGTTTCCAGTTGTTAAGTCACCAAAAAATTTATTATTTCATGTGTTATTTATTTGCTTTGTAGTATGTTTAAATTTTATTTTTGGAAAGTTTTTAACCTTATTAAATTTGTTTATTTGTTGTGGGGGAAACAATTGTATATAGGTTAAGTATTGTTTATCAAAAATGCTTAGAACAAGAAGCATTTTAGATTTTGGATTTTTTTGGAATTATGGAATATTTATACACACATAATCTTGGGGATATGACTCAAGTGTAAATATGAAATTCATTTATATTTCATACATGCCTTAGACCCATAGCCTGGAGGAAATTTCATACAACATTTTTAGTATACCTGCATTTTGACTGTAACCTGTCAAATGAAGCCAAGTAGGAAACTTTTCACTTGTCACATTCCAGTACTAAAACACGTTAGATTTGGCATTTTGGATTTGGGATTTGGGGATTAGGGGTGCCCAGTTTCCAGAGAGCAAATTCTATTTTTCTACTAAAGTAAACTCATTTATCATAGTAAGTTGTCCTAAGTTAATTATCTTTGTATCCACAAAATTCCTAAAACTTATTGTGGTGCCTATATTTCTCCTTAAAATCATATTTCAAACATTTAATCTTGCTTCATTGAATAAAAACAAATCATATTTTCATCTAATTTTTAGATTCTCTAATTAATTAACACAATTGCTGTCTTATTAAAGGTTCTTTCACTTAAAATACATATTTTACATTGATATTAATAATAGATGTTCTGGAATTATCAATAAAATTTTTATACAATAGCTTTTGCTCCCTGTATTTTCTAACACCACTTAACTTGTGTGTTTGTGTTGCAAACAACTTAGAGCTGATTTTGTATTTTTACTTCAAATGACATTTTCTACACACTTTCATTTATTTTTTATAATTTATTCTTTTTTACTAGTTTTTTTAGTTGTTGATGGATCCTTATTTAATTAATTAATTTATATGCAGTGCTGAGAATCCAACCAGTGCCTCACACATGCTAGACAAGTGCTCTACCACTGAGCCACAACTCTAGCCCACTCCAGTTTATTCTTAAAATTCACATTTTTTTTTAGTTTATGTATAGGTATTTTTTTATTGGCTCTACACAGCACTGGTATACTATCATATTTCTTTTTTTAATTGGTTCTTTTTATACATAACATTAAGATTATACATAACATTAAGATTCATTTTGGCATAATTATAAAAGCATGAAATATAATTTGCTCTAATTCAGTCCCCAGTACTTCCTCTTTTTCTCCTTTCCTCCCTCTTTCTGTTCCCTTCCCTCCACTCTACTGATCTTTCCGCTATTTACTTTTAGTTTGGGGGGATTGTGCAGGTGTGTGTTGTGTGTATACATAATGGTGAGATCCAATACGTTTTTTTCCCTTTCATTTGTTGTTTTATGGTAATACCGTGTGATTATTTTTATAGTGTTTAAGTTCTTTTATGAGGATTTTGGAAAATAAAAGCAATAAATTTGTGTTCTCAGATGGTCATCATGAACCGGAAAAAAAAAATAAAATAAAATAAAAAATTTTAAAACATTTTTTAAGAGTTAAAGAACAGCAACAAAAAAATGAAAATAAAAGAAAACAAAAAAAAAACAAAAAAAACCAAATTAAAATAATAATAATAACAGTAATTGCAGTCATAGATTGCAATAAACTTCTTTTCCAGTAGGTAGAGCTGTGCCCACTGGGCCAAGCTTCTCCTTTCAATAAGTGGGAACCAATCACTGTGCAGCAGCTCTTCTCCCAGACTGGGTGGGTGTCCAATCCTGAGTGCCTAGGGCCTTCTTTTGTGTTTCCTCAAGCCAGGCCCCACTCACCTGTGACACTCACCACAATACTGGCTACATGCCAGGTCTGCTGCTCCTAGGAGCCCTGTTTTCATGAACGCCTGGGAACACTCTCCCTGTTTGTCTCCCTCAGACCCTAAGTTTGTAGAGCTTAGGCCTGAGAACCCCCAGCGAATTTGCTTGCACTCCGGAAGCCATGCCCCCGGAAGCTGGAGCAAGAGACTTCAGTTTTCAGCACTGGTGCGAGCGGTGGCCTGGAGGTCTGCACCACTAGTCCCGTGCCACTCCTAATTCCCTCGGTCTGGCTATCGCGCTCAAGGGAGAGCTGGGAGGGGCTCTTAAGATTTCCCCACAATTTCGCAAATTTACAGGAATTTGTTTCACTTTCAATCACTTCCTGCTTCAGGACACATGTATTCTTCCATGTTTCTTGACAGGTCTTTTCATGAGAGTTCTTTCAAGATACATTACTTTCAATTTCCATAATCACTTTTGAAGCAAAACTCACATAAACTTTATGATGAATTATAACTCTGATATTACCATTAGATGTATGACTGGTTGGAATTAATGATTGCATAACGATATAGGATTTCTTATATATTTTCAGATAAAAATTCAATCCATTATTTAAAGTGGAACGAGTTATATTATTTATTCACAGTATGGTCTATTCATGCATTATCTCTATATTCATAGACGCAGTGTACACTTCTTTATACCCCCAATACTAATTTATATGTCTTCAAAATATTGCTCCCTGAAATGTTGGAAGAAATACTCATGTCACCTGATCTACTTATACATTTAATCACAGAAATATTCGGAACACAAAATGCAAAGCTCACACTTATCTTTGTACCAAAGCCTAAAAGGAAAGTAAACATGGATTACTAAAAACATCCATGTCCAGCTTGCCTAATGCTCTCAAATATCAATCCTATTGGTGACTACATATTTGTTTCTTCTTAAGATTATATATTCAAACTCAACACTACTGAAAATGTCTAATCCTATCCCTCACTTTATACATTGCCTGATTTCATTATGGCTCTATTTCTATCTGTTTCCTACATATTTTCCCCAGTTCATCATTGTGACTGACTCTTCCCATGTGCTGACATTTACATTCACACTCTAATCGATAACCTATTGCTAATAAACGTTTGTTCCTAATCCTATACTCATTCTTTTTCTAAACCTACCGACTATCTTCCTAATCCTACCGACTATCCTTTTTTGACTGGATATTCTCTTCTACATTCAATCAAGCAAGGTACAAGGTCTTATGCCATTGTATATTGATCCATCTGAGACCTCTGTGCAGAATGTAATTTTATTCTAAGTATCACAATCAAGGGTCCAATGCCCTTCTGGGCTTCAAATGTTACCTAGATTTCTAGTTTCACACTTATATTTCACATATATATTCTAGTAAATATCGCAGTTTCAAATACCATTATTCATTCTGCAGGATGATTCCTAAACCAAATCCAACATGTTATTGACCCTAAACATACACTGTTCCCTCAATCTAACTTTACAGAAGAGCAGGGACAGAGTTGGTCTTACAATACAAGAATGTAGGGGATCTTCCACCTGCTGAGAACCTCAAAGGTCCATGCAGACATGATCCCTGGAAAAGAGGTAGGCAGCTATGAAGGACCTGAGAGAGCAAAAGTCATCTTCCATGGCAAACAACCTTGTCAGGATGAAGGGGTGTGTCTGAATCAGCCACTTTCTTCTTAATGTAGAGAAGATGGACCAAACAAGGTCTGTGTGGAGAGCTGTTCCCGTGTGTCTATGGTTGATATACCATTCTAACTTGTGACAGTGTCACAGGAAGTAGGGGCAGCCTCCATCTCATGGGACCCTTGGAAGCAGCTATTAGGACAAAGTGTTTGCCAAGGCATTGACCTCATTCAGTTCCTGAAGGAAGTGACCTACCTTACTTCTTTGGTGATGGAACTCTCTGAACTTGGGATCCAGGAAGCCAGGCATCCAGAGCCAGTCCCAGTCCCAGTACCAGTGGGCTCACTTGTTTTGTTTTACCAATGACAGATTCTGTCTTTCTTGGTACCTACTGATGTGAGGATGGCCAAATATCAGGAGAGCTCTGAAGACGGGCCTTTCCTTAGTAAGTAGGTAGTGACTCACCGCTGGCTCCTAACAACTACACAGAGTTGGCCAAGGAGACCAGATCTGCCACAGTACAGGCCATTTCGGGTGAACATAGTAGGGCCCGCTAGTCAGAGGACACTCTGGATATTCAGAGACTTACTTGGGGGAAGGAGGTGCTTTGTGTTTGTGGGTGTGAGTTTGTGGTTTTGTCTCATTTTCTTAGAATAGGTAGGAAAGCTGGTATGTCTGGTTTGCAGTGGACTGTTTCTAGATAGTCTTTTGACAAGGCAAGTGTTTCTATGTCTGTGTATAACACTGTGTCCGTGGTTGTAGACATTAGAAAAGAGAATGCATCAATGAATGTGTCCTGTCTAGTAGAAAGCTTCCCAGCATTCATCCTGCCCAATTTATGACTGCACTGCAGGTTGCCTTATCGATGGGCAACACCTACTATCTTCCTAAGTTTCAGATTTCTTCCTGAATTCTGACCAATCTGCAGAATAGTCTCATGGTTTTGTGTCCAAGATAGGTACCACCCCAAGCTCTGTCACATGGCCATGTACTGAATAGCTGAAGGTAATGGCGAGCTTCTTAGAAAACTCAGATATCAGTGTGACCAGGTAAGTCTCAGTGGAGAAACCATGCTTTGTGCCTTCTGCTTACCTATTTTTCTGTTTCACTGAATGACAGGAAGGTCTTTGCCTCAGGCCACCCCTTTGATAAGCATGAAAAAAACAGTTTTCATATGGAAATGATTGGGCATCACCCGTGGCTCTTTGCTTAATTGCTTTGAATGGGATGTGTCTGAATCAGCCTCTTGGCCCTGTGTGAGGCTGTGGCTTATATTCTCAGCACCTGATGGATATAAAGAAAGATCCCATGTGTGCATCCAAAACTAAAATGGCAAAATTCAGTCATTGTGGATGATGTCTCTCTCCTTCCTCTATTAGGTTGCAGACAATCATCAAGTGAGTATAGGGATCCTTGGGGTCAAATGAGTTTTTCAAAGCCATGCAGAGGTGCTTGGGTTTTCTCATGATTCCACTTCACATAAAGAATCTAAACCCCACAGTCAGTAGGCCTCAAATTGGAGAAGCAGAGTAGTTGTAATGGCAGGCCTATTTGATCACTCCTGGTTCACAGGAATGGTGTCCAGGCCACCCTGACTTTAGGCAAATGAGGGCCAAGGGAGCTTATTTTGGACACTCTCTTGCACTGCACCCCTCATGGAAATCTCCAGCCAGAGGTTATAATGAGGGTCTATGTGGAAGAAGATGAGGGCCATGTGGGAATGTTTTGGTTTTAATTTTGGTAATTTGTGTGGCAGTTGGAAGGGATGACTGGGTCCCCCTCGGCTTGTACTCTGGTGTAATACTCCTTAGAGACTGAGTTGTAGAACTGACCTCAGAGAAGTATTGCCATGAATTGTGTGGGGATGTTAGGAGGCCACGCATGAGAATCGCCCTTGGAAACTGAGATCTAGGCCAAGGGTGGCTTTCCACAGAACACTGAGAATCTCAGCCAGGATATCACATGATTTTATTCTGAAAAACTTGGCAGCCATAGTTGAGAGTCAAAACACACATGGACCTCACATTGTAGACCTCAATGGGCCTGGCTTCATGTGACCTTTTGGCCACTATTTGGGATGCCTTGCCTGTGATTGTTCTCCAGAACTTTCATTGAAATGAGCTTCCTTAACATTTAATGGTTCCTGAATGAATTGAAACCCACAGTGACTACAACTTCTTCCTTGAATAATGGCTAGATAAATACCATGAAATTTTTGAAATTTCAATGACCAGTTGGCACTGGAAAACCTTTGGATGTCCTGATGCTGATCATGAGTATACCAGACAGTGCCTTGATTGACAGGGTTTCATAAAAATGGTGTAGAACAGAGATGCCAATTAGTTGGTGCCTGCTGATTAGTGGGCCTAGAGCAGTGGTGAGCAGATGTGTGACAAAACATCTGTGGTGAGGCCACGTGGAACTGCCATTGGCGTCCAAATGGCTTGTGACTGATATGGTTTCAGCCAACAGACCCAATAGGTAAAGGCATCTTGTTATATGGAGAGGTTTCAGGGAAATGTTCAGAATCAGGTTGCTATGGTCAAGGGGGAAAGCTATGTGGGATAGAAGCCTGGTTATTGCATTCTCCTGCAAACCCTCACCCACCACACGTGACAGAACTCCCTCCAACAATGTGTCCCAATTGACCTCCTTTATTTCGTGAAGCAAATACCAAACTCCCAGTGCAGCAGCAAGAAACACCACTAAAAGTGGAGGATGAACAAATGTCTTCCCAGTTAGCACAGGGAGAAACTTAGCCCCAGTGTCCACAGTTTAGTTACAAAAAAATAATTCAGCACTGCTGCCACATGTTCAATGAAAAATAAAAAACCATGTCTTACAGGTCACATATATGCAGAACCAGCTTTGATGGTCTCTCTATAAAAGAACTAAATCTCCTGAAAACAACATGTATTTCAAGTGCCCAACCTCAGAGGCAGTTTCTCAAGAATTTTTTAGGCCAGCAGAGCTCCATGTTTGAGGAGTGTTTACCTTTTGCCTTACTATTTTGAACTCTGCTACCACCTCCAAGGTTGTGAACTCCTGAGCAAATTCCATTCCAGATATGTATTCACAGATTTTCTAACTCTTCTCCTCTAACTGTATCTTACTTTGGTAAAAGATAATGTCAAGGCATTGTTCTGGATGAGACTGGGAAGATTTTGGGGTAGCACATATTTGCATAGACATTGGATTCATTTTTCAATTTCCCTTTAAAACACTGAATCTCTAACCCTAACCAATTCCAAACTAGACTCTGACTACTAATCCTAATATGATGGAGAAAAATAACAAAAAACAGAAAAGAAGTACAAGCAGTTCAGAGGAGGCAAGGTGTATACTTGGACTTGCCTTTTGCATAATATAGGGTAGGAGTTATAAATCTTGCAAATTTTTTTTGAAATAGTTCTCCATGTGTTTTTAAAGTTAACAAATATGTGAATTCCTTTCTCCCTTTCTCTGTAGCCTATTAAGCACATGTATTTTTATATGCACATATAGAATTCTACCTGGTACCACATGTACATTCTTGTGAGGTGGTTGACTTGGCAGATACAAATTGTGAGAAGAGATCACTCCTCGTAAATGCTATTGGAACTGAAATTTCAAACTATGGGTGAACTTTCTAGTTGAACAACATTATACATAAATCCATGTTCAGTATAATGAATATTTTTGGATCTGTGGATGATATATATTTCATGATGGATTTTGATTGGCATATATATTGTTAGTTTTTAATGTCTCTCTCTCTGTCTCTCTCTCTCTCTCTCTCTCTCTCTCTATATATATATATATATATATATATATATATATATATATATATACTCTCCAGATATTTCAAAATATGTAATATATGTGACTTATTATACACGCCCTAAATTCATTCATATTCATTTATGTGGATTTATAATCAACTTTTCACAAGATTATTTTCCAAACTATTCATCCACCTGAAATTCATATTTGTTTCCTAGTACTGACAACTAACTTCAGTGAATGGTGTATACAAATCCTAATATTTCTACAGTAACTGACCCAGTTTAACATCAATGCAAGTAGATTCCTATGGGACATGAAATGTATTTTGACGTTCATATTTATTCAACAGTGGGACATTATTATTTCTTCAGTTTATGCACATCATAATATATATATTTCATCCAAAAGTTCAAAAATATATAGGAATTTGTTTCACTTTCAATCACTTCCTGCTTCTGAAAACATGTATTCCTCCATGTTTCTTTACTGCTCTTTTCATGAGACTTCTTTCCAAACACATTATTTTCGATTTCCATAATCAATTTTGAAGCAAAACTCACACACTCTTCATGAAAATCCTAATACTAATATTATCATTGATGTATAACTGGTTGTAATGAATGTCTGTATATCAATATTTGATTTCCTGTATTTTTTCAGATATCAATTCAATCCATTATTTATAGTGGAATGAGTATAGGTTTTATTCAGAGTATGTTCCATTCATGCATTATCTGTATATTCATAGAAACAGGGTACACCTGTTTGTACCCCCAATACTAATTTATACATCTTCAAAATATTGCTCCCAGAAATGGTGGAAGATATACTCATGTCACCTGATCTACATATATATTTTATTACAGTAATATTATGGACACAAAATGCAAAGATCACACTTATGATTGTACCAAAGCCTAAATGGAAAGTGAGCATGGATTAGTAATAACATCCATGTCCAGGTTGCCTAATGCTCTCAAATGTCAATCCAATTGGTGACTACATATTTGTTTCTTGCTAAGATTATATATTCAACCTCAACCCTGTTGAAAATGTCTAATCCTATAACTCACATTATACTTTGCCTGATTTCCTTTTGTCTCAATTGATATTTACTTTCCTACATATTTTCCCCAGTTCATCATTGTGAATGACTCTTCACATGTGCTGACATTTACATTCACTCTCTACCCGAAACCCTATTGCTAAAAAAGTTTTTGTCCAAATCCTATACTCACTCTTCTTTCTAAACCTACTGACTATCTTCTTAATCCTATTGACTATCCCTTTTTGACTGCATGTTCTCTTCGACATTCAATCATCCAAGGTAAAGGTCCTATGCCATTGTATAGCGATTAATCAGAGACATCTGTGCAGAACATAATTCAAAGCTAAGTATCCTACCCAAGGGCCCAATACACTTCTGGGCTTCAAAACTTACATAGATTTGGGTTTTCAAACTTATATTTCACCTATATATTCTTTTAAATTTTGCAGGTTCCCAATAACATTATTCATCCCGCAGAATAATTCCCAACCGAATTCGAACCTGTTATTAACCCTAACCATACGCTGTTCCCTCAATCTACCTTTACAGAGGAGCAGGGATAGAGTTGGTCTTACAATACAGGAATGTAGGGGATCTTCCACCTGTTGAGAACCTCAAAGGTCAATGCAGAAATGATCCTTGGAGAAGTTGTAGGCAGCTATGTAGTACCAAAGAGAGCAAAAGTCTTCTGACATGGTAAAGAACCTGGACAGGATGAAAGGATGTGTCTGAATCAGCCTCTCTCTTCTTAATGTAGAGAAGATGGACCAAAGCAGGCCTGTATGGAGAGAAGTTCCCCGGTGCATATGGTTGATATACCATTCTAACTTGTGACAGTGTCACAGAAAGTAGGAACAGCCTCCATCTCATGAGACCCTTGGCAGCAACTGTTAGGACAAAGTGGTTGCCAAGGCAGTGACCTCATTCATTTCATGAAGAAAGTGACTTCACCTAACTTACTTGGTGATGGAACTCTCTGAACTTGGGATTCAGGAAGCCAGGCATCCAGAGCCAGTCCCAGTAACAGTCCTAGTGGGATCACATGTTTGGTTTTACCAAGGGCAGAGAGAGTCTTTTTTGGTACCTACTGATGTGAGAATGGCCAAATGCCAGGACAGCTCTGAAGAGGGTCCTTTCCTAAGAAAACAGGTAGTTGGTCATCGCTGGCTCCTGACAACTTCACAGATTTGGCCACGGAGACCAGATCTGAGACAGGGCAGGCCAGTTCAGGGTAACAATATGGTCCACAGTCAGAGGACACTCCGGATTGTCACAGACATATTGGGGGAAGGAAGTGCCTTTGTGGGTGTGGGTGTGAGTTTGTGGTTTTGTCTCATGTTCTGAGAATAGGTAGGAAAGGCGATTTGTTTGGTTTTGGAGTGGACTGCTTCTAAAAAGTCGTTTGACAAGGTGAGTGTTTCTATATCTGTGTATCTCACTGTGTCCGTGGTTGTAGACATAAGAAAAGAGAATGCATCAATGGATATGTCCTGTCTAGAAGAAAGTTTTCCATCATTCATCCTACCCAATTTATGACTGGACTGCAGGTTGCTTTATGGATGGGCAACCCCTACTATCTTCCTAAGTTCCTGTTTTCTTCCTAAATTTTGGCCACTACCCAGAATAGGCTCATGGTTTTGTGTCCAAGATATGTAACACCTCCAAGCTCTGTGACATGGCCATGTACTGGATAGCTGAATGGAATGGCGAGCATCTCAGGAAACTCAGATATCAGTGTGACCAGGAAAGTCTCAGTGGAGAAACACTGTTTTGGGCCTTCTGCTTACCTATTTTTCTGTTGCCCTGAATGTCAGGAAGGTCCTTACCTCAGGCCACTCCTTTTTGAAGCCTGAAGTAAACAGTTTTTAAATGCAAATGAATGGGCATCACCTGTGGTGCTTTGCTTAATTGCTTTCGAAAGGGATGTGTCTGAATCAGCTGCTTGCCTCTGGGTCAGGCTATGGATTAGATTCTCAGCACCTGATGGATATAAAGAAAGTTCCCATGTGTGTATTGAAAACGAAAATGGTAAAAATATCAGTCATTGTGGATGAAGTTTCTTGCCTTCCTCTGTTAGGTTCCTAACCTCCATCAAGTGAGAATAGGATCCTCTGGGTCAAATGAGTTCTTTGAACTCCTGCAGAAGTGCTTGGGTTCTCCCATGATGCCAAATCACATAAAGAATCTATACCTGACAGTCAGTTGGCCTCAAATTGGAGAAGCAGAGCAGTATTAAAGGCAGGCCTATTTGATCACTCCTGGTTCACAGGAAGGGTGTCAAGGCCACCCTCATTTTAGGCAAATGACGGGCAAGGGTGCATATTTTGGACATTGCCTTGGGCTGCGCTCCTCATGGAAACCTCCAGCAAGAGTTTATGATGAGTGTCTATATGGAAGAAGATGAGGGTCATGTGGGAATGTTTTGGTTTCAATTGTTGTCATTTGTGTGGCGGTTGGAAGAGATGACTGGGTCCACATGGGCTTGAACTCGGGTGTGATTCTCCTTCGAGACTGAGTTCTGGAACTGACCTCAGAGAAGTATTGCCATTAATTGTGTTGGGATTGTAGGAGGCCACGCATGAGAGTCACCCTTGAAACCTGAGATTGGGCCCTGGGTGGCTTTCGACAGAGCACTGAGAATCTCAACCAGGATATCACATGATTTTATTCTGAAAGACTTGGCAGCCATAGTTAAGAGTCAAAACACACATGAACCTCACATTTTAGACCTCAATGGGCCTGTCTGCATATGACATTTTGACCACTCTTTGGAAAGCCTTGCCTGTGAGAGTTCTCCAGAGCTTTCATTGAAATGAGCTTCCTCACCATTTAATGGTTCTTGGATGAATGAAAACCCCAAAGTGCCTCCAACTTCATTCTTGAACAATGGATAGATAAATACCATGAAATTTTTGAAATTCCCAATGACCAGGTGGCACTGGAGAACCATTGGATGTCCTATTGCTGCTCATGAGTGTACCAGACAGTGCCTTGATTGACTGGAGTTCTTGAAAATGGTGTGGAACACAGATGCCAGTAAGTTGGAGCCTGCTGAGTAGTGGGCCTAGAGCAGTGGTGTGCAGTTGTCTGATAATATATTTGTGGTGTGGCCATGTGGGTGTGTCATTGGCTTCCAAATGGCTTGTGACTGACTTGGTGCAGCCAGCAGAAAATTATATGAAAAGGCATCTGGTTATATGGACAGGTTTCAGGGCAATGTTCAGAATCAGGTTGCTATGGTCAAGGGAGCAAGAAATGTGGGATAGAAGCCTGGTTGGTGCATTCTCCTGAAGACCCTGACCCACCACACCTTACAGGACTCCCACCAGCACTGTGACCCATTTGAAATCCTTGTATGTTGTGAAGCAAATACAAAACACCCAGTGCAGCAGCAAGAAACACCACGTAAATTGGAGAATGACCAAATGGCTTCAAAGTCCACACAGCGAGACACTTAGCCCCCAGTGGCCACAGTTTATCTACAAAGAGAGAATTCATCACTGCTTTCTCATGTTCATTAGAAAATAAGAAACCATATCCTCCAGGTCACATAGATGCAGACCCAGCTTTGATGGTCTCCGTACACAGGGAGCTAAAGCTCCTGACAACAACATATTCTTCAAGTGTCCAACCTCAGAGGCAGTTTCTCAAGAAGTCTTAATGCCAGCATAGCTCCATGTTTGTGGAGTGTTTACACTGTCCCTTACTTTTGGAAACTCCTCTACCACCTCCAAGGTTGTGAACTCCTGAACATTTTCCATTCCAGGTATGTATTCACAGATTTTCTAACTCTTCTTCTCTAATTGTGTCTTACTAGGGGCGAAGATATTGTCAAGGCATTGTTCTGGATGATAGTGGGAATTTTTTGTAGCACATATTTGCATACACATTGGATTTATTTTCCTATTTTCCATTTGAAATACTGAATAACTGACACTAACCCATACCCTAATAGACTCTTACTACTAATCCTAATATGATGGAGTAAAATAACCCAAACAGAATAGAAATGCAAGCATTTCAGAGGAGGCATGGTGTATAGTTAGACTTGGCTTTTGCATGATAAAGTGTAGGTGTTATAATTCAAGTTAATTTTTAATTGAAATAGTTCCATGGGTACTTAAAGTAAACAAATATGTGAATTCCTGTCTCCCTTTCTCTGTAGCCTATTCAGCACATGTATTTTTATATGCACATATAGAATTCTACCTGGTACCACAGGTACACTCTTGTGAGGTGGCTGACTTGGCAGATAGAAATTGTGAGAATAGATCACTCCGCCTAAACGCTGTTGAAACTGAAATTTCAAACTGTGGGTGAGCTTCCTAGTTGAACAACATTATACATAAATCCATGTTCAGTAAAATGAATATTTTTGGATCTGTGGATGATATATATTTCATGGTGAATTTCGATTGGCATATGTATTGCTAATTTTTAATGTCTGTGTGTGTGTGTGTGTGTGTCTGTGTGTGTATATATATATATATATACACACACACACACACACTAAATTTTTTTAAAATATAAAATATATGTGTCTTATTATACACTCCCTAAATTCATTCATATTCATGTATGTGGATTTAGAGTTAACATTTCACAAGATTATTCACGGAAATATTCATCCACCTGAAATACATATTTTTTTCCTAGAAATGAAAAATAACTTCAGTGAATGGTGGATACAAATCCTAATATTTCTACAATAATTGATCCAGTTTGTCATCAATGCAAGTAGATTCCTATGGGACATGATGTGTATTTTGATGTTCATTCTTATTCACCACTGGTATGTTACAATTTCTTCAGTTTATGCACATTATAGGATATATATTTCATCCATACGTTAGCAAAATTATAGGCATTTGTTTCACTTTCAATCATTTTCTGCTTTAGAACACATGTAATCCTCCATGTTTCTTGACTGGTTTTTTCATGAGACTTCATTCCAAACATATTATTTTCGATTTCCATAATCAAATTTGAAGCAAAACTCACACACCCTTCATGATAAACTATAACCTTAATATTACTATTAGATGTATAACTGGTTGGAATGAATGATTGTATATCAATATAAGATTTCTTATATATTTTCAGATATCAAATCAATCCATTATTTAAAGTGGAACCAGTTATATTATTTATTCACACTATTGTCTATTCATGCATTGTCTCTATATTCATAGACACAGAGTACACCTCTTTGTAAACCCAATACTAATTTATACGTCTTCAAAATTTTGCTCCCAGTAATGGTGGAAGAAATACTCATGTCATCTGATCTACATATACATTTTATCAGAGTAATATTCTGGACACAGAAAGAAATGGTCACACTTATGTTTGCACCAAAGCCTAAATGTAAAGTGAACATGGATTACTAAAACCATCCATATCAAGTTTGGCTAATGCTCTCAAAATTCAATCTTATTTGTGACAACATATTTGTTTCTTGCTAAGATTATATATTCAAACTCAACCCTGTTGAAAATATCTAATCCTATCTCTCACTTTATACTTTTCCTGATTTCATAATGTCTCTATTTATATCAGCTCTCCTACATACTTTCCGCAGTTCATCATTGTGACTGACTCTTCAATTGTGCTGACACTTACATTCACACTCTAATCCAAACCCTATTGCTAAGGAACTTTTGTTCCAAATCCTATACTCACTCTTCTTCTTAAACCTACTGACTATATTCCTAATCCTACCCATTATCCCTTTTTGACTGGATGTTCTCTTATACATTCAATAATCCAAGGTACAGGGTCTAATGCCATTGTATATCGATCTATCTCAGACATCTGTGCAGAACATAATTCAACGCTAAGTATCACAATCAAGGGCCCATCCCCATTCTGCGCTTCAAATCTTACTTAGATTTCTGGTTTCATACATATATTTCACCTATATATACTTATAAATGTCGCAGGTTCCCAGTACCATTATTCATCCAGCAGAATGATTCCTAATTCAAATTGAACATATTATTAACCCTAACCATACACTGTTCCCTCAATCTAACTTTACAGAAGAGCAGGGACAGAGTTGGTCTTACAATACAGGAATGTAGGGGATCTTCCACCTCCTGAGAACCTCAAGGTCCATGCAGAAATGATCCCTGGAGAAGATGTAGACAACTATGGAGGACCTGAGAGAGCAAAAGTCAGCTTCCATGGAAAACAACCTGGTCAGGATGAAGGGTTGTTTATGAATCAGCCTCTCTCTTCTTAATGTAGAGAAGATGGACCAAACCAGGTTGGTGTGGAGAGCTGTTCCTAGGTGCCTATGGTTGATAAACCATTCTACCTTGTGAAAGTGTCACAGAAAGTAGGGGCAGCCTCCATCTCATGGTAGTCTTGGAAGCAACTGTTAGGACAAAGTGGTTACCAAGGCAGTGATCTGATTCAGTTCCTTAAGGAAGTGACCTCACCTCACTTCTTTGTTGATGGAACTCTCTGAACTTGGTATCCAAGAAGCCAGGCACCAAGAGGCAGTCCCAGTCCCAGTGGTCTCACTTGTTTGGACTTACCAAGGACAGAGTCAGTCATTCTTGCTACCTACTGATGTGAGGATGGTCAAAACCAGGAAAGCTCTGAAGAGGGGCTTTTCCTGATAAAGTAGGTAGTGGCTCACTGCTGGCTCCTGACAACTTCACAGAGTTGGCCAAGGAGACCAGATCTGAGACAGGACAGGCCATTTCATTGGAACATAGTATGGCCCACCAGTCAGAGGACACTCCGGATAGTCACAGACCTACTTGGGGGAAGGAGGTGTCTTTGTGGGTGTGGGTGTGGGTTTGTGGTTTTGTCTCATATTCTGAGAATAGGTAGGAATGGCGGTTTGTTTGGTTTGGAGGGAACTGTTTCTAGTAAGTCATTTGACAAGGCGAGTGTTTCTATGTCTGTTTATACCACTGTGTCCCTGGTTGTAGACATTAGAAAAGAAAATGCATCAATTGGTGAGTCCTGTCTAGTAGAAAGCTTCTCAGCTTTCATCCTGCCCAATTCATGAATGGACTGCGGCTTGACTTATCGATGAGGAACACCTGCTAACTTCTTAAGTTCCTGTTTTCTTCCTGAATTGTGTGCACTCTCCAGAATAGGCTCATAGTTTTGTGTCAAATATATGTACCACCTCAAATCTCTGTGACATGGCCATGTACTGGATAGCTGAAGGGAATAGCGAGCGTCTCAGAAAGCTCAGATATCAGTGAGACCAGGAATGCCTCATTGGAAAAACCCTGCTTTGGACATTTTGCTTACCGATTCTTCTGTTGCCCTGAAAGTCAGGAAGGTCTTTGCATCAGGTGTGTCATGTGGGAGTGTTTTGGTTTTAATTGTGGTCATTTTTGTGGCCGTTGGAAGACATGGCTATGTCCACCTGGGCTTGAACCCTTATGTGATTCCCCTTAGAGACTGAGTTCTGGAACTGACCTCAAAGAAGTATTGCCATGTATTGTGTTGGGATTTTAGGAGGCCACGCATGAGAGTCGCCCTTGGAAACTGATATCTAGGCCCAGGGAGGCTTTCCGAAGAGCACTGGAAATCTCAGGAAGGACATCACATGATTTTATTCTTAAAGACTTGGCAGCCATCGTTGCAAGTCAAAACACACATGGACCTCACATTGTAGACCTCAAATGCCTGGCTTAATGTGACCTTTTAGCCTGTCTTTGGGAAGCCTTGCCTGTTAGAATTCTCCAGAGCTTTCATTGAAATGAGCTTCTTCTCCATTTAATGGTTCCTGAATAAATTGAAACCCACAGTGCCTTCAACTTCATCCATGAAAAATGCCTAGATAAATATCATTAAAGTTTGGAAATTCCCATCACCTGGTGGCACTGGAGAACCTTTAGGTGTCCTATTGCTGATCATGAATGTACCAAACAGTGCCTTGATTGACTGGGTTTCATGAAAATGGTGTAGAACAGAGATGCCAGTAACTTGGAGCCTGATGAGTAGTCTGCCTAGAGCAGTGGTGTGCAGGTGTGTGTTAAAACATTTGTGGTGGGCTGATGTGGATATGCCATTGGCTTTCAAATGCCTTGTGACTGATATGGTGCAGCCCCCATACCCTTGTATGTAAAGGCATCTTGTTATATGGACAGGTTGAAGGGCAATGTTTAGAATCAGATTGCTGTGGTCAAGGGGGCAAGCTATGTGGGATATAAGCCAGGTTGGTGCATTCTCCTGCAGACCCTTACCCACCACACATGACAGAACTCCCTCCATCACTGTGTCCCAGTTGAACTTCTCGTATTTTGTGAAGCAAATACCAAACTCCCAGTGCAGCTGCAAGAAACACCACGAAAAGTGGAGGATGACCAAATGGCTTCACAGTCCACACTGCAAGACACTTAGCCCCCAGTGGCAACAGTTTACCTATAAAGAGAGAATTCAGCCCTACTGCTTCAGGTTCATAGGAAAAAAAGAAACCATGTCCTCCAGGTCATATTGATGCAGACCCAGCTTTGATGGTCTCACTACAAAGGAAGCTAAAGCTCCTGTCATCAACATAAATTTCAGGTGCCCAATCTCAGAGGCAGTTTCTCAAGAAGTCTTTAGGCCAGCAGAGCTCCATGTTTTTGGAGTTTTTACCCTGTCCTTTACTTTTGGAAACTCCTCTACAACCTCGAAGGTTGTGAACTCCTGAGCATTTTCCATTACCGATATGTATTCACAGATTTCTAACTCTTCTCCTCTAATTATGTCTTACTTGGAGTGAAGAAAATGTCAAGGCATTGTTCTGAATGAGAGTGGGAAGATTTTTGGGTAGCACATATTTGCCTACACATTGGATTCATTTTCCAATTTTCCATTCGAAATACTGAATCCCTGACTGTCAGGGGTAGAAGGAATTCTTCTTCAAAGAACAGCCTGACACTTACAAGAAACAGCCCCCAGGAGACATCCTGTCTGGAAGACATCCTGTAGCCATATATGTCCCTGAGACATCCTGTGGCCATCTTTCTTCTAGAAACATCCTGAAGTTATCTCACCTTGTGAAGACATCCAGGAACTGCTGATAAGAGAGCTTTCCCATATCCAGCATATTAATACCCGTGTGTGAACAATAAAATTTTGCAGCTTGATCAGAACTCCTGTGTTGCTCTCATCTCTCATGCCTCTTGTCCCTTCATTCCTCCCCATCTAGGTTCGCTGACCACGTTGATGTGTCCTGCCGGCCGGGACATCTGGCGCCCACCGACTGGGGCTCAAGCCTTTGACTGAGGGGGAACCCCTTCCTCCTGGAAGACTTGGTCAAGAGGAGCTCATGATCGCCTCAGCAGACACCACCCGGAGACATATCCAGGAGGAAGGTGGGGATGATGCACGGTGAGTGACGCACCATGTGACAAGCAGTATCGTCACATGATTTGTTTATTTCAGGCCTCAAGGAGTCCTTCAAGACATGAGGGGCACATGTTAAGAAAAAGGACTTAAAATTTTTCTTTTCATACATAGGAGAATTGTGTCCATGGTTTTCTCTTGAAGGGACCATTGATGGCAAAAATGGCTTAGAGTAGGAGACTGTTTAAAAGATTATTATGAATCATTTGGCCCAGAAAAAATGCCAGTTCCCACCTTTTCTTACTGGAACTTAATTAATGAAATTCTTAAAAGTTTTCGCTTTGACAATGGTACCTTACAACTTGTCAGGATTGGGGAAGAGATTATGCAAAAGACCTCTCGTCCCCCCTCTGCATGCCCATCATTAGTATAGACATAGAACCTTCTCAGTCTTCCCAGGACCCTGAGAACCTTCCTGGTCCCCCTCAAAATACGACCCTAATTAATAAGGCTCCAATGATTAAAAACCACCTTTATCCAGTTTTAAATCCCAGAGACACATTGACCCCTGGGGAGGACGCTATCTTGGAGAAGGAAGCAGCTCTCTACCATTCAGAACACCCGCGACCTCTCAGGACCCTGCCACAGCCTATAGGATTTACCAAGCGAAGGTGAAAGCACCTATGTAAAACATCTTGCCTTTGAAAATGCCAACCCAGCATGTCAGAATGTTCTTCAACCACATAAGGATAAAGGGAAACTTTCTGAAGTTATTAGACTCTGTGCAGACGTGGGTGCAGCCCATGCCATGGGTCTGGCTTTAGGGACCGCCTTTACCAAGGCCTTTCACAATCCTGGCTCACATACTTGCTTTACTTGTAAACAACCTGGCCATTTTGCATGTGAGTGTCCCACAGGCAAACAAAGGCTAGGAATAGCGTCTCCTCAAACAGGGGCTTAACCGCCCCCAGCTACCCTTTTCCATAGAAGTGGTAAAGGTCATCACTGGGCCAGTGAGTGTAGATCTAAGACAAATGCCCTCAGACAGCCTATTTCTTCCTACTTCTCGGGAAACTCCCTGCGGGGCCAGCTCCCGGCCACAACATCCCCCACGACAAACACAGGAGCAATAAAGTTTGTTCCCTCCTAAACTCCCAACCTACGACAAAATCCTTCTCCACAATTGCCTCCCTCCAACTAGCCACCCCAGGCAGCACAAAATTGGACCTCTGTGCTGCCACAAATACAATATTAGACCCAATGCAAGGGCCCCAGATAATACCCAATGAAATTATGGGTCCCCCTCCATCTCATACATGTGCCCTTAATCTTGGAAGAGCCTCCACTACCATACAAGGTGTTCAGGTCTTCGTTGGCATTAATGATAATGATTTCAATGGAGAAATAAAAATACTGGCCACTGCTATTAATGGAGTTGCCGCCATCCCAGCAGGAACAAGACTTGCACAATTAATTCTCCTTCCCTTGGATTCAGGAGGCATTTCCAAAACCCAAACCTACCTCGGGGGACTGCCTTCTTGGGCTTCTCTGATGTGTATTGGGTTCAGCCCATTTCTCACAATAGACCCACCCTTACCTTACTTACTGAAGGAAAGGAATTCCAAGGAGTTCTAGATATTGGAGCTGATGCCACAATCATTTCTCAAAAATACAAGCCATCAGGTTAGCCCCTCACTCCATCCTTGACTGACCTTAAAGGGATAGGAAAATAAAAAAATCCTCTGGTCAGCTCTAGGTCTATTAGCTGCACTGATAAAGATGGTAATAAGTCAACTGTCACTCCTTTCGTTGATTCTGACCTCCCTGTTAACGTATAGGGAGGAGATATTTTGAGTTATTGGAAGTTATTCTCGCCAGTCCCAATTCCATGGTGACTCATCAAATGCTTCCTATGAATTTTGTTCCTGGTACAGGCCTGGGGATACTGAAACAAGGACTGGTGGAGCCTATACAACCCATACAAAAACAAATACATGTGGACTTGTGTATTCAGATTTTTAGTGTCAGTCCCTGACCCTCCTGTACCCCATGCAGATAAAATTATTTGGGAGACTCAGACTCCTGTGTTGGTGGATCAGTGGCCCCTTACCCAAGAAAAATTGGAGGCTGCCTCCACGTTAGTGCAGGAACAGCTTGCAGCCGGCCATGTAAAGCCCTCAACCTCATCATGGATTACTCCTATTTTTATTATCAAGAAAAAATCAGGCAAGTGGTGCCTTTTACAATATTTGTGTGCCATTAATAAACTTATGCGCCCGATGGGAGCACTACAGCCAGGCATTCCCACACCAGTGGCGATTCCAAAAAACTATTGTAAAATGGTTATTGACTTAAAAGATTGCTTTTTTACCATTCCTTTACATCCTGAGGATAGACCGTATTTTGCCTTTAGTCTCCCTCACATTAATTTTCAGGGCCCTATGCAGAGATTTCAATGGAAGGTTCTTCCCCAAGGTATGGCCAACAGCTCTAGTCTTTGCCAGAAACACGTTGCTCAAGCAGTAGACCCTGTGAGAGAGCGATGAGCACAAAATTATATTTTACATTATATGGATGATTTGTTAATTGCTGCACCTAATACCCATGACCTTAATAATTGTTACTTGGACTTTTACATAACCTCACTACCTTGGGACTACAGATAGCTCCAGATAAGTTTCAAACACAGGACCCTTATACCTATTTGGGCCTTAAACTTCAAGATAATCAGATCCAAATTCCTAAAATACAACTATGTGTTTACCATTTTCACACACTTAATGATTTTCAAATATTACTGGGGGATATTCAATTGCTAGGAACATATTTAAAATTACCCACTTGTGTACTTTTGCCCCTTAATGATATTTTGATATGTGATTCCCACCCCTCCTCCCCTCAAAAGCTTACTCCCGAGGCATGACATGCATTAAACCAAGCCACAGAAGCCATTGCCCAAAAGTTTGTTACACAAATTTCTTATAACCTTCCTCTGGTTCTGGTTATTTTCCACACTCCTCATACACCCACAGGAATATTTTGGCAGCGAGATCCACATTTTAAAAATAAAGGCTGCCCCTTGCTTTTGGTCCTTGTATCCACCACATCCTCCAAGGTTATTACTGTTTATCTTGCTCAGGTAGCTTCTCTTATTTTTAAAGGTCGTTTGCTTTCTCGACAACATTTTGGCAAAGACCCTGATAATATTTTAATTCCATATACTAAGGACCAAACCCTTACTACAATTTTTACTAGAGACATGGATCAATGGGGTATTGCCCTATCAGGCTTTTTGGGAACAATTCATAACCACATCCCCAATGACCCCGTTTTAAATTTTGTCCAGTTACATTCATTTATTTTTCCCAAAATTACTCAAAAGGCTCCCATTCCTCAAGAACTTACTGTCTTTACAGATGGTTCCAGTAATGGCCGTGCAGTCTTTGTTGTCAATAACAAGCCTACCACCTTTGATACTGTCTATCAGTCAGCTCAGTTTGTGGAATTGTTCACCATAACACAAGTTTTCATAAAGTTTTTTTGATAATCTTGTTAATATTTATACAGACAGTGCCTACGTTGCTCTTTCTGTGCCCCTGCTAGAGATTTCACCCACCATTATGGCTTCTTCCAATTCCCCCTTTCTGTTTCACCAGCTTCAGCAGCTAATTCAGGCCAGAAAACATGCATTTTCCTTAGGACACATCATGACACACTCTGACCTTCTGAGCCCTCTAACACAAGGTAATGCCCAAGCTGATGCAGCAACACGTTCCATCTTTCCAATTTTTGTTGGCTCCATTCAAAAGCCCATGGAGTTACAAAATCTTCACCATCTAAATTCCCAGAGCCATCGATTACTTTGGAAAATTACCAGGCAACATGCATGAGAAATAGTAAAAGCATGCCCTGGTTGCACTGTCTCCCTCCCCATTCAACACTTGGGAGTTAACCCCCGAGGATTACAGCCCAATCAGGTTTAGCAAATGGATGTTATTCATTTTCCTGAATTTTGAAATACCAAATATATATACGTTTCTATAGATACCTTCAGCGGCTTTAGTTTTGCATCACCACATTCTGGAGAGGCTACCAAAGATGTCCTTTCTCATCTTGTTTCAGCCTTTTTTGTAATGGGTAAACCAATACATATTAAAACAGATAAATGTCCTGCATATACCAGTGCCAAGTTTAAACAGTTTTGTGCTACCTTGCAATTTTGTCATACTACTGAAATTCCATACAACTCTCAGGGCCAAGGCATGTGGAACTTGCCCAGCTTAGCTTAAAGACTTGGCTATCCCGTCTTAAGGCTTCCGCCCTTGTATTTACCACTCCCAGGGATCGCCTTAACCATGCATTATTTGCCCTTATTTTTCTTACCTTAGACAGTGAAGGCCATTTGGCCACAGACAGACACTGGCATCCTTCGTCCAATTCTGTTCGCTCGCCTGTTATGTGGTGCAATCCCATTACAAATAAATGAAAACGCCCAGATCCTATCCTCATCAGGGGATGAGGCTCAGCTTGTGTTTTGGACCAAGAGCAAGCATCCCCAAGATGGTTACCAGATGCCTGGTTAAACAGGTAAATTACTTACCTCAACCCAGGGACGGAGGCCCTCCCCCTGAGGACAAATTTTCCTCCATTTCAGATACAGCCAACAATCTGTGCGAGGATCCTGCTTAAGGCACTTCTGCTGAACAGGTTTGAACACGGAGGCCTTGGACCTCCAATTTCCAACATCATGGAGTACCTTTTTGCCCCCCCCCCCGTGAATGCAAAGGAGGATTTTGGACTGAGGCTCCCACTAGTTGGACCCAGACTGCTGACTGCATGACTAAGGTGACTTACCTCCGTGCCAAGGTTGACCATAATCTCGGAGGAGTTCATCAGCCTAAATGGGTATGTGTTAACAAGCCAAAGATTATTCCCCCTAGTACAAGTAAAGCTCTCCAAAATTGTTCTGCAACTTGTACGCATACCCAGGCGATGCATGTCTCTTGTAATGTGTCAGCTTCACTTTGTGTTAATAAACAGGGAGAACAATTTTTTGAAGCCTCCCTAACTAAAACTCATGCAGCAGGGGGACCACTATTCATTATACCCCCATTCTCTTTGACCATGGAGGAGATGGCAAATACACCAAGCTACAGTCAGCTGGGTGCCAAGGCACTGTCGGAAAAGGTTCCTACTGGCCCATTAAGGCCCCTACAGGGGTCTCTGATGGTGGAGGACCCACTTATTCTGTCAAGCATCCTCAGATAATCAAACTTTTGAAACCCCAAATCCCTGAGCTCACATATCATCCCTTAATGTAGCCTAAATCCCAGTTCCCAGGTTTAGATACCAATACATTAGATATTTTGCAAACTACATTCTCCTAGCTTAATAATTCGAACCCCACCCTTGCTGGTGATTGCTGGCTCTGCATGACAGCAGGGGCAATCATGCCTATGGCAGTTCCTATTAATTCTATCATGGACAATGATAATACATGCCAACCCGGATTTCCCTTTAAAGTACAGCCTATAGGCACTTTTACATTATTTCTTTTAGGCGCGATGCAGAATAATACCTATGATATTGATGTTCGACTTACTTCCTTTGGAAATTGCTCAACAGTATAAAATTATTCCTCACCCACCCCATCTCTTTGTCCCTCCAATGGCACAGTTTTTATGTGTGGAGGAAACTCGGCCTTCCCACGCTTCCAGCGAATTGGACCATTGGTTGTGTTCTTGCTTTATTACTCCCTGATATAACTATTGTCCCAGGAGATGAACCTCTACCAATTTCTAGCCTAAACACTTTAGTCAAAAGACATAGGTGGGCAATACAGGCTTTACCACTCATTGCCAGCCTTGGAATAACAGCTGCTGTGGGCACAGGTACAGTGGCTTAGGCACGGCTATTCACTCTTACCATCGCCTGTCTCAACAACTTATAAATTATGTACAAACTTTATCAGGAACCTTTAAAGATTTGCAGGACCAAATAAATTCCCTGGCAGAAGTGTTCCTTCAAAACAGACGGGGCTTAGATTTGCTGACAGCTAACCAGGGAGGTATTTGCTTAGCCTTAGGGGAACGATGCTGCTTTTATGCCAATAAATCAGGCATAGTACGCATTAAAATTAAGCAGCTTCAAGAAGATCCAGAAAAGAGACAAAGGGAACTATTTGAAAATCCCCTCTGGATTGGGCATAATGGATATCTACCCTACCTTCTTCCCCTATTAGTCCCTTTGTTGGGTTTACTTTTAATGGTGTCCATAGGCCCCTGCATTATAAAGAGGCTGGTACAATTTATTAAAGAACAGATTAATATTTTGGTTTCTAAGCCCATACAGGTCCACTATCATGGTCTGGAGATGGAAGACAGCACTGCCAACATTTAAAAGAATGTTCAACCCTTCTCACAGGCTTATTAAGTTTACATCCCCACAGATCTCTCTTTCTTACAGAAAACTATAAGTAACAGCTCTGAGCAACCATCTTCTACCCTTGCAATAAGGGTTCGTTCTCCATGGGCCCCTCCGCTTGGGGGAGGACACACCCTTGGAATGAGCACGTTAGGCCATAATAACGGAGGGTCCAGGAAGGACTGCAGGAGGATGGATCCACGGATCCCCAAACACAAGACCTCTGAATGACACGCTCTGGTGCATGGCGGTTGGCATGCTATCCCCTCAAAAACGTCTCCTCCAAAAACATGCCAAAGCCAACACGAAATCTCCTAGGAAAGATGCTCGCTCAAATCAGGAGATATTCTAAGGCATCCTAGAGAAACAGAGCCACTATCACCCCCTAAATCCATGGCCTGTAAGGTATGGTCGAATATTTTATATAACAAAAGGGGAGATGTCAGGGGCTAGAAGGAAGTTCTCCTTCAAAAAATAGACTGACACAAGAAACATCCCCCTGGGACACAACCTGCCTGGGAGACATCCCACAGCCATCTATCTCCTTTTGACATCCGGCTACCATCTGTCTACCTGAAACATCCTGAGGTTATCTCACCCTGTGAAGACATCCAGCAACTGCCGATAAGAGAGCTTTCCCATCCGCAGCATATAAATACCCTCTGAGAATAATAAAAGTTTGCAGCATGATCAGAACTCCTGTCTTGCTGTCATCTATCGTGTCTCTTGTCCCTTCATTCCTCCCCAACTAGGATCGACACCCAAGTTGATGTGTCCTGCCAGCCGGGCCATCTGACACTAACCCATACCCTCCTAGACTCTGATGACAAATCCTAATATGATGGAGAAAAATAACCCAAACAGAATAGAAATACAAGCAGTTCAGAGGAGGCATGGTGTATAGTTGCACTTGCCTTTTGCATGATATAGGGTAGGTGTTATAAATCTAGTTAATTTTTAATTGAAATAGTTCTCCATGTGTTTTTAAAGTTAACAAATATGTGAATTCCTGTCTCCCTTTCTCTGTAGCCGATTCAGCACATGTATTTTTATATGCACATATAGAATCCTACCTGGTATCAGATGTACATTCTTGTGAGGTGGCTGACTTGGAAGATACAAATTGTGAGAAGAGATCACTCCTCCTAAACGCTGTTGGAACAGAAAATTCAACCTATGGGTGAGCCTCCTAGTAGAACAACATTATACATAAATCCATGTTCAGTAAATTAAATATTTTTGCATCTGTGGATGATATATACTTCATGATGAATTTCGATTGGCATATATATTGCTACATTTTATTGTCTGGGTGTGTGTGTTGTGTGTGTGTGTGTGGGGTGTATATATATATATATATATATATATATATATATATATATATACACTCTCCAAATATTTCAAAATATGAAATATATGTGTCTTACATATACTACCTAAATTCATTCATGTTCATGTATGTGGATTTATAATCAACTTTTCACAATATTATTCTCAGAAATATTCATCCACCTGAATTACATATTTGTTTTATAGTACTTAAAACTAACTTCAGTGAGTGGGGCATACAATCCTAATATTTCTACAGTAACTGACCCAGTTTAACATCAATGCAACTAGATTCCTCTTGGATATGATGTCTATGTTGAAGTTCATTTTATTCAACACTGGTACATTACTATTTGTTCAGTTTATACACATCATAGGATATATATTTCATCAACAACTTCAATAATTTATAGGATTTTGATTCACTTTCAATCATTTCCTGATTCAGAACACATGTATTCCTCCAGGTTACTTGATTGTTTTTTCATGAGACTTCTTTCCAAACGCTTTTTTTTTCGATTTCCATAATCATTTTGAAGAAAAACTGACACACTCTTCATGATAAACCATAACCCTAATATTACCATTAGATGTATTTCTTGTTGGAATGAATGATTGCATATAAATATACGATTTTCTGTTTATTTTCAGATATCAATTCAATCGAATATTTAAAGTTGGAACAAGTTATAATATTTAATCACAGTATCGTCTATTAATAAATTATCTCTATGTTCATAGACACAGAGTAAATCTATTTGTAACCTCAATACTAATTTTTTCATCTTCAAAATGTTGCTCCCAGAAATGGTGGAAGAAATACTCATGTCACCTAATCTACATATACATTTTATCACAGTAATATTCTGGACACAAAAAGAAGAGGTCACACTTATGATTGTATCAAAGCCTAAATGAAAAGTGAGCATAGATCACTGAAAACATTCATGTCCAGTGTGCCTAATGCTCTCAAATGTCAATCCTATTGGTGACTACATATTTGTTTCTTCTTAAGACTATATTTTGAACCTCAACCCTGTTGCAAATGTCTAATCCTATCACTCAATTTATACTTTGCCTGATTTCCTAATGTCTCTATTGATGTCTGCTTACCTAAATATTTTCCCCAGTTCACCATTGTGACTGACCCTTCACGTGTGCTGACATTTACATTCACTCTCTACCCGATACACTATTGCTAAAGAACTTTTGGTCCAAATTCTGTACTCAGTCTTCTTCTGAAACTTATCGAATATCTTCCTAATCCTACCGACTATCCCTGTTCTAGTGGATGTTCACTTCTACATTCAATCATCCAAGGTACAAGGTCCTATGCCATTGATTATCGATTTATCTGAAACACCTGTGCAGAACGTATATCAAAGCTAAGTATCCCAATCAATAGCGCAATGCCCTTCTGGGCTTCAAATCTTACCTAGATTTTTGTTTTCATACTTGTATTTCACCTATATATTCTTATAAATATCCCAGGTTCCCAATACCATTATTCATCAATTAGAATAATTCCTAACCCAAATCAAACCTGTTATTAACCCTAACCATACATTGTTCCCTCAATCTAACTTTACAGAAGAGCAGGGACCAAGTTGGTCTTACAATACAGGAATGTAGAGAATCTTCCACCTGTTGTAAAACTCAAAGGTCCATGAAGAAGTGATCCCTGGAGAAGATGTAGGCAGCCATGAAGGACCTGAGAGAGCAAACATCATCTTCCATTGCAAACAACCTGGTCAGGATGAAGGGTTGTGTCTGAATCAGCCTCTCTGTTCATAATGTAGAGAAGATGGACACAAACAGTCCTGTTTGGAGACCTGTTCCTGGGTGCCTATGGTTCATATACCATTCTAACTTGTGAAAGTGTCACAGGAAGTAGGAGAAGCCTCGATCTCATGGGACCCTTGGAAGCAACTGTTAGGACAAAGTGGTTGCCAAAGCAGTGACCTCATTCAGTTCCTGAAGGAAGTGACCTCACCTCATTTCCTTGGTCATGGAACTCTCGGTACTTGGGATCCCGGAAGCAAGGTACCAAGAGCCTGCCCCAGTCCCAGTCCCAGTGGGCTCACTTGTTTGGATTTACCAAGGACAGAGTCAGTCTTTCAAGGTACCTACAGATATGTGGATGGCCAATTGCCAGGAAAACTCAGAAGAGGGGCCTTTCCTGAGAAAGCAGATAGTGGCTCACCACTAGCTCCTGACAAGTTCACAGAGTTGGTGTTTTCCGGGGAACATAAGTTGGCCCACCAGTCAGAAGACACTCTGGATAGTCACAGACATACTTTGTAGAAGGTGGTGCCTCTGTGGTTGTCGGTGTGGGTTTGTGGTTTTGTCTCATGTTCTGAGAATAGGTAGGAAAGGCGGTTTGTTTGGTTTGGAGTGAACTGTTTATAGTAAGTCGTTTGGCAAGCAAGTGTTTCTATGTCTGTGTATCCCACTATGTGAATGGTTTTAGATATTAGAAAACTGAATGCATCAATTGATGTCTCCTGTCTAGCAGAAAGCTTCCCAGCATTCATCCTGCCGAATTTATGAATGGATTTCAGCTTGCCTGATCGATGGGCAACATGTGGTATCTTCCAAAATTCCTGCATTCTTCATGAATTCTGGCTACTCTCCAGAATAGGCTCATGGTTTTGTGTCCAAGATATGTAGCAGTTCCAAGCCCTGTGACATGGCCATGTACTGGATAGCTAAAGGGAATGTCGAGCATCTCAGAAAACTCAGATATAAGTGTGACCATGATAGTCTCAGTGGAGAAACCCTGCTTTGGGCCTTTTGCTTACCTATTGTTCTGTTGCCCTGAATGTCAGGAAGGTCTTTGCCTCAAGACATCCGTTTGTGAAGCCTGAAGAAAACAGGTTCAAATGGAAATGAATGGACATCACCTGTGGATCTTTGCTTAATTCCTTTGAAAATGGAAGTGTCTGAATCAGCCTCTTGGCCCTGTGTGAGGCCGTGGCTTAGATTCTCAACCCCTGAAGAATCTAAAGAAACATCACATGTGTGCATCCAAAACAAAAATGGCCAAAAGTGCAGTTATTGTGGATGAAATCTCTCCCCATTGTCTGTGAGGTTCCTGACCTCCATCAAGTTAGAATAGGGATCCTTTGGGCCAAATCATTTCTTCAAAGCCCTAAATTGCTTGAGTTTTCCCGTGACTACAATTCACATAAAGAATCCAAACTGCACAGTCAATACGCCTCAAATTGGAGAAGCAGAGAAGTATTAACAGCAGGCCTATTTGAACACTCCTGGTTCACAGGAATGGTGTCCAGGCCACCCTGAATTTAGGCAAATTAGGGGCAAGAGAGATTATTTAGGAGATTGTCTTGGGCTTCGCCCCTCGTGGAAACTTCCAGCGATAGGTTATGATGAGTGTCTATATAAAAGAACATGAGGGCCATGTGGGATTGTTTTGGTTTTAATTGTGGTTGTTAGTGTGGTGATTGGAAGAGATGACTGGGTCCACCTTGACATGAACTCTGGTGTTTTTCCCCTTAGAGACTGAGTTCTGGAACTGACCTCAGAAAAGTATTGCCATTAATTGTGTTGGGATTTTAGGAGGCCATGCATGAGAGTCGCCCTTGGAAACTGAGATCAAGGCCCAGGGTGGCTTTCAACAGAGCACTGGGAATCACAGCCAAGATATCACATAATTTTCTTCTGAAAGACTTGGCAGCCGTAGTTGAGAGTCAAAAGTCACATGGACCTCACATTGTAGAACTCAATGGGCCTGGCTTCATTTGACCTTTTGGCCATTCTTTGGGAAGCATTGCCTGTGAGATTTCTCCAGAGCTTTCATTGAAATGAGCTTCGTCAACATTAATGGTTCTGGAATGAACTGAAACTCACAGTGCCTCCACCTTCATTGTTGAAATATGTCTAGAAAAATACCATGAAATTTTTGAAATTTCCATGACCAGCTGGCACAGGAGAACCTTTGGATTTCCTGTTGCTGATCATGAGTATAACAGACACTGCCTTGATTGACTGGTTTTAATAAAAATTGTGTAAAACAGAGATGCCAATAAGTTGGAGCCTGATGATTAGTGGGCCTAGAGCAGTGGTAGGCAGGTGTGTGATAAAACATCTGTGGTGGGGCCATGTGGATCTGCCATTGGCTTCCAAATGGCTTGTGACTGACATGATGCAGCCAGCAGTCCCTTCTAAGTAAAGGCATCTTGTTATTTGGAGAGGTTTCAGGGCAATGTTCAGAATCGATTTGCTATGGTCAATGGGGCAAGCTATGTGATATAGAAGCATGGTTGGTGCATTCTCCTGCAGAAATTGAAATACCACACGTGACAGAACTCCCTCCTGCACTGTGTCCCAGTTGAACTCCGTGTATTTCATGAAGCAAATACCAAACTCCCATTGTAGCAGCAAGAAACACCATGAAAATTGGAGGATGAACAAATGGCTTCACAGTCCACACAGGGAGACACTTAGAACCCAGTGGCCACAGTTTACCTACAAAGATCAAATTCAGGACTGCTGCCTCATGTTCATTGGAAAATAAGAAACTATGTTTTACAGGTCACATAGGTGCAGACCCAGCTTTGATGATCTCACTACAAAGGAAGCTAAAGCTCCTGATAACAACATATGTTTCAAGTGCCCAAACTCAGAGGCAATTTCTCAAGAAGTCTTTAGGCCAGCAGAGCTCCATGTTTGTGGAGTGTTCACCCTGTCCCTTACTTTTGGAAACTCCTCTACCACCTCCAAGGTAGTGAACTCCTTAGCATATTCCATTCCAGATAAGTATTCACTGATTTTCTAACTCTTCTCCTCTAATTATGTCTTACTTGGGGCGAAGATAATGTCAAGCCATTGTTCTGGAGGAGTGGGAAGATTTTGTGTAGCACATATTTGCATACACATTGGATTCATTTTCCAATTTTCCATTCGAAATACTGAATCCCTGACTCTAACCCCTACCCTACTAGACTCTGACTACTAATCGTAATATGATAGAGAATAAAAACTCAAACAGAATAGAAATACAAGCAGTTCAGAGGAGGCATGGTGTATAGTTGGAATTGCCTTTTGCATTATATAGGTTAGAAGTTATAAATCTAGTCAATTTTTTGTTGAAATAGTTCTCCGTGTGTTTTGAAAGTTAACAAATATGTAAATTCCTGTCTCCCTTTCTCTTTAGCCTATTCAGCACATGTAATTTTATATGCACATATAGAATCGTACCTGGTATCACACGTACATTTTTGTGAGGTGACTGACTTGGCAAATACAAATTTTGAGAAGAGATCACTCCTCCTAAATGCTGTTGGAACTGAAAATTCAACCTATGGGTAAGCCTCCTAGTTGAACAACATTATGCATAAATTCATGTTAAGTATATGAATATTTTTGGGTCTGTGGATGATATGTATTTCATGATGAATTTCAATTGACATATATATTGCTAGTTTTTAATGTCTGTGTGTGTGTGTGTGTATATGTATATATATATATATATATATATATATATATATATATATATATATACTCTCCGGATTTTTCAAAATATGAAATATTTGTGTCTTATTATGCACTCCCTAAATTCATTCATATTCATGTATGTGGATTTATAATCCACTTTTTAAAAAATTATTCTCAGAAATATTCATCCACCTGAAATACATATTTTTTCCTAGTACTGAAACAGTTTTCAGTAAATGGTGCATCCATATCCTAATATTTCGGCATTGCAAGATGACTGTGAAGACAGTGTATCACACCCAGTGTACCCTGCCACTGCGCAGGTGAATAACGAGTTAGAACGATGAAAAACTATCTTGTTAGGATCTTACAGGAAAATGGGTGTTTACCGAAATCTAGAAGAATGATTTCCACCACCGAGGTCCGGTAATTGAGTCTCAAACACAAGCCACTTGTGCAACCGGAGATCCATTCTGATTTATCTGCGTGACCTGCCCCGTGTCTACAAATGGTGAGGCACCACCGAGAAGCGACCAGCAAGCAGGTAGAAACGTTGCTGCAGATTCTGTGGAATCCTGCTGGCTGAGCATCCACTGAGCCCCCAGCTGAATTTGGGATTTCAGACGGGAAAGTTAGCAGTACATTTCTATCCCCCAAATTGGAAATTCCACAAAGGAAACCAGCAGCCACCATCTTGGAGAGCTGAAGTAACCACCACCACTCCCAGACAGATTGCAACAATAAAACAGGTGTGTGTTTCTCAGCTCATCTCACATACAGAGGAAAATTCGCATAAAATCTCTCCTAGGCTTTTGGGGGAGGGATAATCAGAGCAAGTCTGCATAAAGACTGGGGGAAAACTAGAGGCACCTGACCTTCATCTCCCCTTCCCATCAGCGGCAAAAATGAAACTTGTCTAGCCAGTGCGGGGCGAGGGGCAAGCGGAAAATATTAAAACAATAGAGTTCCAGGGTTCACAACAGACACCCTCCCCACCCAACAAACGGCAGACCCGGAGAACAGTTTGAGCTGCCGAGAAGCATCACTCAGGAGAAATCTGGTCTAGCAGGAGAAATCAGGACTAGCAGGATAAACCAGGGGACTAGAGGCCAGGCCCTCCTGACTGGGTGGCTGGAGAACGCCAGACCGCTGCCAGTGTGACTGGGCAACTGGAGACCACCTTCCTGCCGGCGCCAGCCCACCTGCTGACGGCATGTCTTGACGGCTGGAGAACGCTCGCCTGCCGAAGACCGAACGCGCAACTGTGTGGCTAGAGATCACCCACCCGCCGGCGACAGCCCATCCGCTGCCCGCGCTACTGGGTGGCTGGAGACTGCCGGCATGCCAGCGACCGGGAGCTGAAACCAACAAGAGACAATCCAGTCCACCCCCCCAATTCGGACACTCCGGCAAGGAGCCTGGGGCCCACCACAGCAGAGAGGTGACATCACTGGAGCTCGGCTGTCAGAATTCCTTAACAGTGAAATCCACTTAAGCAGGCATAGTGTAGCAACACAAAGGAGAGAAAACAGAGATATATAAACCCATAACAAATCTATAGAAGAGAGCAGAAACACAGCAATCAAATAGAGCCAGAAAATAACGTGAACATCATGAAAAAACAAGGGGAAAAAAAGGTGTAGAAACAATGAAGGACAACTTAATACTACAGGAGAACCTAGAAGCATCAGAAACAGGGATAGGGAAAAAACTTAAGTCATACCTAACTCAGATGGAAAGGAATAATAGAGAAGACATGAGGCAGCAAGTCCAAGAAATAAAAGTATATTTTGAAAATGAATTAAACAACCAAATTCAAATGGCAAAGAACAAGGTTTACCAGGAGATAGAGATCTTTTAAAAAATCATACAGTAATTCTAGAAATGCAGGAAACTATAAACCAAATTAAAAACTCAACAAGAATATTTCAAATAGACTAGATCAAGTAGAAGTCAGAACATCAGATAATGAAGACAAAGTTTGTCAACTTGAAAAGAATATAGTCAACACAGAAAACATGCTTAAATCCCATGAGCAACTATTCAAGAGATATGGGATGTCATAAAAAAACCAATATTGGGAGTCATCGGGATAGAAGAAGGCATAGAGATTCAAACCAAATGAATGGACAACATATTAAATGAAATAATTCTAGAAAACATCCCAGAGATGAAAGATGGAATGGATTGCCATATCCTGGAAGCCTACAGGACCTCAAACATTCAAAACCATAATAGACAAACTCCAAGACATATAATTATGAAGATAGCCAACATACAGAACAAGGAGAGAATATTAAAAGGTACGAGAGAAAGTAGGCAGATAACATTCAGGGGTAAACCAATTAGGTTAACAATTGATTTTTCATCACAGACTTTGAAAGCGAGAAGATCTTTGAACAATGTATTTCAAACACTGAAAAATAATGGATTCCAACCAAGAATACTGTATCCAACAAAATTAAGCTTCAGATTTGACAATGAAATTAAGTATTTCTTGATAAACAAAAGCTAAAAGAATTCGCAGACAGAACACCAGCACTGCAAAGCATTTTGAGCAAAATACTACAAGAAGAGGAATTGAAAAATAGTGCCCAAAACTAACAGTGGGAGGTATCTCAGTAAAGGGGTAAGAAAATAACCAAAAAGTAAAAACTACCCAAATTAAAATAAATAAATAAATAAACATGACTGGAAGTATAAATCATATTTCAATTGTAACCTTAAATGTTAAAAATCTAAACTCACCAATCAAGAGACATAGGCTAGTAACCTGGATCAAAAAAATAAATCCAACAATATGCTGCCTTCAGGAGACTCTTTTGATAGGTAAAGACATACACAGGCTGAAAGTGAAAGGTTGGGAAAAATCATACCACTCACATGGCCCTCGGAAGCAAGCAGGAGTGGCCCATACTCATATCATATAAAGATCAACTTCAAACCTACGTTAATCAAAAGGATAAGTAGGACACTATATATTGTTAAAAGGAACCATCCACCAACAGACATAACAATTATCAATTGTATGCACCAAACAATTGAGCTGCAACGCTCATAAAACAAACTCGCCTCAAGTTCAAGAGTCAAATAGACTACAACACAATAATTATGGGTGACTTCAACACACCGCTCTCGCCATTAGACAGATCCTCTATAAAAAACTGAATAAAGAAACTATAGAATTCAACAGCACAATCAATAACCTTGACTTAACCGACATATATAGAATATATCAACCATCATCAAGTGGATACACTTTATTCTCAGCAGCACATGGATCCTACTCCAAGTTAGACCATATATTATGCCATTGGGCAACTCTTAGTAAATATAAAGGCGTGGAGATAATACCATGCACCATATCTGATCATAATGGAATGAAACTGGAAATCAATGAGAATAGATGGAAGGAAAAATCCTACATCACATGTAAAATGAACAATATTCTACTGAATGATCAATGGGTTACAGAAGACATAAAAGGAGGAGATAAAAAAATTCTTAGAATCAAATGACAATACAGACACAACATACTGGAATCTATGGGACACAAAGAAGGCAGTTTTAAGAGGGAAATTCATTTCTTGGAGTTCTTTCCTCAAAAAAAGAATAAAACAACAAATAAATAAACTCACAGTACACATCAAAAACCTAGAAAAGGAAGAGCAAAACAACAGCAAATGTAGTAGAAGACAAGAAATAATTAAAATTAGAGCAGAAATCAACGAAACTGAAACAAAAAAAAACATTGAAAAATTGATAAAACTAAAAGTTGATTCTTTGAAAAAATAAATAAGATTTACAGGCCCTTAGCCATGCTAAGGATGAGAAGAAGAGAGGGAACTCAAATTACTAACATACGGAATGAAAGGCAATATCACAACAGACAGTACACAAATACAGAATATAATTAGAAAGTATTTGAAATCCTATATTCCAATAAAATAGAAGATAGTTATAAATATCGATAAATGTCTTAAGTCATACGATCACACACAGGTAGGAGCACGTGACCCCAACCTTATATGA